>NW_011888932.1:1195951-1199596 GCF_000151845.1 Pteropus vampyrus | reverse complement strand
GTTATGTATCCTGAGGGCTGAGTATGTAATTATTATAAGGATGAAAAATAAATATTGTATTAAAAATATTTTATTCAGCTTCTGTTGGTTAGTATTCTAGAAACGTTAGCAAATTTCTTTGCCTGAGTGCTTTGATCAATAATCTGCTTAGCAGAGGGGAAGGTAAGAGTGGCCGTTTAGCAGGTTGTGAAGTCATTTAATGGAGTGTTTGAAAGTTTGGAATTAGACATACCTACAGTTATATAAAATGGAGATATTAATACTAATTCACCCTATTTTTAGAGCTAATGTTTGTTGATTGCATACTATGTACCAGGCACTAACACTTCATATGGATTACGTCATTTGTCATTTACTCATCACAGCAATCCTATGAGGTTGGAGCTTGCCAGGGAAAAACAAATCCTTCCTCAAAACCCTGTTTGCCCTCTAGATGCTGCCCTTCCTTACCCTTCACAACCAAACTTCTGGCTAATACTTACTATCCCTATTTCCTCACCTCCCACCCACAATTTTACTGTCTTCATTGTGGCTTCCACCCCTATTACTCCACAAAATCAGTTTTCTCTGTTAATGTGAGTAATTTCCATGTTTCCTTCCCACACTGAACCTCCTTGTACCACTCTCTTCCCCTGACTTCTGATGGGCCCATGATGCATGGATCTTCAGCAAGGCTCAGAGCAAGTATAAGGTGTGATACGAATGCAGCTGTTATTATAGGAGGAAAGAAAAAGAGGGCAATCCGCCATTCTCTTTCTTTCCGTCGTTCCTTACTAACCATTAAGGTGAAGGTAAAGAGTATTGGTAGTGTGTGTGTATCATGAAGTGAAATAGAGTTAGTTTTGTGCAGTGTTTCCACTATTCTGTTAAGAACAAAACACATATTCACGTATGAACTATGAAATATGAATTGGGTAATTTCAATGATTCCACATATGAGTTAAATATATGAATTTGCATTTATGAGTGGCATTGTACAATATAAAGATGAATAGTAAAATTCATGCTAATCATTTAAAATTTTTATTTTTCTTTGCTTAGAACAATAGTAAATAGCAAATTAAAAGCACTATAACAAATTGAGAAAAAGAAAGAGATCTTGGAAGGAAGGGAAAAAGATTACATTTTTAGTACCTTTAATAACATATTATTTCTGCTTTTTGAACAAGGCTTTGCATTTTTATTTTGCATGAGGCCCTGCAAATTATGTAGCTGGCCCTGTTCACAGCTCTGACTCAGGAGTGCTAAAATGTAACCATATTTTCTATGGTTCAGTTTGAATTTTGACTCTGAGCCCTTATTCTGCCTGATGTAAAATTGATTGCTCCTATTCCAGGAAATTCAGTTCAAATCAGTAATTTCTTTGTCTCCCTAAGTTGGCATTTAACCATCGAAGGAAGGAGGTTTGTTGTCATTCTTAGCCAGCATGTGCTGCTGATATCAGTCTTGTGTCTCATCTTTCTTTATTGACCTCTATATCCACTGCATTTGATGGGATGACAACTAATTGAGGCTCTTTTTTAAGTTCTTTACTTATTTCATTTAATGTACACAATAATCCAATGAAGTAGGAACTACTATTACATCCATTTTATAGGTGAGAAAATTAAGGCACAAAAATATTAGGCAAATTGCTGAAGGTCACACAGCTAGGAAGTATCAGATACACTGGCTCTAGAATCTTCTGTTTTAACTATACATGAGACTACCTCTCTCAACCTGGTGGTCCCCAAAGGCCCTAATTGGTCATAATAAATGATTTTTGTTGTTTTCTTTTGTTTTGTTTTCTGTAATATAGTGTTAAATTTGATTTAAAATTTTTAATTTTTTAATTTATAAGAGAGACTGGTCTATAATTTTTTTTCCTGTATTGGGCTGTCAAAGTTATATTAGTCTCATAAAATGAGTTAGTTAGCTTTCCCTCTTTTTCTATTCTCTGAAAAAAATTACAAGGGCTTATTTGTTCTATAAAGTTGGGAGAGCTTATCTGTAAAATTATCTGGGCTGGTGGCTTTTTGCATGTAGAGAGACTTTGATCTACCTAGCTTTCACTAAACAGACATTCTGCACTAGACTTGAACCTTATGCAGGGAGCACTGGAATCTGGCCCACACTACCAAATGTGCAGAGTGCAGGTGGCAGAGGCGACGGCAGTGAAGTTTCTGCTTGGGCCGTACAATGGTGTAATTAGGCACTTTTCCTGGTTGTGTGGATCCTGACCACTTTAATGCTGGCTACATGGTATACAAGCCTGGCTCTCTGGCCTTCCTGAAGGATCAAAGAACTACCTAATATCTTATTAGTTCTTTTCTGCTCAAATTAGCTTGAGTAGATTCTGTTGTCTGCAACTAAGAATAAACTTTAGGACATAATACATGATCATTTTTTTGTATATTTATACTCTATTTATCACCTTAGGTTCAAAACCAGCTAATTCTGAGTTCTACCCATCCCAGAGTAGCATCCTTTGTCTACTTCAGCTATTATGTCTGATAGGTGTATATTGAAATATAACATGCACAATATTGAAGGAAAAGAACAAAGTTGGAGTCCTAACAGTATCTGACTTCAAGACATACTATAAAGCTATAGTAATCATATGAGTGTGTTATTGACAAAAAAAAAATAGACAAATAAGTCAATGGAACAGAATAGAGAACCCAGAAATATACTCATATAAATATGGTCAGCTGACCTTTGGCAAAGAAACAAAGGCAAAACAATAGAGCAAAGACAGTCTTTTCAACAAATAGTGAACAACTGAATATCTTCATGCAAAAAAGAAGAAATCTAGACTCCAACCTTACACTCTTCACAGAATTAACTCAGAATGGATCACAGACCTAAATATAAAATGCAAAACTATAAAACTCCTAGAAGATAACATAAGAGAAAATCTAGATTTCTTTGGGTTTGGTGATGACATTTTCAATGCGACGTCAAAGGCATGATCCATGAAAGAAAAAATGGATAAGTTGGACTTCATTAAGATTAAAAATTTCTTCTCTATGAAAGACCCTATCAAAGAATGAAAAGACAAGCTACATACTGGAAGAAAGTTTTTGCAGAAGACATATCTGATAAAGGACTGTTATTCAAAATATACGAAGAACTTTTAGAACTCAACACTAAAACACAAACGACTGGATTTGAAAAAGGTCCAAAGACCTTAACAGACATCTCACCAAAGAAGATATGGAGATGGCAAGTAAGCACATGAAAAGATGCTTCACGTAACATGTCATCAGGGAAATGCAAATTAAAACAATAAGAGGTACCACCGAATACCTATTAAAATGGCCCAAATCTAGAACACTGACAACACTAAAATGCTGGTAAGAATGTGGAGTAACAGGAATTCTCATTCATTGCTGGTTGGAATGCAAAATGGTACAGCCACTTGAAAGACAGTTTGGCAGTTTCTTTCAAATACACTCCAACCATAAAATCCAGCAGTCATGCCCCTTGACAGTTATCCAAAGGAGCTGAAAAGTTATGTCCACACAAAAACCTGCACACAGATATTTATAGCAGATTTATTCAGACTGCTAAAACCTTGAAACAACCAGATGTCCCTTAGTAAGTGAATGAATAAATAAACCGTGGTATATCCATACAAGAGTATATTATTCAGCATGAAAAAGA
>NW_011888932.1:1184847-1195901 GCF_000151845.1 Pteropus vampyrus | reverse complement strand
AGACAAGCTACATACTGGAAGAAAGTTTTTGCAGAAGACATATCTGATAAAGGACTGTTATTCAAAATATACGAAGAACTTTTAGAACTCAACACTAAAACACAAACGACTGGATTTGAAAAAGGTCCAAAGACCTTAACAGACATCTCACCAAAGAAGATATGGAGATGGCAAGTAAGCACATGAAAAGATGCTTCACGTAACATGTCATCAGGGAAATGCAAATTAAAACAATAAGAGGTACCACCGAATACCTATTAAAATGGCCCAAATCTAGAACACTGACAACACTAAAATGCTGGTAAGAATGTGGAGTAACAGGAATTCTCATTCATTGCTGGTTGGAATGCAAAATGGTACAGCCACTTGAAAGACAGTTTGGCAGTTTCTTTCAAATACACTCCAACCATAAAATCCAGCAGTCATGCCCCTTGACAGTTATCCAAAGGAGCTGAAAAGTTATGTCCACACAAAAACCTGCACACAGATATTTATAGCAGATTTATTCAGACTGCTAAAACCTTGAAACAACCAGATGTCCCTTAGTAAGTGAATGAATAAATAAACCGTGGTATATCCATACAAGAGTATATTATTCAGCATGAAAAAGACATAAGCTATCATGACATGAAATGACATGAAAGAAACTTAAATTCATATTACTAAGTGATGGAAGCCAATTTGAAAAAGCTACATACTATATGATTTCAACTATATGACACCCTGGAAAAGGCAAAACTATGGAGACAGTAAAAAGATCAGTGGTTGCCAGAGATTAGCAGGGAGAGAAAGATGAATAAACAGAATACAGAGGATTTTTAGGACAGCAACACTACTCTATATGATACTACAATAGTGATTACACAGCATTTTACATTTATCCAAACCCATACAATACCAAGAATGAATCCTAATGTAAACTATAGACTCTGGATAATAATGATGTGACAATGCGGGTTCATTGATTGTAACAAATGTACCACTTTGGCAAGGGACACTGATGATGGGGGAGGCTATGCATGTGTGGGGGGCAGGGAGTATATGGGAAAACTGTGTACATTCCATTCAATTTTTCTGTGATCCTAAAACTGCTCTAAATAATGAAGTCTATTTAAATATGTATATATCATACTATGTTATTAAATACATTTAACTTCACGATTTTTATGTGGGGGTTGTTTCTTTTATTATCAGGTACTGCCCTTCTTTCTTACTACTTATTTTATCCCCCGATTCTATTTTATATAATATAATTTTGCTACACTGGCTTATTTTTCATTACGTTTATGTTAGTTACAATTGGGTTCAGCTGTAAAGAACTGAGAACCAAAATAACAATAACCTAAGTGAGAGAGGAGAGTTTTCTCTCCTACACAGAGGTCCTAATGTGCGGACAGAGCTGACTCTGTCTTCTTGAAGCAAATCCACCATCTTGACTCCTGAAGCTCAGACCTGTCCCTGTCCCCTGGGGACCTGGAAATACACGACGACTCCGTGCTCCGCCTCTAGAGTGAGCCACCTTTGACATTATCTATCCTAACCACCTCTGGCGCCAGAGCATCTCGGCTCCTGGCGATCCTCCCCGCCTTAGATTAAATACACATTCCTTTCTCAGCACGTAGACTCACTGATTTTAGCTATAAAACACAGAGTCTGGGGAGTGGAAGGCATAAAGCGTATCCACGTCGTCTTGCCACTGCCCAAGACGCACCTCCTTATGTAAGTTCCTTTAATAAGCTCTATGGATTACCAGACTGGAGTGGACAACCTTTTTTCTTCCGTTTTTCCGCTGCCCTTCGTTTAGAGAGGTAGATTTTCAGTCTCAGGGCTTTTCCCTGGGTCTGCGTGTACGAACAATTGGTAAGTCAGTCTGCAGACGGAAGAAACGGGCTTTGGGAAAGAGATGTCCTCGGTGGAAATCCCGAGTTGGCTGTCTGCTTCCATGTGAGAAGGAGTGGCGCGTATGCCAGATATATGTGGACCACTGGTGAGTACCAGCGTACCGGGAAAATGCTGGCTGATCTCGTGCACTTGTTTGAGGAACTACACTGAGGAAGGCAGGAATATTTAAGGGTATAGCTGTTGGCTGGTCCTCTTATGCGCTGTCAAGCAGGCCACTGATGCCCAGCAGGAGACAGAAGCCAGGGTTAGAGAGTTAGAGGGAAAAAGGAAACTAGAAAAGATATTAGAATGTCTGCAACTCTGTTAGCATTGGGACTGGCCAATAAAGGTTGGTAGGGAGAAAAGTCTTTTAAACAGATCCTACTTCTTTTATGAAAGCCATGAGATCTCTGTTTGTTTGCATTTGTTTATATGTTCATGTGGTTCTACATATGTGTTGTGTCTGTGTGGTATTTTCTACCTCTGGATGGTATTGCTAACTTGTTTAATTGGCTTAAAAAAATAAACAGGCACTTTTAGGGTACTCTAAAATTCTCAAAAATATAGAAACTAACCCAAATGCTTTTCAGGATCATGTGATTTGAAAAAATATTTGCTATTAAAGCTAGTTTAAGTTTATTGGTTTAAGTAAAACAAACATATCTTTAGTCTCATGAAGTTTTGTGGGTAACCTACTAAGATTAAAATAGATTTAATTAAATAACTGGATTTAAATATTAAAGGTCAGCTGATACAAAATTAGAGTTTGGTTCTCTTTCTCTGTTATGTTTCCTTGGACTATGGGTCTGTTTCTGATAAGATATTATACTGTTTTATGTTGTCTTAATCAGGTCTTTGATTACTCAAGAAAACTGAATCCTCTCAATTGTGAAAGCTTCTGTATTTGAAATGCACTAGCTGATTTTCATACAAAGGCAGCAGCAACAAAATCTATAAAGACTTCCTATGGATGAAATCCATTCTGCTTCTGCAGAATGTATTACTACCTTGTAATGTATCCTTGTAACATGGCAACAGTCTGCTCCCAAATCAGGGAAATTAAAATGGGCAAGCAATGGTTCTAAATTAAATAAATAGTTGGGGCTATGGGAAACCCAAGACAGCCACTTGGCTCTTCAGGTCTCACCAGTAGACCCCTTTTTACAGGTTTTTCTTTTTCTTTTTTTTTTTTTTTTTGCCTTCTTTCATATACCATAGTGTTTTTAAGCTGGACTTCACTCCACTGCCACTTAGTATGAGTTATCAGTATATTCTTGTTGTACGTGTATTTTCTGGTTGAGTTGAAGCCTTCCTCTTGCTGCAAGGCAGATGCCTTCACGGTGACAAAGAAACTTAAAAAATATGTCTTCCACTTGGGATATACCTTCCAAGTGCTCCCTCCAGGCTATTTACATAGCCTTAGGCCATGAAATGATTTCTAGAGATTTGTCTCTGTGTCTACTCTCTACAATGTCAAATAGTTTCATTATATTGATGATGTGATGCTAACCTCATCATTAAGATTTGCAATCATTACAGCGATACCTGGACATCTTGTGTGCCCATCTCCAAGCCAGAGGATGGGCCATCAACCCACAAAAGATACAAGGCCTGAGCCCAGCTGTAAAGTTCCTAGGGGTCACCTGGTCGGGTAAGAAGCCTCTCATACTGGGTACTGTTATTGACAAGATACAACACTATCCTGCACCTAAAATAGTGAAATAGAAAGATTTTTAGGCCTTTTAGGATTTATTCCCCATCTAGTTCAGTGCTTGTACCCATTATGTTACCTGGTAAAGAAAGGTACTCATTGATGTTGGGAATGTGATCAGGAAGCTGGATTTGAGAGAGCAAAGATCCTAATAACCCAGGCATGGTCCTTGGGTTCCCCCCTTGCTGGGGTACTCATGTCTTTGGGTGTAACTGTAAACCCTGAGGGAATTAGCTGGGCCCTATGGCAAGCTCAGCAAGGGAAGGCCATCCTCCTTGGGTTATGGTCCCAATTATGGAAGGGCACTGAGACCCCTCATTCCCCCATTGAACAACGGGTCTTGGGAATGTATAAAGCATTGCAATAGATAGAACCCATTCCTGCTGCCCTACTGATGATAGTGCGGACGGGCCTCCCAATTAAAGTTTGGATAAAAGGCCTGTTTTAGCTGTTGCCTAAGCTACCACCTTGCAGAAATGGCATGCATATTTGCAGCAGCTCAGTGCCCTTCCACAAGCCCTTTAGGCAAGGGGTTGCATGCCATTTTTGAATGGGTGTATTACAAGACCACTTCGGCACTCACTGTAGAGCTCCCACAGGAGATGCCCTCATCAGTGAAAGAAGGCACAGTTCCCGTTCCTGAAGAAGCATGGTATACGGATGGGTCTAGCCGAGGTAATTTTTGTGTGTGGACTGCGGTGGCCATACAACCCCAGCCAGACACCATATGGTTTTGAAACAGGAGGACAACAGAGTAGCCAGTGGGCAGAACGAAGGGCCACGTGGCTGGTATGTACACTAAAGCATAACCTATAGGCCTCTGCACAAACAATCGGGTCGTATTTAAGGGTCTCATGACTTGGCTGCCACAATGAGCTTGGGATAGCTGGCACATACTGAGGGAGCTATTGTGGGGGGCTACAATATGGCAGGAAATTTGGAAAAGATTACAGCAGCCAACTGCTAGCCTGACTCTGCCCACTGATCTGACTTGCCTCTGGGAAATTTAGAAGTTGATGTACCAGCAAAGATCAGGACTCTGGCTCCCTCCCTCACAAACACCTGAACTAGTAGATTGGGTGTGCAAGCATAGCGGGCACCGCAGTGCCCGGAGGGATGGCAATTAATGAAGGAGGCTAGATTGCCCCCTTCGTTATGCGGATATAGCGGTGGCAGTAACCAATTGCCTGGCGTATTTTCACTTGCGTCCCCGCTGCATCCCACACATACCAGGACATATACACAAAGCATCGATCCCTACACAAGACTGACAGGTAGATTACATTGGGCCTCTGCCAGTGAGCCAAGGACAGAAATATGCCTTAATGTGTACATACTGCAACAGGACTGTTATAAGCCTTTCCTTGCAAAAAAGCAAACCAAACAGCCACAATTAAGGGATTAGAACATTTCAGCAGTATGTATGGCTACTCTCGGTGGATTGACAGTGACTGGGGTACACATTTCATGGGATTCATGGGACATGATGTCCAAGAATGGGCCCATGAGAGGGACATAAAATAAAGATTTCATTTGCCCTATAACTCACCTAGTGCTGGGTTGACTGAAAGAAATAAATGGTATTTTAAAGGTCATTGCCAAGGCAGCTAGGAAAATAAATTTGGCCAACGCGCATGGGATTGACTCCCTACCAACACCCAGGAACTGTTACAAAGTAAGTTTCACTGACCATGTCTGTTGAAAAGCGGCCAATGTTAGCTGCTGTTCAGAGCTCCTGGAGATGTAGAACCCAGGGAGGGGGGACATTTGGATGGGATTTGGATTGGCAACTTTCCCCAGGTTGGAGAGGATATTTTCTTCTCAGAGAGTGAAGAGTGAAGATATTTTCTTCTCAGAGAGTGAAGAGTGTCCTGGCTAGCTAAAGCGGTCCCTGTTGATTCTGCTGAAGTCTGGGCCCAAACGCTCTGCATACTAGTACAATGTACAGAAAACAGCACCAAAGGGCACTAAGACAGGCCATGTGGCTTGGTCTTTTGCTACCCTGCTGACATTACGAATAATCCCATAACCGTGGCCCCTCGGGCAACATGCCTGGTATGCACCACTTGCCCCAAATCCACAAGCTGCATACATTTTAACTGCATACATTTTAATCAGGATGAAACTACTGCTGTTGTCATGATTTCGGGCGAGGACCTTCCCTGCCAAGTACCCACTAAATGCATGTATTTTTGCCCATAGCTTCTTGTTCCTGGTGCTGTTCCTCCCTGCCTGTGGAGAAGTGAATTTTTTCCTACATTGGGCTCAAAGTTGTGCTGACAGCTTACAAAAAGATATACGCTGGGTCTATAGCATGTTGCCATTCTCCAGCACAACCAGCCTGTCATGGTGGGTATCACCCATACGACCTGATTTGTTGGAATTACAGGTATTTATAAAGGCTCTTCAAAGCCATAGCATCACGTTTAACATTGAGTTGACTAAAGGTGATGTATACAATTGGCCTATAAATACCTCTTTTAGCAACACAGGACATGGCAAACCTTTCTCTGTCAATGCCATGGAGAGACAGGTGATTGTCCTAGCAACTCCTACTAAAACAATTACTAAACCTGAATTACAAAAAACAAAAGTCAAGCTCCCAGCCATCAAATCCCATAACTATTGCTACAAGAAAGGTTTTTTGCAAATCTGGGACGGTTTCATCTGGCTCGCACCCACAGCAGGACATCTTCAGCAAGTTGCCCCATTATGCTGGGAACAGACCAACCACACATATGATTCATGGGCTAATAACACCAGAGAAATGGGCTGGCTTCCTAAACAGCAATATGACAATGCCATTACACTCCAAACCAGAGGCTGGTTCGATGCTGACTGGTTTCAGCATTCTGGCATTGCCTGGTTAGCACTGAATGGGACAGAATGGCTATGCAGCTCCAACCTATGGTCATGGCTGCCTAGGGACTGGCTTGGGCGGCGCACCCTAGGTTTTCCCTGGGTACAGAGACCATGGATTAAAATGATTACTAAACCTGAAAATTATACCCATTTGGCTAGTAGATGGACAAGAAGTGTTTTCCACTGGTATGACCACTATGCAAAGATTTCTGTGCCTTCCCTGAATATTGAAGATACCATTTGGCACACAGAAGCTTTAACTAATTTTACCCAACGTGCAGTGAATGACACCTTCCAGAGTACCTCACTGACTAATACAGAAATGGTTTACATGAGCAAAGGTGTGCTACAAAATTACATGGCACTGGATGTTTTAACACCTGCCCAAGGTGGGACTTATGTCATTAAAACTCATTGTTGTGTATATATTCCTGATAACTCGGGCAATGTCACCCTTGCTTTACAGGACACACATAAGCAGATAAGCATCTTGTCAAATCCCGAACTTTCTTTTTCCCAATGGTTATCATCATGGTTTGAGTCTTGGGGGAAATGGTGATGAAAGTTACACTTTATCTTTTGTTTTATACTAGTTATAGATATCCTAGCCTGCTGCTGCCTTTACTGTTGTTGAGGTCTCTGCCTGCAAGCTGAACAAAAGTTAATATAACATGTCACCAAGAGTGCCCCCTCTAAGGCTCAGGGAACATCGCGGAAGAGGTGGGCGCATGAGATTGTAAGAGCCGTATTAGAGGGGCGGACTTTGGACAGAGCTGAGTTCATCTTGAAGCTAATCCACCATCCTAACTCCTGGGTGAAGCTCAGACCTTGCCTCCTGCCACCTCGGATCTGTGAATGTATGCAAGAACTCTGTTCTGTGCCTCTGGAGTGAGACGCCCCTGAGCTTATCTGACTCTCAACTAGCTCTGGTGCCAGAGCTTCTCGGCACCTGGTAGTTTCCCTCCTCTTAAACACATATTTCTTTGTCAGCATGTGGACTCACTGCTTTTAGTATAAAACACAGAGTCTGGGGAGTGGAGGGTGGGGAGGGTACCCATGTCCTCTTTTTGCTGCCAAAGATGTGCCTTGTATGTAAATTTCCTTAATAAATTTTTAACATAATGATGGAGTTGTCAGCCTCTTTCTTCAGTCTCTCAGCCCCAGGAAATTTTACGTTAACAGCTGAGATAGGGAGCCTGGGGCTGACATAGTAGCTCAGTATTCACAGGTCCTTGGGGACTTAGGTTTTTCAGCTACCCAGCCATCTACAGGGCATGGCTCTCATCCTCATGGTCCTCTCTTGAACTAGAAGCCTTTTCTGCATAGTTGGAGGAGGAACCTACAGCTGGCAGTAAAATCATCTCTGTGTAGGATACCTTTCTGTGGGTTCAGGATGGTGTCCGTGTTCTTCATCATCTCAACTGTAAACATCCCACTTGCCAATTACTACCTGGCCCTTGGCAGAAAAAGTCTGCTGACCCCTGTGGTATGAACACAGCTTGACCTCTTTCTTCTAACAATTAATGGATTCGAGCTACCCAATTTTTTACTCCAGGACTCCCAAGTTTGCCTCTGACAGATGATTATGTACAATTATTCTTAGTCAATTTTTAACTATAATATTTTCAAAGATGGCAGTATAGTTGATTTTTAGGGTCCTTAGGTCATACTTACAGACTGTACAACTTATCGTGAAAGGAGTCCTTTCATTAGCACTAAGATGTTATTCCAGGTAACTGCTAAGAAAAAAGTAGTATCACCACCCAGTTGGTCCTGGAAGCAAGCGCAGCCTATTCCTCATCTTATGCCTGGGTGAATTTCATATACAAGCTTTCCCCCCAAAAGTGGTTTTTATAAACCTGGACAATTACTAACAGGTAACCCCAGGGTTCCTTATTTCTATTTTTGCTTCCTGAGCCATGACCATCCAAGGGTCCTAACATGAGGCAGGCCTTGTAAGAATTATTTTTCCAATCATAAATACAATGGAAAACAACTCCTTTTTCCATTTGACTCAGATTTTAATTATCAAATAAAATATGTTAAAAAGTACGTTATGAAGAAACCAATAATCAAAACCAACCTTCTCTAGAATAGCATTTCTCAACCTTCTGTTGTTGCCCTCCTAAGGAACCTTTTAAGATGAATTTTCCAAATCTCCCTTCTCCCTATAAAATTTTAATATCACAAATTTACTATATATCTGTTTGTGAACTGTGGCCTTTTGGAGGGCCACAAACCATTGTAACATCTAAGATTTTGCCACCCTCATTTGAGACTACATGCTCTAGAACAATTCACTAAGAAATTAGGAAACCAGGAAAAAAAAATTATTCAACATGACATCATCATTTTTAATCCATAGCCTCCATCTCTTTATCTGGCTTCAGGAATACAGTTGATACTGTGGCTCCCTTGGTGGGCCAAAGCCCCCACTATACTTGCTTTTTGGGGTGATTGTCCAGGAACTGGTATGGACTCAAGTCCTCTTGTATAGTATGGGCCAAGGCTACTGTCAAGGCACCAATAATAGCTTCTTTTTCCCAGGTCTGTGTTCATCTATCTCCATCTTGAGATCCTGCCAGCCATCTTTGTTTGCCAGATCCACCTGACTCACTGTCAGTTAAAAATGTTGGGGGTTGATCAGGGGTTGGGGTTAAATCTATATGATTGAGAATATTCTCTGTATGAACTGAGGCCATAAAAGCTCTTCAAGAAAGAATTTGAATTGACATATACCACAAGACAGTTTTCTTTAGGGTAACTCTTAGCCAGTCTAGTACTCCTAACCCCAAAATAGAACTAATCCAGCATAAGAAAGAGCTCTTGCAGACAGCGTAGAGCAGAGCCAGTCTAGAAGGAAGTGAGAGGACAGACGGGCTCAGAAGAGATGTAACCAAGAAAAAATAAAGCATCACTCTTGTGTTTGAATATCTTGAGAGGAGAGTTATACTTCAGTCCCAGAATTTAAAATTTAAATGCTGATGGTTACCTAGAAAACTGAACAAATAAAACCAAAGCAATTATTATTAACTTGACAGAAAATTACAAGTTGTATAATAAAGTTAATTGCAATGCACTACATGATTCGGCTCAGAACAATACATATTTCTAATAATGTTAACACTGAGTATCAATGTTAGGCTGGGGTGTATTTTTATTCCTAATATTTCCAGTTTCTTATCTCTTCTTTCGGGGATATTTGAATACCATGTAGCACTTGCTGATGTTTCTCACATACTGCAAAAGGCAAGGAGGTAAAGGGACAGGTAGGGAATTGACTAGAGCCTGAGCCCCTGTGGCAGCTTGGTGTCTTCAGACTGGGGCCCAGCATTACTTTCCTCAACCCACCTCCACTTGGGCCACTGGCAGTGAAGCAGGAAGATCTCTTTTTATTTGACTATTTGGAGGACAGGCAGAAGGCAGAAGGACCAGGGAAGTCTTCTTTCATTTAGTGAGCACTGCTATTCCAGGCACTGTGTTGAGTACTTTCCATACTCATGTACTTTCACTCGACTCTGTTTAACAGGGGCATCACTATAGCTGCTTTGTAAGTAGACTGAAGTTCTGTATTGAATCAGCAGGAAACAGATGGCATACTCAGGGGCTTTAATTGAAGAGTTTTACAGACAATTTACAGAGGTGTGAACAGAATTAAGGGAACGAATAAGAGATGATGAAGCCTTGAGGAATTAGCAACAGCTGAAGTCATTATCACCCCTAGGTCTAAAGGGAGAAAAGATGGAGTGAGTTGTCCAGAAAGCTAGAGAGCTGGGGCTGGGAGAGGGAGAGGTGGAAACACTGTGCTGCAAAGGGCAAGCAGGTGACGGGAGAGGCAGGGAATTGACTGCCCTGGCATCTCTTCTCCCACTGCTCCTACCCACTGGTCTTCCACGATAGGCCAAACCCAACTGGAAGCCAGAGGGTAGAGACACCTAGATGGTGCGATTTACAGAGGTCAGCCTTGTGAGGGGCAAACAGAGACTAGCTAGCACATGTTCTGAGAAATTAAATAATTTGATCAAAAGTCTTTGTGCTGAATTTAAACTTTGATCTTCCTGAATCCAGAGTATCATACTATTGTCCTCTTATTGTCTACATTATCACGAATAGCACCTGGAAATTGGAAGGAAAGATAGAGAAGAAAATTACATTTCAGCTTATAGACCAACCAATATATTCCAAGAACACGAGACTTTTGTTGCCAAAATGTTTGATGAAATCTTTATTTTATACCCCCTAGTTGGAGTGCCAGAAGTGTGTTTTAGAATATTGAAGACTCTGCGAAGTAATCAAAACTAACTAATTTTCACTATTTTCTTCAACTGAATTGACCGTGAGAACTTTTTTGTTCATACAATACCAATTACATCACACAATCTTTGTACTCTTGGAAACACACCTGGGGAAGTACTACTGTAAGCAATGCAGGGGATCGGTGAAGAGAGAGGTAGCTGCAATGTGGAGGGTCGATTTGAAGATGGCAGTGGGGGAGACAGGAAGACCAGATGGGAGGCTCCCCCAGTAATCCAAGTAAGAGATGCGAAGGGCTAAAACCTGGGAAGCTGCAATGAGAGAGGGGAAGAGCAGGTTCCTCTCT
>NW_011888932.1:1182348-1184797 GCF_000151845.1 Pteropus vampyrus | reverse complement strand
TTTGAATATCTTGAGAGGAGAGTTATACTTCAGTCCCAGAATTTAAAATTTAAATGCTGATGGTTACCTAGAAAACTGAACAAATAAAACCAAAGCAATTATTATTAACTTGACAGAAAATTACAAGTTGTATAATAAAGTTAATTGTAATGCACTACATGATTCGGCTCAGAACAATACATATTTCTAATAATGTTAACACTGAGTATCGATGTTAGGCTGGGGTGTATTTTTATTCCTAATATTTCCAGTTTCTTATCTCTTCTTTCGGGGATATTTGAATACCATGTAGCACTTGCTGATGTTTCTCACATACTGCAAAAGGCAAGGAGGTAAAGGGACAGGTAGGGAATTGACTAGAGCCTGGGCCCCTGTGGCAGCTTGGTGTCTTCAGACTGGGGCCCAGCATTACTTTCCTCAACCCACCTCCACTTGGGCCACTGGCAGTGAAGCAGGAAGATCTCTTTTTATTTGACTATTTGGAGGACAGGCAGAAGGCAGAAGGACCAGGGAAGTCTTCTTTCATTTAGTGAGCACTGCTATTCCAGGCACTGTGTTGAGTACTTTCCATACTCATGTACTTTCACTCGACTCTGTTTAACAGGGGCATCACTATAGCTGCTTTGTAAGTAGACTGAAGTTCTGTATTGAATCAGCAGGAAACAGATGGCATACTCAGGGGCTTTAATTGAAGAGTTTTACAGACAATTTACAGAGGTGTGAACAGAATTAAGGGAACGAATAAGAGATGATGAAGCCTTGAGGAATTAGCAACAGCTGAAGTCATTATCACCCCTAGGTCTAAAGGGAGAAAAGATGGAGTGAGTTGTCCAGAAAGCTAGAGAGCTGGGGCTGGGAGAGGGAGAGGTGGAAACACTGTGCTGCAAAGGGCAAGCAGGTGACGGGAGAGGCAGGGAATTGACTGCCCTGGCATCTCTTCTCCCACTGCTCCTACCCACTGGTCTTCCACGATAGGCCAAACCCAACTGGAAGCCAGAGGGTAGAGACACCTAGATGGTGCGATTTACAGAGGTCAGCCTTGTGAGGGGCAAACAGAGACTAGCTAGCACATGTTCTGAGAAATTAAATAATTTGATCAAAAGTCTTTGTGCTGAATTTAAACTTTGATCTTCCTGAATCCAGAGTATCATACTATTGTCCTCTTATTGTCTACATTATCACGAATAGCACCTGGAAATTGGAAGGAAAGATAGAGAAGAAAATTACATTTCAGCTTATAGACCAACCAATATATTCCAAGAACACGAGACTTTTGTTGCCAAAATGTTTGATGAAATCTTTATTTTATACCCCCTAGTTGGAGTGCCAGAAGTGTGTTTTGGAATATTGAAGACTCTGAGAAGTAATCGAAACTAACTAATTTTCACTATTTTCTTCAACTGAATTGACCGTGAGAACTTTTTTGTTCATACAATACCAATTACATCACACAATCTTTGTACTCTTGGAAACACACCTGGGGAAGTACTACTGTAAGCAATGCAGGGGATCGGTGAAGAGAGAGGTAGCTGCAATGTGGAGGGTCGATTTGAAGATGGCAGTGGGGGAGACAGGAAGACCAGATGGGAGGCTCCCCCAGTAATCCAAGTAAGAGATGCGAAGGGCTAAAACCTGGGAAGCTGCAATGAGAGAGGGGAAGAGCAGGTTCCTCTCTGGTGATTGTGGTGAATGGCAACCTCATTCACCTGGAGAAGAAACCAGACAGAGGCTGCAAGATTTCAGGCCAGTTTTGGATACATTGGGCATAAGGTGCTTTGGAATAAACAGAGATGTTTTAGTTGAAAATAGAAAATGCAAGATGAGGGTTTGAGAGAATGTATGCTACTCAAGCTACAAATTTGAAGGCCATCAACACATGGGTGACACCTGAAGCCCAAGGAATCGTGGGCATCCCCCAAGTTGAGAAAATAGAGGAGAGAGTCTTACTTAGCTTCAGGGTGTGAGGAAACCTCTTGAAATTACTTAAAACCTGTGTGTCCATGAATATAGGCTTTTTTTTTTTTTTAGGGAATAGTGTCCCAGAGCTTTCAGCATATTTTCAACAGTATCCTTGAAAGAAAAGAAATGTAAGAACCACTGGCATAGACTGAGAAGAGAGGAAGATTGAGAGTAGAGTCTGCCAAGAGAACCGCCAAAGAAGTCTGACACCTGGTGGGAGCAATGCAGGATACGGGCGTGTCAGAATCCACAGTGTCAGGAAAGATCGGCAGTTTCCAATGAGCGGGGAAGTTCAGGAAAATTAAGTCTAGAGACAATCCATTAGATTTGAAAATTAGGTAGCTATTGGTGGTCTTATCAAGAGCAGTGTTAGTAGTGGGCGGATGAAAATACAGCAGGTAGAATAGTGAGTGGCTTGGGAAGAAGCAGAGGGTGTGAGAAGAGGGTGAAATAAGACAAAGATTAAGATAGATTTGAGACTGAGACCAAT
>NW_011888932.1:1176748-1180528 GCF_000151845.1 Pteropus vampyrus | reverse complement strand
GGATAGAATTTCAGAGTTATCACATTTGGATGGTATTTGAGCTATGGGCCTAGACGAGATCATCCTGAGAATGAGTAGAGAGGGAAGAGATGCCCAAAGACTGAGGTTCCCAGTACTCCTGGATTTAGAAGTTTAGAAGGAGGAGAAGGAGCCTAGCACTTGGCCAAACTCAATTCAAAGAGATCTTCCACCCCTAGAGAGAGCACTCTGAGAGTAGTTGCTTTCTGGGTACAGTACTTGTAAACTCTGTGTTCATAACCACTGTAATAGCCACTGGTGTAGCAGTCATCTTAGTAGTATTGCCTGTTCTGTGTTTATTGGCAACCGCAGCTTGCTTATGATAAGGTCAAAGCTTAAAGAAATGAAGCAACTTACCCAACCAAGGTCAAAGATCATAGGAGCTTATTTAAACTGCAAAGCCTATGCCCATTCAGGGCATAGGGCCATGTATTAGTGCCCAGCACAACTTCAAGGCCACCATTCCCATAAACTATAATGTGAATGGCGCCCCATGGAGTTGTGTGGTGCACAATATGCGCAACCATATGCGGCAGCCTGTGCCCTTTCTTACTATGTGTTGCTGTCTTGGCATCTTCCCTACAAAGCTCTGCTACCTTTAGCATAAATATCTAAGTCCTTCCAAAGCTTCCTGATAAAAGGTTTATCACAGCGATTATAGGCTTGAGCTTTGGAGTAAAACGAAAATTCGTTCAAGTCAAAGCTCAGCCTCTTATTAGTTGTAACCCCTTGAAGCTTCAGTTTCTTCAACTGTGAAATGAAGGAAATAAGAGCAGCCACCTCAGAGGGACATGGAAGCATTAAAAGAAAGAAGGCATGAAGAAAGTTTGGCATGTTTTACTCAATACTTTTTGGCTGGTATTAACTCATTTTTGTTTTTAACTGCAACTTCCTCAGACTAGACTTTGGTTTTCAGGAGAGACTGAAGGCTTTATGGAAAGGATAGGAATCAGTTTTGGTTTAAATCAACCAGCAAATTAATGACAAGGACACCGACCCCAGGGATCAGGAACTGGAGTGCAAAACTAAGATATGCAGCAAGTGAAGAAAACCGTCTGGGTGAATTTGTTTGGGTTTGTTACTCTTCCTGTTCAGAAAAAAAAATGTTTTATTTCAAGTATAAAATGTTGTTTGTCATGAATTTGGTTTTGTTTCTATTTAGTCTGTGATATAAGGAATTCCAGGGCTATGTGAAGAAGAAAATTTTCAAAACCCCTGAGATATAGGATATTGATCTTGTCATTCCACTGTGGGGCAAGGCATTAGGAACTAAAGGAAGGGTGGCCCAAGAGACTGAAATCTATTTACAACCTAATTACAGTATATCCTGTTTTCTCTCTGCTGTGCTGGGTTAAGAATCTAACAAAAGATTATCCCACATATCTGAAAAAAAAAAAAAAATGAGGTTCTGGCTACCTTACCTGTAGAGAATTGATATAGTATGTTTGTATTTTATTTTTGTCAAAGATGTATAATGTTTTTTAGGTTTTCAACTCTTCTCCATTCTACAAAAAAATAAGAGGAAAGAGGCCAGTGTTGAAAAGGGTGAGGTGCTGGCTTAGAGCCCGTGATTGTCCTTCTGGACTCAAAAGGAAATGTGAAGATGGTTTGAGTTTTAAATGGTGTCAAGGGAAAAAAAACTTTGTATTCTGGAGTCTGACATCATGATACTCTGTGGCCCTCTGCCCTCACCTCAAGTTAACTGTGTGATAACTTGATGTTAGAAAAAGTTGCTTTTGAATGTTTATTTGATTCACTTATATTTAAAGACCTCAGGATGGTGTAAGGGATAGAACAGGGTTACTCTGCTTCTGCCACTTCCATGCATACCTCATTTCATAGGAACAGGAACAAAGGGGACTTCCTTAGCCACCTTCAAGAATGTGTAAGGTAAATCCTTCCAAGAGAGGAAATGATCAATCTTTTTTTATTGTTGTTATGGAAAACATTTACTGCATACAAAAGTAGAGAAAACAATCTAATAAGCCCACATGTAACCATCATCCATCTTAACAGTTATCAGCTTATAACCCATTTGGTTTCCTACTGCTTTCCCCTTTACAGTGTTGTTTTGAAGCAAATCTCAGGCATGGGATCATTTTTTTTTCCCCATAAATATGTACGAATCTTTAAAATATAAGAACAGTTTTTTCACATAACTAGAAACATTCCTACTACACTTAAAAAAAAATTAGAAGTCCTTAATATCATTATATATCCAGTCTGTGTTCAAATTCCTTTATTGTCTCATAATTGTTTATTATTTTTAGTTAGAATCAAGGTCTAAATAAAATCCATGTATTGTATAATTGATATGTTTAAGTCTATTTCAATCTAAAAGTCACTCCTTCCTCCATTTTCCCCGCTTTCCTTTCAATTCATTCCTTAGACAAACTGGGTCAGTGTCTTCCAATACAGTCTATATTTTGCCGACTTCCTCTTTCTCTGACTGCTGCATGTCCTGTACATTTGTAGTTAGATCTAGAGACTTCAAATTTGAGTAGTTTTTGGCAAGAATATTTTATAGATGTTGTGTACTTCCAACAGAAGGTGCATAATGTGTGGTTGTCTCTTTTATTGTGTTTGTAATATTAGCAACTATCTATAGATCCATTTAAAAATGTAATTTGGTGATAGTCGAATTATATGATTTCTTTATAGTGTATTTTGCTGATGCTGTAGCCGCCAGCCCCCAAAAGACACATGGACCACCAGAAATCAGTGAGTTATAGGAAACATGCTCTTTATTCAGCCAGCTGGGTCTGCCAGGGGTACGCAGACCCCAAATTAAGCAGCCCCAAAATGTAGAGGTACAGGGTTTTTAAGCCCTAAATCCCATTCCTCATTCTGTCTTAAACACAAAGGTCTATTTTTCTCCTGTTCACTACCTGTCAGCCCACAGGTCGGTTGTGCAAGTGGGGGTACAGAAGCAGAAAGCTTATTGTTAGAATGTTATGTTCCCATGGGTGATAGCCTATGTTCCCATGGGCGATAGCCTATGTTCCCATGGGTGATAGCCAAGCAGTAATTTTCCAGCCAGCACACTGAAACACTCTGTAAAGAGAAACTTTATCTACTACTTGGCTGAAATACAGATTATATAGGAAAGAAGCTAAGGGCTTGATTCGTTTCCTGACTTCCCAATATTCAAAATAAAAAATTGGTTTCCCAATATTCTCCAAATATTACCAGTGCATTTCATTGACAGTGAAAATTAAAGGTGTCATAATAAATTCATGGATCTTTAGTATGTTTGATGTTTTCAAAACATTGTAGTGGTTGTTCTTATTGATTATTGTTCAAATTGTTCCATCTTTGACTAGTGGGATCCTCTTCTTTTTAAATTTATTTTATTTTTTAATTTTTTAATTACAGTTCACATTCACTATTATATTAGTTTCAAGCGTACAGCATAATGGTTAGATATTTATATAACTTACAAAGTGATAGTGGGATCCTCTTTAAGTTAGCTTCTGCTTCCTTCCCAGACAACCCTAGTGGTCTTTAATAGGTTCCTTGCTTTCTGTATGACAACACAATTCAGGTTCATCTTAAAATTTTCTGCCTCAGATTTTATATCAGCCATTTCTCTAAAGAGCCCTGGTTCTTTCTGATAGAAATAGGATTTAGAGATCACAATCGGAGTGTGCAAATAACCCACCCAGTAAAATGAGCACACTATGTGTGCTCATTTTACTGGGTGGGTTATTTGCTTCTAGGCCTTTTCCGTGGACAAATATATAAGAAAGAAAGAAAGAAAGA
>NW_011888932.1:1151370-1176591 GCF_000151845.1 Pteropus vampyrus | reverse complement strand
GAAAGAAAGAAAGAAATATCATGTGTTCATACTGATACTTCCATTTCAAATTCAAGACTTTTATTTAACCTCATCAGTCTCATATCAGTATTTCTTTTCTCCAGTGTTAATTATTTTCTCTTACACTGATCAACACTATTTTTAAAGATGTTCCAGAGATTGAAAAGTCTTCTGGGAACAGAACACAATGCTGCTTTCCTCTCCACATGAATCTGTGGATGCAAAAGGGATTCAAAGGAAAGTAACCTCACAGGGTGATCTGATCATAAATTCCTAAATAAGGAGGTCCCAGTTGGTAGTCATGCCCCAGGCATATAACTTCTTTAGTAAAAGGCTTATCTTTGCCTTAAGCAAGCCCTGCCCATTGTTTCTGTTCAGCTAGGTTAACACACCTTCATAATGTCTCTTCAGACCCCTCAGAAGCAAAACCGCCTAGGTTAATATACCTTTGAAATAATGTCTCTTGCAGATCCCTCAGAAGCAGAACCACCCTCAAGAGAGCGCACAATCTTGATAACTCTCTGGTAATCCAATCCCTGCCTGGCTTTCTCCTACCTTCATGTCATCTTCCTTATGTTCTTTAATTCAAATGCATAAAAGAAGTTGCAAACTGTCATTCTAGGAAGCGTTTTTCTCAGTCTGTTGTGATCTTGCTTCCAGGTATATCCTCTGTTTGGATCAAATAAATTTTTATAAAAATTCTTAACAGTAAGAACAATGGTGGCATTTACTTGTTTAAGGAAAGGATAAACCTTTTACTAAAGAAGTTATATGCCTGGGGCATGACTACCCACCATGACCTGCCTACTTAGGAATTTATGATCAGATCATCATGTGATGATCTTCATCTACAAAATCATTGATTTGGGCAGGGGCAGGGGCAACTTAAATTTTAAAAATTAAAATTAAAATGACTGTATTTGGGAGCTCTCTTCTAGGTTTTCTTTCAGAGAAGCTAAACTTTCAGGAATTTTTAGTCTTTTGTCTTCTGATTATCTCAAAGGGTTGGTTGGAAAACCAGCTCTCATTCTTCCAACCAATTTTCAGAGATAGTTAGGTTAGTCTCAGAGGGACCAACCGGCTTCCAGAGAAGCAAGAGTGAGTGACCAGACTTGGTGTTTGTGGGAGATTGGGTTTGATTGAAGGTCACAACCCTCCTCACCTCAGGAGCCATTCGTGGAGTTATGAGGTTCTGAAACCATTTTTGAATGTCAAAAGTCATCAATCTGAGGTTTGAGGAGCAGGACAAATCCTAAGATCCTGCTTAGGATGCGTATTTAGAAGAATGCATCAGAAGAATTAAAGGGAAGAATGTTTACAATTCTAATAAGCTAATAAGCACAAAATAACTTGAGTTTGTTGTTTTTCACAAGTCTTATCATCTTGTTGACTTATGAGAGGCTGATATCTATTTTTCGTACACACTTATCTGGATGCCACTTTTTCATGGAGGAGAACATAACAAAGAGAAATTGCCCAAGATTTTATCTTAGCTGTAGTAGCTTCCGTGAGGGGTAGATGGCTCTCCCATCTCAATGAATCATAGAATTAAAGAATGGCAGAGTCTGAAAGTCCCTGAGTCATCTAATCAGGTTTTCAAAGTCTTTGAAAATAAGGACCTAGAGCCTTTGGTTTAAAACAAGCAGATGAGCAAACAAGCTTATAAGCAAGCAAACAAAAAAATAAACAAACAACCTAGATCCATTTAATCAGAATTTCAGTAGAGGGTTTAGTATCTCAATATTTAACTGCTACCCCCAATGATTCTTCTCTTTGAGGAAGTTTTGGAAACACTGTAATCCAACACTCTCATTTTTCAGATTCTGAGATTGAGATGCATGTAGGGAAGGTGATCTGTCAAAGTCACCCAGCTGGAGGAGAATAGTTAATATTCTCGAAGGACACATACCCTACAGTTACTACTCATGAACTCATCCATATATGGATAACCAAAGCATTTCTTTAACATGTTGATTATGTATTTGCCCAATGGATTCATAGACAAAGAAGATTATGTAAATAAGTATTTATGGGTCTCATGGCTAATTCTATCATAAGGAAGAACTTTTTAATTTGTTGTACTTTGGTTTAACTTTATAATTTCAGAAAGGTCTTTATCATAACAAAATGTGTCTTCAGAACTTGACTTTATTGGGAAAATAAGACTTTGAAATGCAAACACACCTTGCACAACGAGCTCTAGTGAGTCGGAAAACCTTGTTTTAAAAAAAACTAACATTTAAAATTAAAAGCAAGATAAAAGCATAATACAAAGATTATTTCCCTTATCTTAGGCATTGGCCAGAGTTTATTCACTTATGTGTACTTATGACATTATATCGGTGTGTCATAAGAATATTGTTCTGGAGATATTAATAGATGTGCTGCCAACAAAGATTTTTCTTATCAAAGTTTGGGAAATACTGCATTGAGCTACTCTCTCAGAATTACAGAAAGCACATTAGCCTACTGCTGTTCAGCCCAATGGCAGAGTAAAAAATAGATTACCTAGACTATGGCACGTCAAGGAATCCTTTCTATGGAAAGAGGCTGACTTTTGAGTGCTGATGGCCCCTCACTAATTCTAGGGATTGGAAAGGCAGCAAGCCAACAGCTCTGGTTTCCTCTGGATTGGCCAGCTCTTCATTCTCTGCTTTGACTCTCAAACTTTAGGCACAGCCCTGTGAACAACAAGGGAGGCATCAAGGAACTCTGTCTTCTTTGGACAAAAAAGCAGTTCTATGGAAAGTGACCTCACAGGGTGATCTGATCACCTATTCCTAACTGAGCAGATAATGGTGAGTAGTCGCGCCCCAGGCATATAATTTTTAGTGAAAGGTTTATCTTTGCCTTAAACAAGCCCTGTCCATTGTTTTTGTGCACCTAGATTAACACACCCTTGAAATAAACTTAACCACCCTCAATAGAGCACATAATCTTGTTAACTATTCTATAATCCAGTCTCTGCTTTGCTTTCTCTAACTTCCATGTAATCTTCCTTACACTCCCTCCTTAAATAAACTCATAAAAATTCTCTGCGGATTTGGATGTTTCTTATGTTGACACTTAAAACCTTAATTTGTGATCACTACTTTTCTGTGGGTTGCGCCAAGATGTGTGCTACCAAAATCTCATACTTCTGTGCTTTCCCCAATTTTCAGGAAAATCCATTAAGCCAATGGATAGAATTAACATTTTTTAAAATTCTAATTTCTTCCATAATTTCTTAAATCTTTGGCCCTTTTACTCCTTGTCTATATTTGAGTATTGTACAAAGTGATGCGTGATTTTACATATAATGTTGTCACTGGTTATTTTCAGTTGAACTGTTTATAGTATTTCACGGTTGTGCAAAGAGCCTTGTGGTGCTTATTTCCATCGGGACCCACAGATTGAACACTCTGTTATCTGTCTGTTGGGGGCCAGCACCAGAAATGGTCACTTAGATTGTGGTCGTGCAGCTCCTGCAGCAACTGTCATAAATTGTTCAATGGGTCTCCCCATATTCGTCCTATGAGAAACCATACTGTAAACCATACTGTGACAGCCTGCTGAAATGTGAAAAGGTTAAAGGATAATTAAAACCTGAAACTGGACAAAGGAAGTCTATACCTTAGGCCTAATTTCTGGAACCCTTAACCGCATTCTGTTAATCATGAAACTTGTAACAATGAGCTCATACGCTGACTGCCAATTTTAGCCTGTGTAACCCTGCTTGCTTGCGTGGCATGAAAAATAATCAATTGTATATAAGCTGAAAATTACTGTTTGGCCATCGCCCATGAGAATACTGGCTATTGCCCATGGGAACATAGGCAATCACCCATAGGACATAACATTCTATCAACAAGCTTTCTGCTTCTGTACTCCCCACTTGCACACCTGACCAGTGGGTTGACAGGTAGTGAACAGGAGAGAAATAGACCTTTGTGTTTAAGATGGAATGAAGAATGGGATTTAGGGCTTATAAACCTTGTATCTTGGCATCTCGGGGCTGCTCCTTTGTACAGGACAGCTGCTGGCTAATAAACAGCCTTTGAGAGCATACTTGGTTTGGTCTATTCTATACAGGCCACAACAATACTATAAAGTTTGATTTCAGGAATAAGTGTGTCTTTTGAAGCACTGAAAAATGTCTGGCAAATGTAGATATTTACTATATTTTATTGATGAATAAATGCACAGGAGTGTGCCCAGTTCAGGGTGAGTAAAAGGAAGGCATGTCTTGTTTTTTAAAATCAGATACCATATGACACATGTTTTCTGTGCATTGGTCGCTGGGAGGCTTAGCTCTAAATTAATACTTGAAGTGATAACTATTTTATTTTGGGTTCCAGTTTCAATTATTGGTTCCTTCCCAGAGGCTTTATTTATTTTTAGCATGCTATTGTCCATGCTTTTTTTGTTAGCAATAGTTTCAAACTATCTTAAGAGGTAGAATAGAGTGATGTAAGAGTCCGGCATTTGGATGCACATCAGAGTTGTAGAGTTCAAATCGGCTGATCCTTGGGCAAGTCACTTTTCTGCTGTGTCTTACATTCCTCATCTGTAATAGGGAATGTTGAGAGGATTAAATAAGTCAATGCTTAGAAAGTGCTTAGAGTGCCTGCGACATAGTGAGTATTTGATAAGTGTTAACTGTACATAACAACAACAATAAAAATTAGGCAGTACTATAAAAAATGATAAATACTTCATGTGCACATTTTGATAAAACCATTTTTTCATTTTAGAATTATTCCTAATAAAGTGAATATTTAAATAATGCTTACAGTGTGCTAGGTACTTTTTTGAGTGCTTTACATGTTAACTTATGCAAAGACATATTTCTGATGTTCATTGATGAAAATATTGTGATATTTACAACTTTTTTACAGATGAAACAATTGAGGCACAGAGAGGTCACCTGATTTGTCCATAGTCCTAAAGAGAGTGAGTGGTAGAGTTAAAGTTCACCCTCAAGCACTCCAATTCTAGAGTGGTTTAATTCTGCTTCTGGCCAATATTTATTGAGCACTCACTCTGTGCCAAGCTCTGTAACAAGGGCATTAACTGTAGCATCTCGTTTAGTCTTTCCAACAAACACCTGAGGTAAACCCACTGCAAGATACTATTTGGAAAGAAAAAAAAAAAAACAAAAAAACCCTCTGGCTCTAATATAAAGATCAAATGGAAAGTATGGTCAAAATTTATACATTACAGCCATATCTCGTTTTATCGAGCTTTGCTTTATTGTGCTTCACAGATGTTGAGTTTTTTTACAAATTGAAGGCAGGCTCCCCACCAGCAAAAAGATTATGACTCATTTTATCGTGATACTCGCTTTATTGTGGTGACCTGGAACTGAACCCACAATATCTCTGGGCTATGCCTGTATTTCCTCTCCGACCATGGAAACACTTTATTAATAGAAATCATGGTTGAGGAATAGAAAATCTTGTGTGAAAAGGGACCAAAATAATGAACATAGCCACAAAAGCCCTGATACACATTCATATTCACTAAAATTAAGCCAGTGAAGACACTATGCTCAATAGACTAGCCTGACATTTCCTGTCCTTGGTTACTAACAATCCAGATGCCTGTCGTGTCTCATAACCCAGTTGTAGAAAACATGTGGCAGCTGCAACAAGACTTGGAATAATTTGCACTTCAAGTTCAGTCAATGTGAAATTTGGGGCAATGAAGAATAATATACAAATATATGTGTGAGGCCTAGAATTTCTCTTAAGGGTGAACTTGCACCCTTAGATGGATTGCTAGCTACTTCAGTGAAGTTGCGGGGTCCACGTGATAGACGGATGGGTGACACACTTATCAGCATTGATATATGTCTCTTGAGGGCAAAAATAGTTGTAAGGAAGAGAACTGGGAAAAGTTCACTCAGTTCCAGATCACTTTTCAGGTCTAGGATGCTGTGAGAAGTGTTCAAGACAAACTATTTTGCTAATATCCACATACCACAAAAAAAAAAAAAAAAAAAAGAAGAAGAAGAAGAAGAAGAAGAAGAAGAAGAAGAAGAAGAGTCAACTCTTTTTAAGTATGGGTCACTTGAAATTTTTCCAAGACAACTTCAAGGTTTTGAGCTATGCATCAAAGACTTGAATGATTAATGACTTAATGAAGCAAGCAGCTCAGGTTTCTGGGAAAGCCAAATATTTCAATGTGTCATTATTGTTGCCATTTGGGTTCTTGAGGAAGCAGACTCTGAGACAGAAAGTAGTGTGCAAAAATGTATTGAGAGAGCCCTTGGGATCAACACCCGTGGAAGGAAAAGGAAAAATAAGAGTGGATGGGAGGAGATGGCAAGTAGTGTCACAGGCTCAACAGCCTCAACTGACTTTCACTGGGAACTCTGGGGTATCAGCTGGCCTGTTAGAGTTGTCCTGCATGAGACCAAAATGGCCAGACCACCCCATATTGGATGTGGGCTGCTCCTGGAAGGGCATGACCTTGAAGGAGGCATCTCCCCACAACTGAGGCAACTTCTGAAGAGCTCAACAGCTGTCTGTTGAGAGCACTTCACCAGTTGGGCAACGTGTCCCTCCAGGAATGGGATCTGGGTGGCTCATCTCCATGTCTACCAGAATTACTTACAGAACCATTTTCACTTTGTAAAGCAATTATTGTTCATCCTCTCTAAGGAGAACACCTTAACAGGAGTAGAGAAAAATTCTGATATCTATCATCACCAAACTCCTTCAACTGACTGGTGCCTTTCCATGATCCAGGAGTTGAAAATCTGTTTAGGAATCCTCAATTCTCTTGGCTGGGTTAATAGGGAAGTTAGGTGACAATTTAACTGGAATGAGAGCAAATCATGCTCAATGAACCAAAGTAGAGAGGGGGAAAATTGTTATATTTTGTGAGGAGTGATTTGGATATATTAAAAATATTGATAAATTTTACTTTTTAAAACTGGGAAAAAATTAACCAATCTATATTTGTGGGTTGATATATTGATGACAGGTGAGACTAATATAGTGTTTAAGAGAGTAGATTTTTTTAACACTTTACAAATT
Organism: Pteropus vampyrus; assembly: GCF_000151845.1. Lineage (NCBI taxonomy): Eukaryota > Metazoa > Chordata > Mammalia > Chiroptera > Pteropodidae > Pteropus > Pteropus vampyrus. The sequence goes on along the minus strand of NW_011888932.1, from coordinate 1,169,569 downwards.
TTTGTTGTATGGAGGTTTTCAAATATATTCATAAATAGAGAGAATAATACAACAACCTCCCATGTACCCACCATTTGGATTCCATAATTATCAGCACAAGGCCAACCTTGTTGCATCTGTATTCCTAGCCCCCTTCCTCCTCCCATTATGTTATTTTAGAACAAATCTCAGACATTATTGTATTTTGTTTATAAATATTTCAGAATGTATGTCTAAGATATAAAGAGCAAAAAAACCCCACATTATCATTAATGCATCTAAAAAATGAGCAAGTAACTCATTTTTTAAATTTAAATATTTTAGTTTTAAGAAAATTAACTTCACAACTTTATCAAATATTCATTCAGTAACTACTGCATTCCCCTATAGTCCTAAAAATGTTTTGACAATTAGGATCAGAACCCAAATAACATACATTAAAATTGATTATGTCTCTTCAATTTTCTTTAATTTATGCATTCTCCTTTTCATTGCTTCTTTTATTCCTTGCCATTTATTTGTCTAAGAAACTAGATTTTTTTTCCCTGTAGAATGCCCAAGGTCTGGAGTTCGCCAATTGCATTCCCCGTTGTGTCCTATAACATGTTTCTCTCCTTTGTTTCTGTGACTGATAAAGAGGCTTGATTGGAATCAGTTTGAATTTTTTTTTTTTTTTTTGGCAAGATGGCTTTATAGATGGCGGTGTCTACTACCCTTGTGACTTAGATATCTAACTGTCTCCTTTTTGTGATGTTAGTAGTTTTGATGATCATTCCTACATGGAGGAATTTATTAGGGATTGCAAAGTGGTGATCCTCTGATTCTATCATTTCTTCTATCATTTTAATAGCTGAAATACTTCTATGAAGAGAAACTTCTCATCAATAGTTTGCACAATTAATATACATATTTTTGAATATTTAAAGTACATTTATTTTAGAAATGGTGGAATAAATTTTTTATTCTTTAATTGACCAGTTTTCAAAATCATCACAGTTTTCTGGTGTCTTCCAAAGTAATTAAGCAGTCAAATAATTATGCTTTAAAGTCACTTTGGAATAGTTTTTATATGGTTGTGCAATTCTACGCAATTAGGTTCAAGTGCATCATTTGGTTTTATTTTCTTAAAAATTGGCAAAGTGGAGAAACTTGTGTAGAGGATGCTACCATTTACCTAAGGAAGATATTTGCATATATATGTCTCTTCCAGCAGTCTTTCTTCTAGCATGTTTTATCCTCCATTATTCACATACTATGAGCATTGCCCCTTCCTCTCATAAGTCTGCGGGTGGGGGGGTTAGCATGTGGTTGTCAGGGATGTTACTGAGAGTCATTTCTACACCAGGATATCTAGTAATACCTAGACTATACACCAAAGTGAATCTGAGTCACGTAAAAATGTTCCACTAAACCTAGACTAAATGGGTTTAGATCCAACTCATTCTTTCTTTACCTGGATCTTAAAATTGCTGTTAGACATCCCCAAACCACCAACACAAGGGGAAGTGGTATGGAGGGGGGGCTATTTGCAATAAAAAGAGACAATAGGAGTTAAAATATTGTGCTTTTGCAAATTTGAAAAAAATATGTGACCACATATAGATGCATTGTTAGGGATCTTCCCAGGGCCTTGGAAGCCCTCTGTAAATGAGAGAGACCTTGTAGCTTGAGCTTGGTCAGCTTCACGGTAAATCTGCCTCTGCTTATCAGGAAAGCTCAGTTTTCAGAAGGATTTTCTGAGAAATCCTTTTATAGAACAGAGACTCATTCCTCGATTTATTAGTCTGTGGGCTGAGGTATTTCCAGTTTTCTAAAAATGAAGAGACACCTGCATGTAAGAGCTAAAGACTATGTGTAGTGGCTGATGGGAGAAAAAGAAATGTCAGTACCAGCTGCTTCAAGAATAGCTTTGAGAGTGTTAACAGCCATGGCTAAGCGCCAGGTCTGAGCAGGGAGGCAGCGCTCTAGGGCCTAGATACACCTCAGACACAGGTTGGGGGACCACCAGTAACCCCAGAGGTTAACAAGGTCAATGATACCACAAGGAAAGGTTCTTGAACAAGCTTTCCTTCCCAACCCCAACACCACGAATTCTCCTCTCCCCACCCCCTCACCAGGGAGCTATAATTACATTGGATGGGTTGAGCTGGAGAATTTTGGAAGTCTTCCCATTATGGCCTTATTGATATCTCCTCTGTTATCATGCCTCGGGCCCCCAGCCAGGAGAAGCACCTGGTCTGATTCTATTTATCACTAGATCCTTAATATCCCCAGGGAGTGTCAAGACTCCTCATTCCAAAGATTGCCCAAACGAAGAGTATTATTGCAAACTACTCATCTCAGACCTGGGCCCAGACTTCTGTTTTGCATTTTTATAGATGGCTAAAGGTTAGCTTAGTTTGCATCAGTTAAAATCATAGCATTTTATTTATTTTATAATTAAAAAAAATTTTAAATTATGGTTGACATAAAATATTATATTAGTTTCAAGTGTACAACGTAATGATTAGACATTTATATAATTTATGAAGTGATCGCCCTGATAAGTCTAGTACCCATCTGACACCATACATAGTTATTACAATATTACTGACTATATTCCCTATTCTGTACTTTACATCCCCATGACTGTTTTTATAACTGGTGATTTGTACATCTTAAAAATTATAGTATTTTAAATTTCACCTAAGGTTAAAAGTAGCTGCTTTCAAAACACATGATTTCAGAATATGAGGAAGTGACTAATGAATTAATTGGAAATTATTATTGGAATTAATGAAGCTTTCAGAACTGCCCTGGTGAGCTCTGTAACAAACTCCTTTTTGTTCAAATTTCAAAAAAGTCATCTAGAACATGGCTCGAAGTTCCTTAGATGCCTATCTCTGTAATGAACAGAAGGTTTGAAAATGTGCCCTGCTTCTGCAGCTGACTTTATTGCTTTTTAAGATGGAAAGTTTTTTAGAAAACTAGGGAAAATAAACCCCGCCACCTCTACCACCTCCCTCTAAAATTCCGATCCCTTGACAGAAACACACAGTGAAAGAACTAGTCAGTTGGGTGGACCCTTAATGGCTTCCTGTAGATGTAGCTCTATTGTGAGACAGAAAGGACATTCAGAAAGAAGTGAGTTTGCATCTGTATTTTCATAAAGAAGGAATGTAATGCAGTCTGCACATCAGTGAGACTTTGTGAAATATACGTGTTGCTACGGGAATGAATCACTTAACTATATTTATGCAATTATTTGTACCATAGTTGTTTTGTAAACTTCAAGGCTAATTTTTTTTAGTTCACCTTATCTTCTTAGAACTCTAGTACAAATTGATGCCAACAATATAAATTGAATTGCACTGTTAAGGTCCCAAAGAGTAATTTAAAAAAACATAATTAAGCCTCAAGTTTTTTAAAAAGTCAATGATTTTTAAGGAAGAAAGTGCAGTAGTTTTTGATAACTTTTCATTTGGCACTAATTTCAAACTTATAGAAAAGTTTCAAAAGTTATACAAAGAACTCCTGGGTGATCTTCATCCAAATTCCCCAAATTTTAACATTTTCCACACTTGCTTTCACATACATATTTGAGAGTAAGTTGCAGACATGCTGCCATTTTACCTCTAAATACTTCAGTGTGTAATTCCTATGAACAAGGACATTCTCTTACATAACTATCATACGACTGTCAAAATCTGGAACTGAACACTGAGACAACATTATTATCTAACTTATAGACATTATTCAACATTTGCTCATTATCTTAATAATATCCTAAATAGTAAGAGAAAAATAATTTTAAAATCTCCAATCCAGTATTACACATTGCATTATCACATCTCTTTAATCTCCTTCAATCTGGAACAGTTCCTGAATCTCTTAGTCTTCCATGATCTTGACATTTTTGAAGAGCATAGGCTAATTATTTTGTATGGTATATTTCAATAAAGTTTACCTGATGTTCCTTCATGATTAAACTCGGATTTTGCATCTTTGGTAGAATCACCAGATAAATAATGTTATGTCTTTTGCAGTGCATCATATCAAGAAGCACAGACATCAGTATGTTCCATTACCGGTGATGTTAACCTTGATCACTTGAATAAGATGGTATTTGCTAGGTTTCTCCACTATAAGGTTACTATTTTCCCCTTTGCAATTTCCCTTTGTAGTTAATAAGTATTTTGGGGAGGTACTTTGAAGCCGTGTAAATACTCTGTCCCTTGTTGAAGTTTTACCTGTTAGTTTTAGCATTTGTTGATATTTTTTGCTTTAGTTAGTTATTACTACAATACTTGCCAAATAGTGGTTTTCTAACTTCATCATTCATTTTACATTTGTTGGCATTCTACTATTAGAAAACTGTCCTCTTTCTCTTCTATTTATTTATCAATGTATTTATTTATATTAGCATAGACTTGAATTATTTTTTTAGTCATTGGGGTTATAATATGTTAATACTATTATTTATTTGATGTGCATATTCTCCTAGATTAAGTTGGCTCCCATGTTCTTTTGACATGTTCTATTATTTTTAAGTATTATTTTTCTCTGTAAGATAACAAGATATTTCAGGCTCAACTTGAACCTTCTCTGTGCAGCCTGAGATCAGTCATTCTCTCAGGATCCCTGGTTCTTTTTAAGATGATAACAGTACCAAATTTACTTTTAAAATAAAACAGAAACAAACGAGTGAAAAAACTATTCAATAAATGTAATAAATATTTAAAACATACCCTGAGCTATGCCATTGCCAGTTAAACAAAAGAGACACAATGTTAGATTCATTAAGACAGTATAGTGTGGGTTTGGAAATATGCAAATATACAAATAAAACTGAATAGAGCTACTGTATATAGATCTAGTCATATATCAGACTTCTGAATATGATAAAGAATGAATTGACAATAAATGCAATTTATGATAATGAATTATTCAATTAATGGTGCAAATGTTTTTTAAAATTTTAAAAGTAATCGACTTAGTTCCTTCTCACAGTTCAAAAAAAAAATAAGATCTCTATATATTGAAGTTTTAATTATAGAAACAAAACAGAATTATTAAAAGAAAATTTAGAAAAATAGTTTTACAATAGAGAGGTAGTGCAAGATTTCCTAAACAAGCACAAAGTATGTACAAGATCATAATAGTTACATTTTTTTGGTAGACTCTTCATATGATGCATTGATCTTCATGTTACTATTAAATTCTTTACTCAGAGTCTATGTATTATCTGATATTAATATTTGTATATCAGCTTGCTTTTGATTTTTTGTATACCAGCTTGCTTTTGATTTTTTGTATACCAGCTTGATTTTGATTTTTATATTTGCAGTACAAATGTACTTTTGTGTACCTTTATGTTTAATCATTTTCTATCATTTTGTTGAGGTGCGAATTCTGCAAGCAACATATAGGTGGATTTTTAGCTTTAAAAAATCCAACCTTAAATTTTGTCTTTTCATAAATTTGTTTAATCCATTTACATTTATTATCATTTCTGCTACATTTAACTTATCTCTAACATTTGGATTTTTTTTTTGTTAACATACTTTTTCCTTTACAACTTTTTATTTATTTATTATTTTCTTGACATCTTGAATTGGTCATTTGTGTCTTTCTAGGAATTTGGCCTGGTATTCCGAGGTGGTCTCCCATCCGAGTACTAACCAGGCCCAACTCTGCTGAGCTTCCAAGATCAGATGAGATCGGGCACATTCAGGTTGGCATGACCATAGACTGCAATTTCATTTCTGATTTTAGTAATGTGTGCTTCTTTATTTTTTTCTTTTTCAATATATTCAAAGGTTTATCGATTTTATTGATCCTAGAAAAAAATTGACTTTTAGCTTCATTCATTTTCCCTATTATTTTTCTGCTTTTTATTTCGTTAATTTATTCTCTGATCTTTATTATTTCCTTCCTCTACTTACTTCAGGGTTGATTTGCTTTGATTATTGATTTTAGATCTTTTTTTCCTTTGTAATATCATTAAAAGTATAAATCTTCTTGTAAGACCTGCTTTAGCAGCATCCTAATCATCAGGATAGATTGTGGTTTCATTTTCATTTGGTTCAAAGTATTTAAAATTTTTCCCTTGTGAGTTCTTCTTTGACCCAAGATTATTTGGAAATGCTCTGTTTAATTTCCTATTTGGGGGTTTTTCTAGGTTTCTTTCTGTTGTTAATTTCTAATACAAATTTTTTTTGTAGTCAGAAAGCACACTTTGTATGATTTAGATTCTTTTAAATTTATTGAGACTTATTTTGCGGACTGGCAAATAATCTATGGTAGAAAATGTTCCATGTGAAATTGAAAAAAATGTATATTGTGCTGTTGTTAGGTAGAATCTTCTATATATGTGTTAGCTCAAGTTTCTAACAATTTTGAATTTATGTCTGATCCACTGCTCACTCCAACTGGGACAACCGTAGGCTAACAAAGCTGTGGGCTTTCTCTTGTTCTGTTACAGAGCCTGCCACTATTAGCTGGTGAAATTATGGGATTTTGTTCCCTACCCTCACTCTAAATAGAGTTCTTCCCACCTCCCTAACCCTATCCTGCTTTGGAAGCAAAGCTGCTGGTTTTCACTGCTAGCTCCAGACTGGTAAAGCTGTAGTTTTGCTTGATGGGTTGCAGATGGGGAAGGGAACAGGAGGGTAGCAGCCCCAGGCAAGAAAGCCAGAGAATCTTGCTATTATTACCCTAAGCTCTAACAGTTTTTCACAAATAAATGTTTCTCAATTTGTTGTCTACCTTTATTTCCAGTGTTCTGAAATTGTTATTTTTGACAATTTCATCCAGTTTTATATTTACTATTTTTGCAGAGAGAAACTGTCAACCTTTCGCACTGTCATTATGTAAAATCTCTGTTGAAGAAGTGATATTTTTCTCTCTTAAAAGGTGGTTTCAAAGCAAAAGATTCTATTTTCTATCCTTTTAGTATTTACTTTTTAGTGTTTAACATTTATATGTAACTATTTTTTTACAAAGATTAAAGTTATTCCATTTCTATTTGTATCTTCTTTCTGAACAAAATAAAGAGCTTAGCTTGTTTTAACTACGTATTCTTCTTGTCTTGAATTTTAGTTCTATATCTTTATAACAAAAATTTGTATTTTAAAAAAAGTTAAAATTATTTAGATTTTCTAGTATCTTTTACTGTTTTCTTTTTCTCCTATATCATACGTCTTCCCGTGGTGATATTGGGACTATTTAAAATTTGGTCATTGAGCCAGTAGATATATATTAGCCTAGGACCAGTTAGGATGAATTTTTCTTGAAACCACTTATTACAAGCCCTGGTCCTGATCCACCTTCTTTTAATCTCTTCCTGTGGGTCAAGTAAAACAACTTACTTGATTCACATAATGGTAGCCCCTCTCCCTGTCTCTTGTGGGGTGTTCATTGCTTCATTTGACTTTTGAGGGGATGTTAAATTTACAAGTATCTCTACCTGTTTCTAGAATCACAGCCCAGAAAATCTACATTCTGCCTCCACTTATTGTTCCATTATCATTTATCTGTTAAATTTAATGTCTATGGAAATGGTTTTTTGTAGTGTTTTGTTTTTGAGGGTGGCTATGTCTTTATATTTTTGTAACTCTCTGTCTCTCTGTCTCTCTGTATCTCTCTTTCTTTCTCTCTCTCTCTCTCCATATATAAATAGTCTGTCATTTCTTCATATGAAGCAGAGGAAGGGTTAAGTAATGAAATCGCAGCATCCTCATGGATGCTAGGCTTCTTCATCCCACCCTTTGACCCAGCCTAATGAGGCAGTTTAGAGAAGGAGCTGGGTGAAGAACTGTGAATCAAGTGAGGATGATAATTATAATGTTGAAGGCAGCAAAGATGTTGATTTTCCTAGACCTGGAAGAAATGAGTTTATCAGAAGTATTACTTGACTTTCTAATATCTTAGCTCTGGGAGACTGTATTTTAGGTAATGTGTTAGATAAAATTGTAACAGGATATTAAAAATTGGGTCTGTTCTTATCTCAGTTTTGGCTAGGGAACCAAGATAATAGATGCTCTATTCCAAACTGATATGTCAGAACATCTTGAAGACTTTTCATAGAAGGTGTTGGAAAATTGGTTTAGCAACTCTAAGCTCAGTACACATTTCTAACCTGTAAAATAGGTTGGCGTGGCCATAAAGTGTATAGTAAGAAATTAGGGGAGAATTTTATTTTCTTGAACTTATTTAGTGTTGCGCATTAGAATATGAATTCCATAAAAGCAGGAATTTTAAAAAATCTATTTTGTTACTTTTTGGGATGAATGAGTGAGCAAATATTTAGAGAAAACTGTTGTGTTATAAGTTTCAGGGTGAAGAATGAGAATTGCCTCACCTCACGTCTAGGGAAAAATAATTCAACAGGGTTGCAGAGAAAGGTGAATTCGTGTACTGAGAAATTTAAAAGGAGAGAGCCTAGCTAGTAGCTCATTTAGAGACTGGAATGACAAGAGAGGCTGTGTTAAAATGGTCTGTACCTTTGGAGTTCATTTGTTGGGGAAAAGATGACTGAGTGTTTTCCATGGGTCAAATACTGCCTGGACATGTAAGAATGAGAGCTGAAGTCAAATTTTCTCAGGTGAGTCCAAACGGCTTGGAGGGAAAAGGTGATCCAACACAGAAGTGAAGCCCAGGACTTCCAGGGACTAAGAAAGGAGTTGTGGGTGACCGCCCAAAGTTTTCCTTGCACCAATGGGAAAATATATTAAGAAGTACAATTTTTTTTTACTTGTTTTGCAAAATACTTAATTGTTTTTCTAAACTTAAAAAATTTTTTTGATACTAAAATTATTATTTTAGAATTTATTATTTTTTCTAAAATAAAAGAAGTTTATTTAAAATATATTTGTATTGTATTTAAGATGTGTCATTGGCTTTAGAAGGTGAGATAAGAAGACTCACTTTTTCAACGTACACCTACATAGTCCATGTCTGAAGAGCTAAAAAATGGTGAAGCTGATATATCAAGGAGTTCTCTGACTCATGTAAGGGAGGAATATACTCAAAAGACACTGGCAAAATTGTAAATAAGAAACAAAAATAAGAAAAAAGCTATCTTTTTTAAAAGCTTTATAAATGTTAATAATCACCTTGGTGTTTTTTATGCATTTTCTAGTAGTATATGGTGATCCCTAAGTTGCAGCTTCGTATTAGGGCTAGGCATACAGAGTATTAAAAAAATGAATTAAATATTTTAAATATAGATATGATAAGCTCTTTAAAATCTAGTAATTGCTGGTTACAGCTTTTCAAATTAAAACTGAAAAAGCTACTGAGGCACCTTACAAAGTAAGTTATCACACTGCATTTCTTGGAAAAGTGCACATGATAACAGAGAGACTAATACAACCTTATAGATTTAATGTTGCTGAATGCCTGCTGGATGAAAAGTCACTGAAAAAAATCACAGTACCTCCACCTTTCAATGATTTAGTAACTCAAAGTAAAGATTTAGCTGTACACAAAAAGACTGCATTAATATTTTCTCTGCAGAGCTGAACTTTTGCTTTAAAATGAACAAATCTACATACGTGCCTACACTTTCAGTTTTGCTTGTATTTATTTGTTCGGGTTCAGCACCAACTAATCATCAAAGAGCTTCCTTTATGTGAACACAATAAACACAAGTGGTACTGAAATTTTCAAAGTGTTCAAATAATGATTTCAATTGCTTTGTTTATCCTGTCCCTGCTGGGTTGACATCTGTCCTCATGGTATAAAAGCAATGATGGTTAAAATTGCTGGTGTTTTAGCACGAATCAAGGTGAAGGTGTCAACTATACGAGTAGTCACTGGATTCTTTATCACCAAGCACTTGTGGGAAGAAAGTTTCGCTGAAGAACATTCTTGATGAAGTAGTAAAAATTATTAATTTTGGTTCTCGTGGATATCCAATTTAGAAAAGTTGAAATTTTAAAACATAACTTTTTCTTAAGCATTTAAATTCAATGTACTAATCTTGAGAATTTATGCATAACTTATAATTTTGTGTAAAAAGCATCACTGTTACTTGTCCTTTAATTAACACTCAGTTGTTTAAAAGATAATATGTCCTTAAACAATTAACGTATTTAACTATCATGGTTAACTAAATCTCATTAAGAGTTTTAAATTATAATCCCAAATATCATATATTTGATTTTTTTTCAAGCCTGATTCTCTCAAGCAAGACAGCCATTGAGGTTGATTTACTGATAAGATAAGCAAAACTTTCTTTAGCATGGAAACTCTAGTTATAAACTTAAAATGCCTGAAAAGACCTAAAAACATTTCAGTCTTTTAGATAGTCAATTATTATTTACAAAATTAAACAAATCTTCATGCATTCTAAAGGTAAATGAGGTTTAATAATAATTAAACATTTCGAATTAAGGTAATTCAATTAATATGTTAAATTACCTTAAATGTTTCAAACACTGTAAATAATTATTACATGGAATTTTTCATGATGGTTATAAAACTTATTCCTAAACTTCACATGAAAGTATTAACCTCATGGGTTTAATTTACTTTATCATCTCTGTACTTGATTATAAACTTTTCTAAGTAGCAAAGTCACTCCCCAAACTGCAGGGAGCAGAAGCTCCATCTCTGGCCAGCTGAAGACCTTGTACTGAAACTAGGGTTACACATTCAAGTTCAAAGTCAGATGTTCTGGCCTTCAACTTGGACAATACTTCTGGGCTGATTTAACTCAAGACTCAGATTCACATCCCTAACCCTGTCTTAAAGTCATAGGAATTAAATTCCCACATTTTCTTATGACTTCAATTGTGAGCTGCAAGAAGAAGTCATTCTACTTTGTTAATTTTTGAAATCTTTATTGTAACTTCTTTCATACCTTTCTATTGCCTAGTAGGATTCTATGCTGTTCACATATTTTATTTCTTTACCTATCTTATTGATCTAATTTTTATAATCATTTTATCAATATCCCTCTTTTATGCCCTACTGGAATCCTATATGATTTAGCATAGCTCCTGAATTGTTGAAATTTATTTATTACACTAAAATGTATTGAGTTCTCCCAATGTTCCAGGCCTGTTTCCCACATTTAGAAACTTTCTTTCTAGTGAGACCATTACCTCCCTGCTGTCTTGTGCTACCACTTTGAGTCAAGGACTGAGTGTTTCATTGGAAACCCTGACTGGCTTAGGGCTTAGCACATAACAATAGTATGGCAATAGCTAACATTTCTAAGAGCTTTGCTTGTATGTCTCCTGTAATCCTTGCAACAGCCCAATGTTGGGAGGTGGTAATTTTACAGATAAGAAAGCAGGCACACCAATATTCAGTCATTTACCTATATCCCATAATTAGTAAGTGACTGGGCCTGGATTCTAAATCAGTCAGTTTTCTGGCTCATACTTAACAGCTATGCCACACTGCCTCCTAGAGTAGTGTGGAAATAAATATTCGGGGAAAAAATCCATGAGAAATCCTTGTGTCCCCATCCAGCTAGTGTGTGTTGACAAACCATCCGTTCATCTCCCCCGCCTGCCCCCATCTCATGTCTTTCCTCTGCTTTGCTTGAATAGAGTGTCTGTTGATGTTTTATTTATATATAACAAACTTAATCTAAACCAACTGTACACCAGGTGTCTGGAGCCAGATCCTATCAAGACACTTAATCTACATTTGCAAGCAGGAAAATGGGATTAGATTAAACCAAAAGGGAAAAACTACATGGTGTCTTCCATTCCTCTCCACCTACCCCTTCCGTGGCTGATCATGTGCAGACCAGAGGCAACAGATGCTCTACTGGGAAAGCCACAGGGCCTACATTGTTTGTACATCGGCCTCCATTTGGTAAAGTAGATAGATTCAGCTTTGCTTTGTTATCTAGCCCCTGAAAGATATGACCAAGGTGACTAAATTAAATTCCTAATAAAGCTAAGTTAAGGGGTACCAGCTCCCAGAGCCCAGGTCCATGCTGTCCTGAGACTGATAGATGGGAAAGGTCCTATTGGACGGAAAGGCAATGATAATGACTTCTAGCAAACCCTACTCCGCCTTCCCTTGCTTGGGCCAGTCTCTGCCTAAGGCCCTCTACACACATTGTCTTTTTTAAACCTCATTAAGTGGATGATATCGGAAGCTTTACAGATGAAGAAACTGAGGCTCAAAGCAGGGACTCTCCCTCCTCACACCATACTTATGCTTCTGGTTGAGCCCTTATCATGATAGATTGTAACCATTTTGTTTCAGATATTAGGGACTTTGGCTGTGATATGATTCTGAAACTTAGAAACCTCATGAGTGGGAGTTGAAAAGCTTGCCGTTTTGGAACTGTAAGTGGTTTTCGGTCTTCTGTGAAATGGAAGTGTGACTTCACCTTCAGAGCAGATTGTTGCTTCGTTTTTGCAAAATCTCCGGGGTGTACCTTCTAGAGATGTAAGACACCAGAATGTAAGCCAGGTGCCATCCAGGGATCTTAGGAGAAAGTTGTGAAGACATCATTTACAGCTGGTTTGGGCTGGGAAGTGAATAGCCTGGTTGGGGATATAGACTGTTGCATGTGGTTGCAATGGAATGATACCTCAGCTCTTGCTTTGTTGACGAGAGGAGGGGAGAGATGCTTCCTGGCTATGTTTGAACTAATTTGTCACTGCCGTTGAGGTGGTGCCTAGTCTTGATGAGGCTGGACCAGCTCCTACGGTCCCAGGAAATACAGAGTAGAGAAGCAGAGTGGCAGAATTCCTGTGTCTGGGACATATAACATAACAGAGAATCCCAGTGGCACCTCAGTTACCTGGAATGAAGCATACCTGTTGCTAGAAAGGAGACAGTCCTGACAGAAAGGCTTTAAATGTAGCAAGAAGAGTCCTTCCTGTACAAGAGCCCAATATCACACTGTCACCCCAGGCAACTGGCAACTTAGGGTTACCAGGAGAGAACCCTGATGCAGCAATGACAATTTTATAAAGAGCTTTCAGCAGCAGCCCAAAATTTTCTCCCTCTTCAGATTGCTTCCTAAGCAGTGGACATCATCCAGGGTGAGACAGAATAATCAAAACAGAATTTGGGATTGGCATATGGTGGCGCAAATGCAGATACCTTTTTAGGACTCCTAGACATTGTTTAAATGGAGTATAAATGTTCATGAGACTCTAAAATAAATTCCTTGTTTTTGATCATCACTAAACAAAAGCCACAGCAAAAGGCACTCAGTGACCTTTTCATGTTTTTGTAATAGTGCTTTAAAACAAAATTATTAATTCAAAAAAACTATAATTCTGTGTTTCCCATTCACGGTTAAGACTCAATAACATTAAAATGATTTTGGTAAAGGGATAAGAATGAATAACATGGTGAGGGTTCAAACCATTGTGATTTGGATATTGAAAAATATTATAAATGTTTTTTATACTCATGTGCTGATGAATGTGAACATAGCAGTTTTTGACTGCTTGTCACCACCACCTATACGAGGTAGAACTAGATTCAGATGTATGTGACAGAAAATCTCAAAATTCCTAACCTAAGTATCCTTGTCTTTAAAGTGAAAGTAAAAATGTCTATCTTAATGGAAAGTTATTGCTTAATGGGTACAGAGTTTTATTTCGAGTGATAAAAAGTTTTGGAAATAGATAGTGGTGATGATTACACAACATTGTGAATGAAATTACTGTCACCAAAATGTACACTTAAAAATACTTTAGAAAATTTCCTACCTCATGATCTTGCCATATTTCTGTGTTTGTCTCATGGGGGTTTATGGAAGAGCATGACAAAGGAAACTATAAAAAGGCAAAAATAAAAAAAATAAAAAGCCATCACAAAAGTGTGGTCTGGGATGTCACGAGGAGATGACTGACAGTGGTTAGAAGACAGTACTTACATTTTCCAAGAGTATTCGAATCTTGTAACCAGCAGCCTTTTGCGGTCTCTTGGCAACATGCAGACTGCATGGAAAAATGCCTGACATGCAGATCTGGTGACACAGTTGTTCTCTGGCAGCCTTCTGTGCAGAATTGATAATGCTTATGTTTGCAAACCCTCAAAACTTTATAGATTGAGCTGGGTGAGACAGAGTCTACTCAATCTGGCCGGAACTGGCCATTCAACCGCATTTCAATCAACACTTAATGAGCAACTGTGTAAAGTCATTAGGGCTATTAATAAATATTCTGGTTCTTACCTCAGGATATAAGGTCAAATTTTATTTCCCTATTGCTTTAGCTTTGGCAAAGAAACGAAGCGCAGAAGTAATGTGTGTCGTGCTGGGTGAAAGTACTCCCCTTCCCTTTTCCTGCCTCAGTGATTGCAGAAGCACACGACAAGAGAGATGAGGCCTGCATCACCCACGTCTGTGAGTGACTACAATGAGCCCTGCTTGCTGCCCTGCACTAAACATGTAGCATGAGGGAGGGATAAACTTTTATGTGCTATGCCACTGAACTGTTGGCATTGTTTGTTTCCACAGCATTACTTAGCCTAACCTAACTGATGCTATGTGTCTTGCCCTGGGCTAAGGGAGTATTTTACCATAGAGATTAAACTCTAGAGTTAGAGAGCCTGAGTTCCAATCTAGGTTAGCTACTTTCTTAGGGTGTGATTTTGGGCAATTCAATGAACTTCTCTGTGCCTATTTCCCACATTTAGAAACTGGGAATTATAATGGAAACCACCTCATAGGGTTTTTATAAGGATTAAACTAAGTGAACAACATAGCCCAGCACATAGCAAGCCCTTAAAAATGTTGAATGATAATGATCTCTTGTAATTCTCACAACAACTCTATGTAAGATTTGTTGATGTGTCAAGCCATTGAGTTTCAGCGCTGTCTCTGCGAGTAATAAGAGAAAGTTTTGAAATTAGAATCCAGTCCTGACCCATCGATCCAGCTTTGGGGCATATATATGTCTATGTCCTTGGAAGCTGTCCAGCTCCAGCGTGTAGCCACTCTTCGTCCTGTATTCCTCCGCTCTCTGGAGGGCTCATTTACCTACTCAGCTTCCCCAGTGACCAAATGCATGTAAAAGATTCCCCAGGGACAGAGACTCAGACCTACAGCCTCCATCCTGGTCTCTCAGTGAGAGACTGTCCTGCTCTCCCACCTGAAAGGCAGGCCAAGAATCAGACCCTTACACATGGGATCCATTTAATTCCTGTCTGCACCAGACTCACTTCTTAGTCTGCCAAAGTCAAATAACTTATCAAAACCTTTTTTTTTTTTTTAAATTGATGCACAAAGTAAAAATAACCCAAAGATGCAAAAAGGTATAGAGAGATGTCTTTCTACCATCCTGCTTTCTAGACTCCCAGCTCCCCATACTAGAGGCAACCATGGTGCCCCATTTACTCAAAGTGTGTTTTTAAATCAATTCTTTGTTTATTTCTCTGGCTGCACTATCAGCGGAATGTACTTCTGGCCTAATATCCTTCTTGCCCTAAAGATGTACCCACTGCTCTCTCCCACCAGCAACGCCTTCCTTCTGGCCTCCTAATCCTACACATCCTGCTACATCTGTTCAAGCCATCTTCTCCAGGAAGAACTTTTTTAGCAATTCCAGCTGTTACTCATTTCTCTTCTTTTTGACAACAGTATTAATTCTGTCACATATTTGGACATTTTGTCATATCCAATTTATCAGGTGCTGGTTTCTACTTGCTTGGTGTGGACCACCCCGCCCTTCCCCAACCAGCCTGAAAGTTGATTATCTATCTATCCACAATGGCTTGTACTACCATCTGCACCCTGATGACCCCAAATCTACTCTCCTGAGTTTCAGACGTATTTCCAGTTGACACAGGGCATCATCCAGTTGTCCTTACGGGAATATCTAAAACGGACTTCTTGCTTTTCACCCTTAACTTGTTCTGCTTCCCAAATCTCCCTCAATGAATGGCATCAACAACCATTTAGTCATCCGAACTTGAAACTTCAGTCACCTAAACTTCGACATACCTTCCCTGCCACACCCCACCCAGTCCAGGAGGATGTGTGCATGGAGAGACAGGAGAAAGAGTTTTGCAAGCCCCGTTGATTGTATATCAAAAATGGTCCCTTTCTCTACACTCTCACTAGCCTTGCCCTTAGTTAGGCTCCCACCACTGCTTGCGTAGTGTAAAGAAATGGCTTCCAAATTGGTTTCCCTCCTTATAGTCTCTTCCCTCCAATTTATCTTCTCCTCCCCTGGCATTGTCATCTTGCTAAAGAAGAGTTGTAATCATACCACTTTCCTGCTCAAAAACTTTTCAGGGTTTCTCGTTTGCCTGCTGCCCCTTCCAGATTCACTTCCTGCACTCCTTCCCACTACTCCCACTGTGACTATCCCCCTGCGCCCCTCAAATTCGAATGAGTTGACCACTTGACATTCTCCAGTCAGATTGTTTAAAATGACACCCCTTTTTTGGTGATTTTACTGAAGTAAAATTTTACTGTATAGTGTTCCTAAGTGCCGTCTAGCATTTCTAAGCTCTTGATGACTATGCTGTGCCTTATGAGGAAAATACGTGTGTTAGATAAGCTTCATTTGTGCTGATTGTTATAGTTAGAGATTATAGTGCAGTTGGTTATGAGTGCAATGTTAATAAGTCAACAATATATATTAAATAAGTTATCTTTAAATAGAAGCACACATAAAATGAGTTTATATTGTGATTGAGGTAGATAGATAGATGATAGATAGATAGATAGATAGATAGATAGATAGATAGATAGAGAGAAAGATAGATAAATGGAAATGTTTTGACTAGAGGCTTGCAGAAAGCTAAATCAGTATTTTCCCTAGGAGCAAAGGTTCGATATTCACTAATTCAGTGTACATGATAACTTTATATAAGATACCTACTACAAATAACGAGAATCAACTATATTTATTTGTTTGTTACATGACTCAAAGCAAAAATGAAAACTCAATGAAGACAGAAATTTACCTATGCTGGAACAATGCCTAGAATATAGTACTTTGCCCACCAACAAATATCATTATTTTAATATTAATAAACACTTTTTTTACACCACACGTTTTAATAACTGTATTTAAGAATAATTGATATCCTTTGAAATCCTGTTTTTTTTTATTTTCTGCATTTAAAATATTAAACATACAACATTCTGAGAAGAGATCCATAAGCCTCCCTAGGCTATCAAGTAGGTCCAAGGCATAAAAGAGTTTAAGAACATTGGTCCAGCTTCAGGTCAAGGTCACATTCAGGTAACACGTCCAGGGCCACGAAGCTACTTAGACAGCAGAGCTGGTGTCCACACCCAAATCTGCCTGCAAGCATCACCACAAAGGAGATTTCCTCATTCTGAGGCTCCTCCACAAACACACTCCTCTCTACATTTACTCAGACCTCTGCAGGAACACTGGCAGACAGTTTCCAATAGATTTCATGAAGTGTATCAAGCACTGACCACATGCAGAACCTTCTCATAGGAGTTGGAGGGCATTGCTCTTCCAAGTGTGACTTGAAAACTGTTATAGGCCAAAGATGAGAAAAGTGCAGAAATTGAGAGTAAGGGTTTAGAAATTTTCATAGCGACTTGAATCTAACAATAAAATAATGAAAGCTTATATTTTGTATGTCCTTGTTTTCTAAATTTCATTTTATTTTATAAAATCATCAGTCTGCAAAGGATTGGAAATTTACAAAAATGAAAACTAAACAAACGAACAAAAATGCTGGTCTTTCCTCCACACAGAGTTTGAGAATCACCATCGTGGGGAAATACAATGGACAGAGTGAGGAAAGAGATAAGGATGTGGCTAGGCCAAAAAAATATGAATAAAATGATGGATGCAGAAAGCAAAATGAGGAGAAAACATTTGAGCTGTGTTTCGACCAATGATTATAAGTGGCGATGATGCCTTTCAGGGTGTTCCAGACAATGGACTCAACAAGAGCTAAGGCAAAAGTGTGGAGTATAAGATGAATCAGAGAAGGTGGTCATCAGACACGACGGGCCAAATGCTCGGGTGTGTCTGCAGTAAGAAGGAATATAGTGGAAAAGCAACCCGGAAGGGCTAAGTGAAAAAATCATGATGGCCTTAGAAACATGCTGAGGATTTGGGGCCTTTTCAGTAGGCTATGAAGAATTGTGGACCTGTTTTGAGCAGGGAAGGAAATGATCACATCTGAGGGGTTTTTTTGTTTTGTTTTGTTTTGTTTTTTTCAGGCAAGGTAACTGTTGGTTGACCGCCCAGATTGCAAGGACCTTGTCAGCTTACAATCCCTCATTTTTTAAATTTTTTATACCTACAGC
>NW_011888932.1:1146163-1151320 GCF_000151845.1 Pteropus vampyrus | reverse complement strand
ATTTTATTTTATAAAATCATCAGTCTGCAAAGGATTGGAAATTTACAAAAATGAAAACTAAACAAACGAACAAAAATGCTGGTCTTTCCTCCACACAGAGTTTGAGAATCACCATCGTGGGGAAATACAATGGACAGAGTGAGGAAAGGGATAAGGATGTGGCTAGGCCAAAAAAATATGAATAAAATGATGGATGCAGAAAGCAAAATGAGGAGAAAACATTTGAGCTGTGTTTCGACCAATGATTATAAGTGGCGATGATGCCTTTCAGGGTGTTCCAGACAATGGACTCAACAAGAGCTAAGGCAAAAGTGTGGAGTATAAGATGAATCAGAGAAGGTGGTCATCAGACACGACGGGCCAAATGCTCGGGTGTGTCTGCAGTAAGAAGGAATATAGTGGAAAAGCAACCCGGAAGGGCTAAGTGAAAAAATCATGATGGCCTTAGAAACATGCTGAGGATTTGGGGCCTTTTCAGTAGGCTATGAAGAATTGTGGACCTGTTTTGAGCAGGGAAGGAAATGATCACATCTGAGGGGTTTTTTTGTTTTGTTTTGTTTTGTTTTTTTCAGGCAAGGTAACTGTTGGTTGACCGCCCAGATTGCAAGGACCTTGTCAGCTTACAATCCCTCATTTTTTAAATTTTTTATACCTACAGCACCTGGTCTTCCTAGGTGATCTCCCATCCAAGTACTAACCAGGCCCAACCCTGCTTAGCTTCCGAGATCAGACGGGATCGGGCTTGTTCAGGGTAGCATGGCCGTAGACACATCTGAATTTTAAACGATAATGTTTGTTGAGCTAAACTAAATTTTAAAAATTCTCTGTCACTGCCTCTTCCACAGAAGAGACCCTCTCTCTTCCATCAGAATGTGCAAATATGCAGAGATTGATTTCCATGCCTGAATGAACATGCCTAAGGATGTGCATGAGTGAAGAATGCTCAAGAAAACCAATTTGTCTCTTCTCTCTTCTCTTTCCCCTTCTCTTTTCCTCCTTTTTCTCTCTTATTCTCTATTACTTCGCACTTTCCAATTGTACTTTCTCTGATGATGAAAATGGCCTATGTCTGCACTGGTAGCTACTAGTCACATGTGGTCACCAAGCCCTTGAAATGTGGCTACTGTGGCTGAGAAACTGAATTTTAAATTTTATTTAATTTTAATTAATTTAAATTTAAATAGCCACATATAGCTATTGGCTCCATATTGGATAGTGCAGTGGCTTTATTACAATGAAAACGGAGAAGGAAAATATAAATGCCAAGAAGTCTTCAGACAGGCTGTCATGGCATATTTTGTTAATGAGAGTAGTCAGAATAAAGTTAGAAATGAATCCTTTTGCTTTTAATCTAAATATGTATGTTTTAACCTATATGGGTCCACTGGGCCTCCTGGAAAGAGACCTGGGAGCCAGGAGCTTGGGATTCTCACCCGATTTTGATGTGTTACCTTAGGTCACTGCCAGGGGAAGGACAAGGACTAATGTCCATTGAGCATTAGCAAAGTCCCAGACGAGGGGGCAGGGGGTAGTCAGCATTTTTATAGATTACCACATTTGGAAGTCACAGCAAATCTGTGAAATATCATTTTTATTCCAATGTTACAGATGATAAAAAAGAGGATTTCAGAGTTAAGCAATTTGTTCAGGTCACCCAGGTTGTGGGATGTATAGAGGGCATGCAAATATTTAGAGCCACTTCTAAGGACAAAGCTCTTTCCACTGCACTCCTGTTCTGCCCTAAGCTCTTCCCACCACCAACGAGACAGGACCAGCGGTCCTCATGCTGTCTATGCTCTGACCAAAGGTTAAGAGGACACTGAAATGTTAACAGGGCAGTTACTGAGTGTGCTCAAGGGAGGGAGGTGATATTTTCTGAGGATACAAACAGGGCACGTGTTCTGAGATGGTTCTGCATTTTCACTGATATTGAAAATACTTAAAATTTTCCATTTAGAAATGCCTGAGGCCAGCCCTGTTTCGATCATGCAAAAACCAATATGAGTTTGGAAAGGTTATCACAGCCTTTTCAATTCCAGTCAACATTAAAAATGCAAATGTTTGCTATTTAAATATAGCCTTTGGCCACCAGCGATCAGGACAAGAGGTAAACCACATTGGGCAGCATCTCCCACCAAGGGCTCTCTTGGCTCAGCAGGAAGGAAGCAGAGTTTATGCTGAAAGTCTGTATCATACCAGACTGATGGAACCACATCCAACCCCATGCAGGTCTGGTCCTTAGAGGTTGTCCAGCTTCAATAACCAAATCAGACATCCCTTTCTTGCGGGCAGGGACTCTTTCGGTTTTCTCTGTTTCCGTCTTTGCAATACCTAGTCCAGTGCCTAGGTATTGGTAAGAGCTCAAAGATGTTTATGAATAGATAAATTAATTCATTCATCCTATTTTTTTGGATGTCCTATCATGTCCCAGCACTGTGCTAGGCCGATAAATTGATACAGGAACATACCATTTGGGGAAATCAACTCAAGTAATTTTACCATCTAGGATGATAAGATGCAAATAAATGATAATAGCATAAAATATTACCAAGTTAACCTTACCGTAAGTATTAATTCTGGAGTTTGTCAACAACAGGTGTTTGAAAATGCTCCCAGTGAAGAATGGTTGTGTGGTCAGACATCAGGATTCTGGATGATCTCAGCATAACTGGGCAGTGAGATCAGCAATGGGAGCTTCTTGGAAGAGGTGACAAGAACCATTTCCAGGGTGGGCTCATGTGCTTGGTGGTCTTCTCCACTCAAGTTGCGGGCTCTGTGGGGGCTGGACTGTGTTTTATTCAGCTCTGCACCCCAGTACCTCACATGGGGCCTGACACATAGTAGGAAACAGCATATGCTAAATCAATGAATGAATAAATGAATAAATGTTAGGAACTCATAAGCAATCAAAATGAGAAAAAGCATTTACTGAGCATTTTGTATGTAACAAACATTTTATATATATCTTCTTAATTAATTACAACAGTCAGCATGAAGCCAAGAGACAGAAACCACATCGAGTTACTTGAGAGAATTTAATGTAAAGGATTGTTAAGTATGTATAAGAGTGTTAACTAGGTAACTGAAAGAGTAAAATGAGAACTATAAGGTAAAATAGAGAGAGCAGCTGCAGAAAACAGTTATCACCTTAGAGAGGAAAAAGTTAGAATTATGAAAGATCACAGAGAAAAAAGTTAGAATTATGAAAATTTAGAGTCTTAGTGGAGGGACACTTTGAGCTGAAATGCAGACTATTGAACCAGTGCTGATGTTTTTGTTTGGATGTTATGAAGTTAATCTGTGTTGAAAAACTGCAAAACTGGTTTCAGCTTTTGCTCTGGGAGACATTGTTGCTGCCAGGGTAAAAAGGCATTGCTGGGGTGATGCTCATGGGTACTCAACAAACTCCTCTTCAGTCTTCGAGATCCAATGCAGATGTCGCCTGCTCTGAGAAGCCTTCTTGATCTCTTCCTTTAGATAGGAAGCAAGTCTCGTCTTTCCCCTCCAGCTCTGTGGCCCCCTCTAATATCCCCATTGGCAGAACTTAAGAGAAAGCCAGCTGGCCGAGCACAAATGTGATTTGCAGAGGCCCAACCCCATCATCACAGAAGAGTTTTGGAATTGAGAAACCATAGAACCATAACTGGTGTAGGAATCTTCCCATCAATGCTGTGATACAGGTACTGCCATTACTCCCATTATACAGATGAGAAAACCGAGTGTCTAGAGAAGTCATGGTGTCTTGCTTAATAAGTTGATATGGCTGTGCCCTGATTTGAAGCCAGGTCCATCTGCTTTTAATGGTAATACTATATCAAGTTTCCTTTACATTTTTATGTTAAGAAGGTGTCAGAGAATAAAACAGATTTGAAATCCCAGCATTGTTCAGTTGGCAGCTATGGATGAGGTAGTGGGGTAGGGGATTTAGGCATCACCTGTAAGAGTAGGGAAGCAGGTACAGGGCAGTCCTGACAAATGCCTCCCAATGTACCACTTTCATCTCTCACTTTACTGTCTTTTAATCAAAATCTAGCCACCCAACAAACTCCTCTTCATCCTTCGAGACCCAGCTCAGGTGTCACCTCCCCTGAGAAGCTTTTTAGATCTCTCCAGAGCGAGCCATGTCTCCATGGTGTTCCCAACAGGACTTGGTGCAGACACCTGGGTGGAGTTAATATCTCTATATGCCATACTAGATGTGGGCTCCTTGAGGGCAAGGTTGGGTGTGTGTAGACTCTGTCTGGTGCCCAATACCTAGTGATAATTATAAAAGCTTGGTTCTTCCAGAAGTGCGTCTCTGTGGAAGTACTGGCAACTTCAAGACCATATATTTTGATTCATTTGCTAGCTTCCAGGAGTTCTCGGTCCAGTGGTGAAGACATGTTGAAAATATACCAACCACTCCCCACCCCGCCTTGTTTTACCTCTTCATCTTTCACCTTTTTCAACCCATTCTACTCACTTCAGTGAGATACAAACAACCATATGAAGCCCCTGCAAAGACCTTCCAAAGGCTTCTCATTGCTCTTAGGATAAAGACTAATTCTTCAACATTGTCATCTAGGTCATCTGACATCTGTCCCCTGCCCCTCTCCAACCTTGCTTGAGTCTCACTACTCCCCATCCTCTTTCTGCCTTTTTCCACCCCACCCTCCAGCTACTGAACCTCTTCAATTTCCCAAACTCACCAAGCTCTTTGCATCTTGGTCTTTGCAGGTGGGTTTCCTCTACCCAGGACCTTCTTTTCTTGCTCCCTTTGCTCAAGTCACTCCGACTTATCTTTTAGGTTTCAGCTGCTGAGTCACTTCCTCTGGACGGTTATTGGCAGGGTAACTTGATGCTCACAGAGCAGCCTGCTCCTTATCATGTCTCTTATCCATGATATTGTAATAGCCTGCATTCGCACAGGACAGGAGCTCCTGGGTATGTGGCAGGTACTCTGTAAAAAAAAAATAATAATAATAATTGAATTAATTGATTAAAAACTTAAAAACAACAAAACCTAGGAGAGGTCTCTCCAAGTGATTTTGGAAGTCACAGCCTACCTGGTGACTTGGTGACATAGACAAATAACTCTTTCCTAGTGTCAAAGAACCTTGTCAAAAGAGGACCTCTGAATGGGGCTCTGGACCTGGAGTCATGAGATCAGGGTTGGGG
>NW_011888932.1:1134523-1137663 GCF_000151845.1 Pteropus vampyrus | reverse complement strand
TCCTCTTCATCCTTCGAGACCCAGCTCAGGTGTCACCTCCCCTGAGAAGCTTTTTAGATCTCTCCAGAGCGAGCCATGTCTCCATGGTGTTCCCACAGGACTTGGTGCAGACACCTGGGTGGAGTTAATATCTCTGTATGCCATACTAGATGTGGACTCCTTGAGGGCAAGGTTGGGTGTGTGTAGACTCTGTCTGGTGCCCAATACCTAGTGATAAGTATAAAAGCTTGGTTCTTCCAGAAGTGCGCCTCTGTGGAAGTACTGGCAACTTCAAGACCATATATTTTGATTCATTTGCTAACTTCCAGGAGTTCTCGGTCCTGTGGTGAAGACATGTTGAAAATACAACAACCATTCCCCACCCCGCCTTGTTTTACCTCTTCATCTTTCACCTTTTTCAACCCATTCTACTCACTTCAGTGAGATACAAACATAACCATATGAAGCCCCTGCAAAGACCTTCCAAAGGCTTCTCATTGCTCTTAGGATAAAGACTAATTCTTCAACATTGTCATCTAGGTCATCTGACATCTGTCCCCTGCCCCTCTCCAACCTTGCTTGAGTCTCACTACTCCCCATCCTCTTTCTGCCTTTTTCCATCCCACCCTCCAGCTACTGAACCTCTTCAATTTCCCAAACTCACCAAGCTCTTTGCATCTTGGTCTTTGCAGGTGGGTTTCCTCTACCCAGGACCTTCTTTTCTTGCTCCCTTTGCTCAAGTCACTCCGACTTATCTTTTAGGTTTCAGCTGCTGAGTCACTTCCTCTGGACGGTTATTGGCAGGGTAACTTGATGCTCACAGAGCAGCCTGCTCCTGATCATGTCTCTTATCCATGATATTGTAATAGCCTGCATTTGCACAGGACAGGAGCTCCTGGGTATGTGGCAGGTACTCTGTAAAAAAAAATAATAATAATTGAATTAATTGATTAAAAACTTAAAAACAACAAAACCTAGGAGAGGTCTCTCCAAGTGATTTTGGAAGTCACAGCCTACCTGGTGACTTGGTGACATAGACAAATAACTCTTTCCTAGTGTCAAAGAGCCTTGTCAAAAGAGGACCTCTGAATGGGGCTCTGGACCTGGAGTCATGAGATCAGGGTTGGGGGGACAACCTATTTGTTCCTCTGTTTGTTTCTTCATCTCTATAACAGGTATTGTAAGGGAGGAAAACAAACTTTTCCTCGACTCTCCTAGGTTCTGCAGCTGAGGCCCAGGAAACTAAGCTGACAAAAGACAGATTAATAAGAGAAAAACCAGTTTATGAATGTGTGCAGCATGCATTTGCATGAGAGAAACTCAGTGATAAGTAACTCAGAGGGGTGGTTAAATTTTGAAGTTTTATAGCATCTTAATGAAGAACAGTAAATTTTCAGACCAGTAATAAGACAAAGAAAAAGAGGTTTAAATTTTTGAGGACTTCAAATTGTGGGTAGGTAAATATATGGGGAAACTAATGGAAGATAGAAGTTATTTTAGTAAGGGATATTATGTAGATTCCTCTCGGTGCCATTTCTGGTCTGATAAAAGTCTAGAGTTGTCTCCTGCAATTAAGAGTCTAAGAGTTGTGCCCCTGGGTCCTCCTCTTTCTGGCATAGGAGAGGGAGATGCCTTTACAGATGGAAATTTATGTTCTGCTTTTAAGCAAATAGTGGGCAAGGGCAAGAAGCTTTTTTATTAAAGTATCTGCTGTTTCTCGATTGTCTTTAGTTCAAAATAATCCTTATACCAAAGTTGCATATCTCTAGGCGGCATATTCTGATCCCCTACAGTCTAAAGAGTTCTGTCCTTCCCAACACATAAGATTGTGATGAGATGGCACATGTGGAAACTATGTGTAAACTGCAAAGTGCTGTACAAATGTCAGGCATAACCATTTCCATGATCATCATCTCCAGGAGACAATCCAGACCACAGCCTTGAAAGCTTTATTTGCAGCAGCCCAAACCCAGGCCCTTAAGCCTTCCTCCTCCTCCCCCAGGGCCAAGGCTGGGGCTTCTTATAGAGAAGACACACCAAAGCCCCGACTGAGGGTTTTTATAGTTCAACATTGCACAAGTTTTTTCCTGAGAAGGAAAAGTCTGGAGGAAATGTGGGGAAGCTAATCTAAACTTCCTGCTCCCCAGCCCCCATCCTTGACTCTTTTAAGAGGAAGCCTGTAGGCTGTTCCTGATTTTTATTTGTGTCGTTCATGATCCCTCTGCTCACTGCTTCTCCTAGACACTTTTAATTAAAAAAAAAAAAAAGCTAGTGCAACCCCTTGTCCCGGGACCCCCAGAGCAATAAATCAAAGGACAGCTCATTAAACATTGTCCAGCCACAAGGATGGGGCATTGCAAAGAATTAAAATCTTCCGGAAGTTGACTCCTTAACAAAGCAAAGACATCCATGGAATAAACATTAATGCACCTACTGTATGGTATTTAACATGTTTTGTATCACTTAAATCTTACATTGACTATCCTCATTTTTATGGACAAAAAAATTTGGGCTCAGAAAGGTTTTGGATAGATGGATGGAGGATGGATGGAAGATGGATGGATGGATGGATGGATGGATGGATGGATGGATGGATGGATGGATGGATGGACAGATGAATGGATGAGTGCATGGGTGAATAGATGGTTGGGATGGTGGCTGGCTGGCTGGATGAGTAGATAAATAAAGAAACTTCTTGCCAGAGTCAAGAGAAAGTGTTTACATCTCCCAAAAAAGGCAGAGCTGTCACACATGGTTTCGTATCGAAGCTCTTCACAGAAAAAAAAATCTGTGCTTATCACTGAATCAGTGCAAGACAAGTCCGTGCTCTAGCAAAGCTGTTCCACAGACATAAGATTATAGAGAGGACCTTTCAGTTTTTTGTTGCAGTGTTGCAGTCAGAAGAATCTGTCTTGGCTCCACCATTTATTTACTGTGTGACCACAGTTAAGGCACTGAGCACCTCTGAGCTCAATTTCCTCCTTTATAAAATAGAGAACTACTTAACCTCATAGGCATGTGAGATTTAAATGGTGTCGCTCAAATATAAATATTTGTTAAATATTTATAACAAATATCTGTCTTAAATATGTTTCTTTTCTTCTGTCTTCTAGGCAATGTGAAAATCATTGCAGAGATGAGTGCTGGGAATCTCCCCCGAA
>NW_011888932.1:1131845-1134473 GCF_000151845.1 Pteropus vampyrus | reverse complement strand
TGATGAGATGGCACATGTGGAAACTATGTGTAAACTGCAAAGTGCTGTACAAATGTCAGGCATAACCATTTCCATGATCATCATCTCCAGGAGACAATCCAGACCACAGCCTTGAAAGCTTTATTTGCAGCAGCCCAAACCCAGGCCCTTAAGCCTTCCTCCTCCTCCCCCAGGGCCAAGGCTGGGGCTTCTTATAGAGAAGACACACCAAAGCCCCGACTGAGGGTTTTTATAGTTCAACATTGCACAAGTTTTTTCCTGAGAAGGAAAAGTCTGGAGGAAATGTGGGGAAGCTAATCTAAACTTCCTGCTCCCCAGCCCCCATCCTTGACTCTTTTAAGAGGAAGCCTGTAGGCTGTTCCTGATTTTTATTTGTGTCGTTCATGATCCCCCTGCTCACTGCTTCTCCTAGACACTTTTAATTAAAAAAAAAAAAAAGCTAGTGCAACCCCTTGTCCCGGGACCCCCAGAGCAATAAATCAAAGGACAGCTCATTAAACATTGTCCAGCCACAAGGATGGGGCATTGCAAAGAATTAAAATCTTCCGGAAGTTGACTCCTTAACAAAGCAAAGACATCCATGGAATAAACATTAATGCACCTACTGTATGGTATTTAACATGTTTTGTATCACTTAAATCTTACATTGACTATCCTCATTTTTATGGACAAAAAAATTTGGGCTCAGAAAGGTTTTGGATAGATGGATGGAGGATGGATGGAAGATGGATGGATGGATGGATGGATGGATGGATGGATGGATGGATGGATGGATGGATGGACAGATGAATGGATGAGTGCATGGGTGAATAGATGGTTGGGATGGTGGCTGGCTGGCTGGATGAGTAGATAAATAAAGAAACTTCTTGCCAGAGTCAAGAGAAAGTGTTTACATCTCCCAAAAAAGGCAGAGCTGTCACACATGGTTTCGTATCGAAGCTCTTCACAGAAAAAAAATCTGTGCTTATCACTGAATCAGTGCAAGACAAGTCCGTGCTCTAGCAAAGCTGTTCCACAGAGATAAGATTATAGAGAGGACCTTTCAGTTTTTTGTTGCAGTGTTGCAGTCAGAAGAATCTGTCTTGGCTCCACCATTTATTTACTGTGTGACCACAGTTAAGGCACTGAGCACCTCTGAGCTCAATTTCCTCCTTTATAAAATAGAGAACTACTTAACCTCATAGGCATGTGAGATTTAAATGGTGTCACTCAAATATAAATATTTGTTAAATATTTATAACAAATATCTGTCTTAAATATGTTTCTTTTCTTCTGTCTTCTAGGCAATGTGAAAATCATTGCAGAGATGAGTGCTGGGAATCTCCCCCGAAGGGGAAAGTCTAGATGTGGCTGAGGTTCTCTGGAACAGGCCTGGCTGTGCTCCTCTGGAATTGAGAAAAGAGTAGTTTCTGCCCAGGTAGACAATGAGGAAATCAGTTTTCCCCTATCATGAGGAAAGTCTTTTCTTCTGACTGGGAGAGGAACAGGTAGAGAGAAGTGTGGTGGGGCAGAGGGAGATGGGGGATAGAGAGGGACGGGTTAAAGACTCGAAGTAGCTGGGAGGCAGATTTCTTTTCCTGACTCACCCTAAAAGAGAATGCAGAAAAATTTTTTCCTTAGATTACTTCAGAATGAGAGTGAGTGTGTGTGTGTGTGTGCACACTCTTGTGTATGAGTGTGTAAAGAGGAAAGAGTGTGGGTATGTGCATGTGTTTGTCTGTAGAAAGGGGATGTGGATATGTGGAAGAGTGTGAGGAGGGGCGTGGGTACAGGGTGGGCAGACCTAGGTAGGTCTATGGGGAGGGGAGTGTGTAGGGAGCGAAGTGTAGGGCATTGTGGTGTGGGGTGTGGGTGTCTGTAGTCACACTGAGGGGATGGGCCTCAGTAAATGAATAAAATCAGGTATGTCTAAGCACTGTAAATAAGCTCTTCTTCATGGAAAATTTAGAAATAGTTTTATTTTCCATTATTCATTCATTCATTTTTCATCATCAACACTGACTTACAGTGAAAAAAACAAAAAAAAATTTAAAATCCTTGAAGAACTTAGAATCTTATTGGAGAAGGTAAGACACAGAAGAGTTTAAATAACAATAATGAATATGTTTGCCACATGCCAGGCACTGTTCTGAGCCCTTTCTGTGCGTATTATATGATTAACTGCTCAACAAGCTTACATGATAGGTTCTATTATGACTCCCGTTTAACAAATGAGAAAACTGAGACTTGGAGTAACTGGTCCAAGGTCACACAGTTTGTGAATGGAGCTGGGATTCCAATGCATGCAGCCTGGCTCCTGAAAATGAGCTCTTAAGTATCAATTGTATACCATCAGTTCCCGGCTGACCTGCAAGGGTCAGGCTTACGTCCCTTACGAAGTACTGGCTGCCAGGGACCCATTGCTCTAGGTCCCCTGCTGTGCCCAATCTCTTCCCCTATCCTTCTCCCTACATCTCCTACCTTATTTCTACTTCTCACGTCGCGCCAAGACTAGGCAGAGACAGGTACAGAGAAGAGGCCATTGTAAACTTACGGGCCCATCCTTCTCCCTGCCCGCCAGCTTCCGCACCAGTACTGGTACCGTGGTGTTCATCACTCCAAAGGCTTCCCTCCTGCTGATCCTGTCGG
>NW_011888932.1:1129536-1131795 GCF_000151845.1 Pteropus vampyrus | reverse complement strand
CTCAACAAGCTTACATGATAGGTTCTATTATGACTCCCGTTTAACAAATGAGAAAACTGAGACTTGGAGTAACTGGTCCAAGGTCACACAGTTTGCGAATGGAGCTGGGATTCCAATGCATGCAGCCTGGCTCCTGAAAATGAGCTCTTAAGTATCAATTGTATACCATTAGTTCCCGGCTGACCTGCAAGGGTCAGGCTTACGTCCCTTACGAAGTACTGGCTGCCAGGGACCCATTGCTCTAGGTCCCCTGCTATGCCCAATCTCTTCCCCCATCCTTCTCCCTACATCTCCTACCTTATTTCTACTTCTCATGTCGCACCAAGACTAGGCAGAGACAGGTACAGAGAAGAGGCCATTGTAAACTTAAGGGCCCATCCTTCTCCCTGCCCGCCAGCTTCCGCACCAGTACTGGTACCGTGGTGTTCATCACTCCAAAGGCTTCCCTCCTGCTGATCCTGTCGGAGGCGATGCCACGACAGCCCCTGCAATGGGGGTGCTGGGCCTCGGACTCGCTGAGGGATCTGACTTTAGTCCTCGAGGTCATGATAACATCTCCATTCATAGAGCTCTTGTCAGGGACCAGAATAGGCTCAGGTGCTTTAGGAATGTTATCTCTTTCAGTTGAATTCCCATGATAGTCCCTTAAGGCAAGGACTATAGCCCTATGTTTAGGGCTCGGAGATGCCAAATGGTCAGTTCGAATGGTGGTGTTGAGAGCACAGGCTGTCTGAGCAAAGCCCTGGCTTCAGGCCACTCCAGGATGCGGGTTGGTCTTTCCCTCTTCATACCCGGTTCCAAGTAGAACGAAGAGTTGGTCCTGACTTTCCGCTGCCAGGTCAGAGACATCGAGTGGATGGTGCACCATCCTAGGCCACCTCCACCACCGAGCGTCAGACTCAGGGGTAGGCCAAGTCTATCAGTCTGAGAGAGCAAGGAGGTTCCCCGAAAACAACTCACTCCAGGAAACCGAATGGAGGCCTATGCAGACTGAGACCTGCTGTTTGTCCTTAACTTTGCCCCAGTCAGTCAGTCCCCTGAGCCCCCACACTCTTCAGCCTGAGTCCTAGGGAAAGCAGCCTGTGCACTGCACAAACTGAAAGAGCAGATTCCTTCAAGCCTCCCCAAGCCATGGGAGGCTGGAGCACGGGGGTCCCTTTTGATAACAGGTATCGTAAACAGAGAACTCTCTTTCTTTGGTTGTTTCTTAAATCACTTGGGTGTGCCAAAGGATCAACAGAGGCAACACTAGACCTGGAGGGTGGGGGTGGGGGGGACGCAGTGACAGCTACAAAAATGCAAATGCCTGAGGTGATAGGGCCAGTGGTATGTGTGGCAGGAGCAGAAGAGGACAGCGCACAGAGGTCATCCCGCAGCAGACGGGACTCATTGCTAACGCTAAAGTTACTATTTGGGAGAGCCCAGAGACAGACAGATGTTTTGGTTTGGCAAACAGTTTAAAGGCAAGCAGGGTTATGTTGATAGAAAACGCTGGAGTGACAGCATGCTTACCCGACGGTATCTTTCCTAGCAGTTAAAACCTTTACTTATAAAGGCTCCAAAAGGCTGTGTTCCTGCTTCAGAGCCAATGGAGATTTTAATAGTACAAATGTCAGCTATTGTCCTTTCTAAAAGGAACAATTCAATGAACAGTCCTAGCAGAAAGGAAGAGGACACTTTCCTCAGCTGTGTTTTGTCCCACTCCTAGCTGTCCAGTATAGCAGAGAAAGTCATCTGAGCCAAATCAGCCCAGTCAGCGGCCTATGACCTACAGCCCAGCACAAAAAGGGAGCTGGGCCAATCAGATTTCCACCTCAAGAATTTGAACCAAAAAATGCTGAAACACGCAGGCAGTTAGCAGCAGGGACGGAGGCCACAGGAGTGCATTGGAAGGTTCTCCACGGCGGACTCAAAACTTCAAGGCCATGTGAGGAAGGGAGACCCAGAGTAAGCAGAGAACTGGTTAGGTGTGCGGGGAGACATGAAACTCTGGAAAAGACTGTGAGAAAGGCAGTGACATCAATGGAAACCACGCAGTCCATGACCCTCAGAAGCACCCAGGGCACCTTCGGTCCCTGCTCCAGCTCCAAACCCACCTCACTCTCTTTCTCCTAAGGTAATGAGAACGGAGGGCTCTCTCTTCCTTGAAACCAGAAAACCAGCATGTCTGACCGAACAAGAGATGACCTCTGTGCAGGATGGTTGGGAAGGTTCTGGGATGTAGGAGATGCAATCTTCAGTCCATGATGGCTTTGCAGG
>NW_011888932.1:1094718-1129486 GCF_000151845.1 Pteropus vampyrus | reverse complement strand
GACTCAAAACTTCAAGGCCATGTGAGGAAGGGAGACCCAGAGTAAGCAGAGAACTGGTTAGGTGTGCGGGGAGACATGAAACTCTGGAAAAGACTGTGAGAAAGGCAGTGACATCAATGGAAACCACGCAGTCCATGACCCTCAGAAGCACCCAGGGCACCTTCGGTCCCTGCTCCAGCTCCAAACCCACCTCACTCTCTTTCTCCTAAGGTAATGAGAACGGAGGGCTCTCTCTTCCTTGAAACCAGAAAACCAGCATGTCTGACCGAACAAGAGATGACCTCTGTGCAGGATGGTTGGGAAGGTTCTGGGATGTAGGAGATGCAATCTTCAGTCCATGATGGCTTTGCAGGTTATGACAAGGACGTAGAAGAACTATGTGAGCAAGGCAGAGAGTGTAGATGTGGTCATCAGCTGGGACAATACAAGAGGAATCTGACTTTGAAGGCCTTCACATATCTAAACCATACCTCAGGAAGGCAGGAAAACTGTAGAGTGGCTACTTACCCAAGCTCAGAAACTAGACTGCCTCGAATCCCAACTTTGTTTTCTAACCGTGGGAAATCAAGGTGGGGGGGAATGTACTCTTCTAAGTCTGTTCCCACATCTCTAACATAGAGGTAGAACCTCCTCCCTCAGGTTGTTGGGGATGTTATTGGGGTGGGGGGAGGGATGCCTGGAAAGCAAGATGGCTGGTCTATTCTTTAGCTGCTGTTATTAGGTATATCAACTCCTTCATGGAGGGCAAGAGGTGGAATTATAGGTTGAGAAATCTTCCCGTAGAATTTTCTACTTGCAATGCCCGACGTAGGCCTGTTGTGGCAGGAGTACACCTCTTCTCTTTGTCACCCTCAGGGACCCTGTGAAGAAGGAGGCCTTCAGAGTCCCCCTGGCCACAGACAGACCTTACTTAGCCAGGCTTATTAATAGGAGTGTGTCTGTTTCTGTCTGAAAATAGCCCTAGAAAATTATTTTAAATGAGCTTCCAGGTGGGTGGTGATATTGCTTTTTATTGTCTTCCTCTCAGGAGACTTCAAGAACTCTCATATTTTCCTGTTTCATTTATAGCCAATAGTCATAAAAGAAAGATCCATTGCTCTGCGTAACTTCCTGAGTCAAGGCTGCCCAGGCTGTCTGGGAGGTCTCACAGTGAAGTGCCACACCACCCTCCACCCACCCCTTATCCTTCTTTACAGTGTCCTTGGGAGAAGTCATCTTCCAGGCATAGGGGCCTGCTGGCTCCAATAGGAGGGGTCTGTCTTGGGGAGGGGCCCTGGACTTGTGCGGCAAGGACCTTGACATAGAACAAAGTCTTAACTGCCTGCCTAATATGGGCTTTTGTCTCTGTTCGGAATGCTTTAAGAGGGTCCCTGTCTACAACAAGTGCTTCATTACAAGTCCCTTCCCCAACCTCAAATCCCACACCCCCCCAACCCCCACCATTTCTTTCTCTCCTTGCATTTCTTACTCACTTCTCTTCCCTACCCTCAGGAACTCTCCATCCGTTGGGAACACTTTCTCTTTCCCCCAAGACACTCACGAAAGGCTCTCATCACCTCCTGTCTTAACAGAAATCTTCACTTCCTCTGCAGCCCTTCAGAAAAAAGTTGCTCACTCTTTCAGACTCATACCCTAGACCACTGAAATAGAAATGACTGAATTGTTTTGGCTCTCTGTTGTCACTTCCACACCACTGCTTGTTCACACATATTTTTCTTTGAGCCTCTTGCTATCCACTCTCTCCTTAGCACTGAAAATTATCCCATGCTCATTCATTGAGTCCTTCATGGTCTGGCTCTCAGTCTTCCTCTCTAGCTCAAATCTTGTGTCACTCTGAAAGATTTCAGTGCCTAGGCAGACAACTGATTGGACTGTTACTTCTTGAATCTCCTTAACTCCAAGGAACTTCGCTCCACACTACTTTCAGCCACCACTCCCAGACCCCATCCTGGATCTTACTGTGACCCAGGACTGGGTCACCTAGACTCTGATAACTTTCTTTATGGTTACATTCTCCCATTCTTTGGGCTATCCCATGATCTCATATCCATGACATCTGCACTTTGACCTCCGAAAGACCCCGGCCCTTTGGTTCTGCCATTTCCCTCAGTCTTCTAGTCCTTCTGGCTGAAAATCCAGACCCCGTAGGTAATCATGTGAACTATACTCGCACTGCCATTTCCCTCAAGCCGCTATCCTGCTGTGCCTTCCTCCTCCATGAATTTGTTAATTTTTTCCAGTCTCAATGTAGACCATTCAAGTCCAGCTCCTGAACCTGTGCCCTGCACCTCTCCTGTTGACTCCTCTATTGTAACCTCCCTTCTCTGCTTCAACTGTTCCACTCCTCTGATACTTTCCTCTTGTCCTATAAATCTGTCCAGTCTACTCTGTCTGACATGAACTCTCCTAAGCCACCTTCTATCACCCTCCATTGACCTCCCCCTTCTACAGTTTACTCATGTGTCATCCCCTTCCTCACCTCGTACATGTTCCCCAAACCACTGCATTCCGCCCTCTGTCCTGACCACTCCATGGAAACTATGTTTTCTAAAGTCATGTAATATGTACTATTACTGTACTATATATGTACTAAATTACAAATTACCCCCAAAACTTAGTGACATAAAACGACCATTTTTTATTATGCTTGTGCATTCTGAGAACCAGGAAGTCAGGTTAGTCACATAGTAGAACTTGTCGCTGTTCCATGATGTCTGCTGACTGGAGACCTGTATGTACATGGTCTCTCTATGTGGTTTGACTTCCTCACAGTATGGTGGCCTCAGGGTAGTCTGCTGTCTTACATGCCATGCTCTAGTATTTTAGGAAACAGAGTAGAAGAGGCATGGCCTTATATGACTCAGAAACCATGATTTTATAGCTTCAGAAGTCCCATAGCACCACTTCCACCATAGTTCATTTGCCAAAGTGGTCACAAGCCTAGTCATAATCAAGGAGGATAGTACAGACCTCGTTTCTCAATGGGACCTCATTTCTTAGTGGTGAGGTCATGTTGCAGAAGAGTATGTGGCATAAAATATATAGTTGCGGTCATCTTTGAAAAATACAATCTACCACAGTCTTCGATGGTTTTCCAATTATTGAATCCAACAGATATTTTCCAGCTAATATCTTAATTTCTGCTGTATTTGTTATTGTTGACCATTCCCTGCTTTGTGAAACTGTCTACATCCAACCATCTGGATTACCATACTCTTCCAATTTTAGGCAGATCTCTGTCCATTTCCCACCCTTCATGTGTACCTCTGTCTTCTTCTTAATAAGAATGTTCCTTAAGGGTCTATTCTCAGCCCACAGCTTATCTTACTCTGGTTTCTCTCCCACGACTTCAATTACCATCTATGTGTTACTAACTCCCAAATCTATCCCACCAAAGAACGTTGGCACCCCACAAAACTTCCCTGTGCAACCTTCTAGTTGCTCTTTTCTTTTCAAAGATGCTCACTATCCTAATTTCTATTATCATGGAGTAGTTTTTGAAATTTATTTAACCATAGAGTCTATACTCTGTACTTAATACTAATCATGTATTTTTTGTGAAAATCATCCATGTTGTTTCCTGTAGCGGTAGTTAGTTCATTTTCACTGCCGTATAGTATTCCATTGTGTGACTGAACTACCATTTATTTATCCATTCTACACTGAACATAAATTTAAATTTTTTTCAGTTTGGAGAAATTGCAAATAGCACTACTATACCAATTCATGATTATGCCTTATGGTATACATATGTACACATTTTTATTGGATCTATGCCTAGGAGTAGAATTACTGGGTCATGAGCATACATATATTCAGCTTTAGTAGATACTGACAATTTTCTAAGATGATCGTACCAATTTATACTCCAGGAGCAAAGTTTATGAGTTCCATTTGCTCTACATCCTTGCTAACACTTTGGTTTATTAACATATTTACTATAAGCTGTTTTGAAGAGTGTGCAGTGATATCTTACTGAGGTTAAACTGCATTTCTTTTATAACTAATAATATTGAGAACTTTTTCATATGATTGACCCTTTAAATATCTGCTTTCGTAAAGTGTTTAAACTTCTGCTCATTTCTCTATTGGATTTTTTGCTTATTGCTTCATAGGCATTCTTCATATGTTGTATTACTTTCCTAGAGAAACCATAACAAAGCACCACAAATTGAGTAGCTTAAACAACAGAAATATATTGCCTCACAGTTCTGGAGGGAAGAAGTCTGAGATGGTGGTATAGTCAGAGCTGATTCCTTCTGAAGGATATGAGAGAAAGTCTGTTCCTTGCTTCTCTCCTAGATTCAAGTAGCTTGCTGGCAATCTTTGGTATTCCTTAGTTTGTAGAGCTCTGTCTTTACCTTTACATGGCATTCTCTCTGTGTGAATGTCTCTTTATCCAAATTCCTCCTTTTATAAGGACACCAGTCTTATTGGATTGGGGCCCACCTTACTCCAGAATGACTTCACCTTAACTAATTACATCTGCAATGACCTCATTTTTAAATAAGGTCATATTCTAAGGTATTAGGTGTTAGGACTTCAACATATGAATTGGGAGGTGAGGCACAATTCAACCGATAACATATATGTTTTGAAAACATCTTCTCCCAGTCTGTGGTTTACTGTTACACTCTTAATGGTGCTGTAGTAGATTAAAGATGACCACAAATTTTTTTCACTCTCCCCATTGAGAGCTGGTGTTAATTACTCTCTCTGCTTGAATCTAGGCTTGTGCCATGACTGCTTAACCAATAAAACGTGTTAAAAGTGATGCTGTACCAGTTCTGGCCTATTCTTCCCTCTATCTAACCAACCATGTGAAAGAGCCATCTTGAATGTTTCAGCCCAAGTAACCTTTGAATGACTCAACTCCAACCAGCATCATGTGGAGCAGCAGATCTGCCCAGCTGAGCCCAGTCAACCCACAGTCATAAGAGGGAGTAAAATGGTTATCGTTTATGTCAATAAGCTTTAATGAACAGAAGTTCTTAATTTTAACCTCTTCCAAATTTATCATTGTTTCCTTTAGGGTTAGTGCTTTTGGTGTCTTGTTTAGGAAATATTTGCTTCCTTCTAAGGCACAAGTGCTCTCCTATGTTAAATTCTAGAAGCCTATTAATTATCTCACATTTTAATCTACATGATCTAAATGATTTTTGTGTGTGATATAATGTAGTGGGGGCATATTCTCTTTTAATTGAATAATAATAACTCTTTTGAATTTAGAATTGTGTGGCATGAAACACCAAGATAGCAGTACTTTAGCATTAGAAGTAAGGAAAAAAATCCTTAAAACCTCCATGATTATTTTACCTATCTGCTATCCCATCACTCCCAACAGGTCTCAAAACAATGGAGATTTAGTTACTTATTCATTCATAAAACATTTATTGAGAGCCAGGATTTACATTTTTATGGGCCAGATGCTGAACTAGGTGCTAAAATACATCAAACGAGGTATAGCCTATCTTCAGATAATCACAATCTTGTGGGAGAAACGGTCAATAACACATAATTTAAATTGTGCTGAGTATTATGAAAGAAAACCAGAAATGTGATGGGAGTGGAGACCAGGAACTCCTGACTTAGTCTGGAGTTAGTGGTGCATCAGAGAGATTCTTTCAGAAGTGATGTTTAAGCTGAAACTCATGGAATGAGTTTTAATTATCTAGACGAAAATTCCAGACAGAGGAATACACAGCATGTGTAGAGAACTGTAGGCAGAGGTACCCAGTGTATTAGAGAAACTAAGAGGAGTTTTGTGAGGCCAGAAGAGAGAGGATAAAGGGATCACGAGAGGAGATGGGAAAGGTAGGAAGGGGCTAGACTTGTAAGCCTTCTTGAGGGAATCCAGACTTTATTGCAAGAGCAATGTGATGATGCCTTTGAAGGGTTTTAGGCCATAGAGTGGCATGATCAGATTTGTGTTTTTTGAAGATCACTAAGGCTGCCTTTGTAATACAAGGTAGAACACGAACAGTGTCTGACTCATGCTTCAAAATGCCATGGTGGTCCCAAGAATGCAGAAATCTCATTGTCTGGAGGCATCAAGAAGGCTTTCATGGAGGATGTACAATTGCATGGCAGAATCACTCGGACACAGGAAGACAGAATGTGTGTGTTGGGAGGCAGAGAAGAAAGAGTCTAGATGTAGGCAGCAGGCTGCACTCAGTCACAAATCTAGATAAGTGTGGGACATGTTTGAAGAATGGTGTATTGTCCAGTCTGGCTGAAGGTTGTGGATATTAAGGACCCGGAAGGCACATATGGATACATACATGTACAGCTGATCCTCATAATGTGTTTACAAATTCACTTACTTGCAAACATTTCTTTGTAACCCTAAAATCAATATTCACAGGACTTTAGCAGTCATTCACAGACATGTGCAGAGTAGTGAAAATTTTGAGTCACCTGACATGCACATTCCCAGCTGAGGTTGAAGGAACAAGGTGACCCTCTGCTTTCTTGTTTCAGCTCTCATGCTATAAATAAGTGTCCTTTTTGAAGTCTATTTAGTGATACTGTTTTGCTTTTTTTTTTCTTTTTGTAGGTGATTTCACAATTTAAAATAGCCCCAAGACAGAGTGCTGAAGTGCTACCTAGTGTTCCTAAGTACAAGAAAGCTGTTATGTGCCTTATGGAGAAAACATGTGTGTTAGGTAACATTTGCTCAGGTGTGAGTTATAGAGCTGTTGGCCATTAGTACAATGTTAATGAATCAACAATATATATTAAATATCTATTAAAAATATATTAAAAATAAACATATAATGTGCATATATATCATATATATTTATTTTATATATATATATAAAATCTGTAAACAAGAACATAAAACAAGATTATGTATTAATCGTTGATGAAAAAGTGCCCAGAGGCTTGTAGGAACCCTACATTTCTCCCAGGGAACAATGGTTCAATATTAGCTATTTCGGTGTTTGTGACCACTTTATAGAACTACTGTGAATAATGAGAATTGACTGTATCTACACACACATTCCATCACCACCACTCACCACCACCCCCTCCCACCCCAGAGCTAGTTGTTAAACATTACCAACAACCATTGACTAAGGCAGACGCTGCAGGAGCTTACCACACTGTGAGGGTGTCAGCTAACCACACTGCTTACAGCTAGACAGTCCTCCTTGAAGCAAGATCTGGGTGACACATCTCTATGTGGCCACAATTTTCAGGCCCTCAGTTAGAGAAAGTTTAGTCTTTGGAGTAACTAAGACCCAAGTTTGAATCTCATCTCCCCTATTTACTAGCTGTGAGTCCTCAGGCAAGTGACACTGTAACTTCATTATCCTTGGTAGGATAATGTGAGGCCCAATGAGATCATGTATGTAAAATGCTCAGCTCAGTGCCTGGCACATACATGGTAGATGGTGAATACTTATTCATCCTCCTACAATCCACCCCAAACTCCAGCAGAGAGTGAGGGAAAGGAAGCACTCCCTTCTCTGTCTGTAGCTCAGAACTCTGGAGCTTTATGCTAGAGCAGTGTTGTGCCCAGTCATTCTAAATAAACTTTTCAGGCTCACTCTGTCTGAAAGGCTCAGGCTGGTCCTGCAGTGGATATGCCCAAACCTGAGATCTGCTGCCTGCGATAGTCCCCTGTTCTCATGACCACATAAGGAGTCTACTTTCCGGTCTAATTCTTGCTTCTTTTCTGTGATGACAAGAAAAATAGGCAATGCTCTAGCTGGTGTCTCTGTGTCTTCAGCTTTGGTTTTTTTGGGAGGAGAGAGAAGGCTGGGAATGGTTATATTTGCTTAGTCTATTCTTCCTCTTGTTTCGTGATTCCCTACTCTGGGATTCAGAAGGCCCGACTGCCCCAGTTCCAGCCTTGCTTCCTCTGACTCAGCTTTACCCTCAAGACACAGCTTCATCTCTGAGTCATCAGACCAAGCTTTCGAGGACAGCTGTCTGGCACTCTCGCTTTATCTTCCCAAGGAAGGTGCTATGTTTTCAGACCTTAGTGCTATCCCATTCCTAATTTGGCTCACAACACCTAGAAAGCACGAAACAAAGTCTTAATGAGATCAGAAAACACAAAGAAAAAGGCTCCGGGGCCAGGAGTCAGAATGCCTGGTTTTGGTTCCAGCTTCAATTAGCTTGTGTGACCTCGGACTAGTCATGGAACCCTCTTGAACTGGGGTTTCCTCTTCCAGAAAACAGAAATAGTCTTCCACGCCAAGTCCATGCCTCAGGAGTGTTGGGAGGTCCAAATCTCCCCCAATCCCCAGGGCACACGCCCCTGTTCCATGGACTGGATCTGTTCATAAACTCATTCATTTAGCTTGAACAATGTTGACCTAGATAGTATGTATTTAGCATTTTTTAAAGTGAGTTACCAACAAATTGGGAAACTTCACTTAAATATCTGGATTTACGGGTTCTCTTAAAAAATGAGAAGATCTGACCATATTAACTCCTTGCCCTGAATGGTAAAAATTGAGTGCAGTTGAGTAGTAAGCAGCAGCTCCTCACTTGAGCAGGAGCCTAGAGAGGCCCTCAAGATCACCACAGTCCCCACTACTTCTTATTGTGTCCCAATACTGGAGCCAGGCCTCCGTTGCCATTTATTATTACTCTGGGGCTACTGATTTGCTCTCAGAGGAGCCCTAGTGGGAGGGAAATCATTATGATAACTATGTTTCCATCGTAAAATAAAAGTCTCAGAAGTGTCTCTTGCCTCAAATTATCTCCCCCTTGAGGGAGTCAATATATATACATATATATTTATATATATAAATGAAATCCCTTTGGTTGTTTCACCCTGTGCCAATGAACCCTTTGGAAGGCATGTATGGTGGGTCAGAGCTAGGCTTCGCTACATTCTCCCCTTCCCACCCGCATATGTCCTCATCTGTAAAATGGGGTAGTGCCAGCTCTTTTCTCCTACATTTTTGTGCACAATGGCTGGCACTTAGTGAGCTGGTCATTTAAAGTGAGTTACTGCAGTGCAAATCTTTTTAACTGATAAAAAGCGTTTTGGAAGGTGGGAGTGTGAAGTGTAAGATTTCGGATTCCTGAGTGGGGCTAATGCCATGACTGGGAAGGAAAAAAGCAAATAGAAAAACACATGACTTAAGAGAGAGAAAAATTCGTCTGCATGCATCCCCACCCTCACTCTTCCACCTCCTCAGTGGGAAAATCTCGCTGGCGACGTTCATCACTCCACTGCACTGGATTCCATTACCAAGGCTGGATTCTCTCTAGTCCTGGCTTGGGCAAGTCATTATCTTGTGTGATGGCGTCTCTCCATCTATAAGGTAAGGATAGAAATGTCCTATTCTGTTGTGGGCAAAAATGAGTTGAGATAAATGTATGTGAAAGCACTTTAGAAATCTGAAAGGCGCTATACACAGGAGTTTTTGGGTCTTTTTTCAAAAAGTTTTTCTTCTAAACTCTGTCCAAGGGCTTTTTGAGTTTATCAAAGCTAAGACCCTCCCCCTGGGTTTCGCAGTGCTGCCCCTTCCTACACACCCAAAGTCTGCGTCAGGGTTTTTTTTCCCCCCCTGGCGAAGGCGGCGACTCCGGTGGTGTTGGCAGTCCGCAACGAAGGACGAAGCTTCGGCCGGCGGCGCCTGGCCAGCCCGGCAGCGGCCGCGGTGGGTGTGCCCCGCGGGGTGTGCGCCCCAGGCCCAGGCCGAACCCGCCAGCGAGAGGGCGCCTGAGATTGTGCGCGCCCTGGATGCCGACTGTGCGCCAGCCGGGGGGTGCGCGCTCGGGACGGGGATTGTGCACCGGTAGGTTGCGTGTGCCCCGAAGCCGGGCTGTGAGCCGACCCCTGGAACAGCCGGCTGCCTCCCACCGGACTCCTGTGGCTCGCCAAGGTAAGGCGCCCCGCGACCCCAGCCCGCGCAGTGCGTTGGTGGGGCGCGCCAGCACCTAGACCTGCGCGACCCGGTCTTGGCTCCAGCGCTCGGCCAGGCTCCTTTGCTTCTGCCGCCTGCCTCTCCCCTCTCCTGGCGCCGCGGGTCCCCAGCTCCCCTGAAGGCAAAGGCTGCGGCAGCCTGGGCAGACCTGGCGCCCCCCGCCTGGGGTCTGCGACAGCGCGGGGCGGGGGGACTGCCAGCGCGGGCGCCGCTCCCTTTCTGCCCGGACCGGCTCTCGGCGCCCCAATGCTGACTAGAGAGACCAGTGCTGGAGGGGGCGGGGGAGAGGGCGGACGCCTTGTCCTTGCGGCTCAGGGTGGTGCAGCCCCTACCCAGCGCTTCCAAACCGGGCGCTGCGGTCTGGGATGCAGAGTGCGGGACTTGGGCACCCTTTCGCGGGATCCCAGGACTATCTGGGATCGAGCTGTTAGTCTCTTGTCTTTCGCAAAAGCGGGCCCCAGTTCCTACACTGGTACCCCTCGCCCTCTGGCTGAACTTTCCGGTGCTCGCGTCGGGCTACAATTTTGGGTGAGGCAGTCGGGCCCTTTGAGGGGTCGGATGCGCCGGCGGCCGAGGGAGCTTTGGCAAGCCTGTGCACCATTTGGTGAGATTCCTTCCCTCTCATCTCTCCCTAGGGTCAAACATTTGACCCCGTGTACTTTGTCCCTGCAGAGTGGCCAGATACTTGTCAGAAAGTGGAGCCCCATGGCCTCTACACCGGGTCTGAATCTGCATTTGCCCTGGGGCATCGCTAGGAACGAGCGTTTTAGTTCCCAAGTGCCCCTGGGGGCTGTCCTGGAGGGAGAGGAGGAGATAGATTCTCCCCTTCCTAAGGATGACCCCCTGAAGCTTGGGCAAAATGTTTTCTTAACCAAGTAGGGTCAGGGGAAGGTCAGATTGCAGCCAGTGACCAGGTTGAAGCCTAGGGAGAAAGCCTCTTGAATTAAATACAGTTCCCAAGGACCTGCCTGGGTAAACCAAATGCAGGTTCCTTAGAGTCTTTTGAGACATGACACAGGAGAACACAGAGCTACACTTTGAATAGAAGCAGAGTCCACTTTGATATTGGCTTTTCAAGTCCAGCCCTCCTGCCATTGTACAAAAGTCCTTATCACTGGACTTATAATGTGACTTATGGGGAATGTTAAAGGGCATTCAGAACAGGGAATGGTTCAGGGTCCACACCAGATTTCGTTTAATCAATAAATACTTGCTCTGTGCCAGGCACCGACGAGGTAGTGGGATACAGAAATGAACAAAACTGGCAGGTCTGGTCTCATGGAGCTTGCAGTCCAGTGGCCAAGACCTACTTGAATCAAATCACTTAAATAAATATAGAAGTATGAACAGGTCCTGAATTCTTTGAAAGGAAAGGATAAGATGCTATGGGAATCTGTGATAGGTACAGTAGCTGCCTAGTTAGAAGGTTGATAGGAGGTAAGTGGCTGAAGAGTGTAGAAAGCGCCTTCTAAGCAGAAGGAATAGCATGTGAGAGGGTCCCGAGTTAGGTAGCAGGGTCCATTAGAGGGACTGAAAGACTGTTTACAAGTGATGAGCAGAGGTCTAACCAAATGGGCATGCCCCTTCATGCATCTCATCACTGGGGCCGATCAGTACCTTCCTTTCTCAGCCATAATAATAGGCAGTTAGAGTCCCCCTGGCTGGGAGAGAAAGAGGGAGAGACTGACAGAAAAAGGCTGGACTCACCCTCCATGCATGCACCTATTACCAGCACCTTGATCAGACAGTCCGTGCCCACTGAGGGTGCAAGAAAGCAGCAGTTCTTTCCTCCAGTTGTTCCCTGTAGCTGACTGCTCACAACTGTCCGAGGCCTCTGCTCAACTTTTATGAAGGTTCATGCTGGAAGTAGTAGCTCATCTTAGACTTTTGAAGTGAGAATAAACTCATTGCCTGCAATGTAAAATTCCTTGCTTGGCATTTCCTTCCTAATCTGGGCCTTGCCTACCTTTCCAGCCTTATTTCTACCACTTCTCCCCCTTTCCTTTCTCCTCAATGTGCACCAGCTATGTCCTACTCACAATGGTACTCCAAGCAGTTCCTGGAACACACACT
Source organism: Pteropus vampyrus (assembly GCF_000151845.1). NCBI lineage: Eukaryota > Metazoa > Chordata > Mammalia > Chiroptera > Pteropodidae > Pteropus > Pteropus vampyrus. The sequence continues at coordinate 1,117,520 of NW_011888932.1, read as the reverse complement.
GCCTTTGCACATGCTGCCCTCTCTCTGTCTAAAATACTCTTCCTACTTATTCATCCAGTGAATGCACACTCAGCTTTCAGCTTCAACATTAAACTTAAGGTTTCCTTTCCCCAGCCGCACCCCAGGCAAGGCCTTTACTGACTAGAGTCAAATGTACTTTCTCTTTGTTTCTGAAGCAACCCGAACATGCTTCGGTCACAGTGAGCATCAACTGCTCTGTGCATCTTAAAGTGGAACCCTCCTATCAGACCTGTGTCCCAAGTACATAGCATAGAGAAGGACACATAGAAGGGGCTCAATAAATATTTGTTGGCTGAAAGCGATCTAGTCTAGTATCCCTTAACTATTTTATGGGAGTGGGGAGTGTTAGAGATATCTTAGAGATTTTGTTGAAAATTATGGATACCCTTCTTCAAATATGTATGTATGCATACAGTGTCACATGATTCACAGCCCTTCTCTCCCCTATTGATTCCATTTCCTGAACTTTGGACTTTAATTTTACAGGAAACAGGCCCGATGACTACCTAAGCATCTGCGGCTAGTTAAGAGCATAAATACCTGCCCCCACCACCACACACATCACCCCCAGCTTCTGACAACCAGTCCAGGGCTCCTTCTAGCTCTCTCTGCTCTGTTAACTAAGTAGCCTCCTTTTGTCTCTGGTGCTTGTGAAGGCTACTGCTCATGGCTGGAAGATGGATGTCTTGGTTTTGCTTCAGTTCAGTAGCAGCCTAAGGTATGACAGGGAGAAAAATCTTATTATGGGCAGAGTTGACAATTAGGAAGACAGATTAGCCATCTCCCTGGCCCATTTGCTGCCCCTTGCATGTAATGTTATACATCTGTTTTAGCTAGAAGAAGGTCACGTGTGCTTCACAGTTATCTTCTAGGCCCTGGATTGAGCCATGTGGGTCAGGTTTGGAAATGCTCTGGACAGAACCATTGAGATCAGAGGACTGGCTCTTGGTCTCGTCAAAGGCTTCTTGCCCATAGAGCAGGATGTGGAGAATGAATGGAGAGAATGGGATTCTTGCTTGTTGACACTGGAGCTCTTTCTTGCCTGCCGGCCTCCCTTCTGCTTTTTCAACAAGACACTTACTTCAGGCTACTGGGCCAAGCAGTGGCTTCTTATTTGCAGATCAGGATCTTCATTAATTCTGTAATTCACTCGTTTGTCAAAAGGAAGGGTGGTAGCTTGTGAGCCAGTGATACGTGGTTCTGCTCCGCGGGGAGTGGGGGTGGGGGGGTCAAGGAAAGAGGTCAACTTTACTTCTAATTCAACCCATACCTTTGAGAGGTGTGGTAGGAAACACAGGACTTATTATGGCTAAAAGTATCCTCAGTTTTGAAATTCTGATCTCTTGCAAGTATGTCATCTCTGGGAGTGGCGGGGGGAACTAAATGTTCTTAACTGTAAAATGGGTTTGATAACAATCTTTTCCTGCTTATCTCTGGCCAGAGTGCAGGCACAGTTATCACATTTCAGATGGCAGATCCACTCACTTCTGTATGTGACACAAGAGCAATACAATATCATAATAGGATACACATGTGTCAAGCCCCACACATTTAATCCTCACAATAATCCTAGAGATAGTTACAATCATAATCCTTGATGTATAGATGTGGAAAGTGAGGCTCAGAGAGGTTAAGTGCTTTGCCCAGGGTTATAGAACTAATAAGTAATAGAATTGGGATTTACTGAGCTCTCTGTCCCTAGAGACCAGACGGCTAACCACTTTGTGCTATTCCATAGTAGAGTAGGTGGGAAGAGGCGCGGGCTTGGAGGCCAGGGTGTTCAGGGATTGGAGCCTAGATCTGCTGCTTCCTAGCTGATGTACAGCCTCACCCCTAACCTCTCTGGGCCTCAGAATGCTAATCTCCCAGTCCCAGAGTTTGGACTAAGAAGCTTCTAATAAATGTCTTTCTGTGAACAGTTTCCAGTCTATGTGGATAATATTTCAAAGTAGGATTAAAGGAAAGAAAAGGGGCCCTCTGGCTAAAAATAGGCCTGTTGCAGTTTCCAGGATAAAATAAATGCTGCCCCAAGATTTCAAGAAGATGGTTAATGTGATATGCAGGCAGTTATAGATTGGTGGTGTCTGAAGAAGCTGGCTGACGGTTCCTTCTTCAAGAGAAAGAAGTCTGTTTTCAAAAGAACACCTCACTGTCTCGCCAGAGTCTTGGGGCCTGGACCTTGCCCCTCATATAGCTTTTTGGGAGAAAACACAAATCCCAATTCCTATCCCCCTCCCCATTTTATTCTCCAAAAGTAAATAACATTTATTGCCTGGATATATATCTTTTATATGTGTCTGTGGCTTTTTCTCCTTTGTGTGGAAGGACCCTTTGTGTCTGCATATCTTTTGCTATGTCTAGTTTGTGGCTCTGATGTCAAGGGACAAGGGGACAGAGAAATGTGACGTTGAAGAGAATTTGCTCCATGCAAAGATAGAAGAGCAGAATTGGATGCCGATTTATCTCCGCAGCCTGGTTTCTGCCCAGAAGCCAGAGACGCTGACTCTCAGTGAAATTGATTTTGATTTTATAACAGAGCACCAGGCAGCAGGGCTGAGTGTTTCCAGGTGCCAAGCTCATGGGCTGTTGCGTACCACTCCCCACTCCCTCTGCCTTGGAAAATGTAGCTATCCCACTCTTGGGGACAGGTTTAAAAGACCAGGCATGCCAAGTTGGATGGTGGCTGAATATACCCCAGAATGGTCACTTTTGTCAGGTTCCATATTGAGTGTATGGGAGAGGGAGTATTTTATCAGTGATGTTTGAGTAATGTTTTAAGAGATGGTTTTCATGTGTCAGTTACATAATTTTAAATCACCCCTCTACTTCTCAAAAAAAAGGAGAAGGGTAAGAGAAGCAAAAAGATTTCACTATTTAGTAGCCCTGTGAGCAAAATGACTCAAATTTTCTGAACTTCAACTTCCTCATCTGTAAAATGCTGTTGATAATGTGGACTTAAGGCTCTTCCGATACAGACATCAGAAAATCCATTAAGCTGATTCTAATGAAAAAGACGAAGAGCCATAAAATGAAGTATTGCTATCTAAGCACAGGCGTCCTTGAGCAGGGTGGAGAGGGTTCTGAGTTCTACCAGTACAGGTATCCACTGGTCTTCACCTTGAGTGTCATCAGCTCAGCTCAGCTCAACTTGCCCTCCTACTATCGCACTAATCTCTTTGCTGCTTAGTTCAAGTTCCAAAGAGGAGCCTGTTCTTTGGAAGCTGAGGCTTTCTCTTCAGGCCATCTCGGCTGGTCTCTGGTCAGCCTGGGCATAGGATGCCGCTGAAGCACGTGTCCTCCCTGGGCCTATCAGATGGGAGAGGGGAGGACAGAGGACGGTCAAATGTATAGAACTTGACCATTTGGGGCAGCTAGGCAGTGGATGGAGATTCCTCAAAAAAGAATATGCCCAATACAAATACTTACTGAGTTGTAAAGGATCTAACAGATTCTTAACTTTGGGGTTAACACCTCTAAGGGGTCATGTGTAGTATTCAGAGGAGTCTATGAACTTGGGTGGGGGAAAAAAATGACAGCATTATTCAGAATTTTCTTTGATTATCAATATAACCAACAGACCACAATGTATTTTTAGTATTCATGACATTATCACCAGTAGGAATCACAGATATTTTCCTATCACATTTCAGCTGCTGCAGACATCTTGAACTATGATTTATGCCTATTATAACTTTGAAATTATAGCAGTTCTTACACTAGCTGCTAGAGCTTGTTATTTAATGTGTTAATAAAGAACATAGATTACTATATTCCACACTCATTTAAAAATTTTTTAATAATTATATTTCAATGTAATTGGTTTTCTTTGAAGTCAAGTTATGCATTTTATCTTATATATTTTTAAATGTTCTGAGAAAGGATCCATAGGCTTTATCAGTCTGCTAAAGGGGTCCATCGCACAAAAGGGGTTAAGACCCCCTTACAGGAGATCAGTCAGCTTTAGTTCCCAATTTCTACTCTCCCTCATCCTAATCTTTCATGTTCTCATCTATCTCTGTCTAATTAGTATAAGACATTCTTGAGCAGTTGTAAATTCCATTGAATAGTTTGGCAAATTTGTAAGAACACATAATTTGTGGTTTGGATAGAAGGTTTTGATGTATATCCAGAGGTTAATTTACAAATTGCAGGCACACATGGGCAACTGGTTAGGTAATTCCTATCAGCCCACAAACCCACCAGGCCCTGCATTGATTGCTTGGCCAACCCCATGCAAACCAGTCCATGGAAATAACCATTGAATGGACAATTATGTTCCTGAGAGGTTAAGGAGTTGTGAAGGTTAATTGATGAATCATTTGAATAAATGCAAGCTAGAATCCTAGGAAGGAGGAGAAGCACTGGGAGAAGCAACTTTGAAGTAGGTTCTGGAATGGAGGGAATGCAAGGAGGTCAGATAGAAGGAGGGAGGGAGTCTGTGAGGATGTGGGAGACTGGCCAGATGCTGATTTTGAAGAGGAAGCCAAGAGAGAGGAGAGCCCACTGGAGCAACATTAGATGAGTGGTTGGGTTTTTGCTTCATTTTATTGAACAGTTAATATACTCCAGACACTGTGCCAAGCCCTTTAAATGTAACAGTTATTTATTTACCAACTACCCAATAAGGTATGACTGTTATTATTCTCATTGTATTAGTGAGCAAAGTGAGTCTCTAAGAGGTTAAATACTTGTTCTAGGTCACAGGGGTATTAAGTTGTGCAGTCAGGAGCTCAGCCTAAATCTTGCTGATTTCAGAACCCCTTCCCTTAAAACCACTTCAGGCAACCACAGGAAAATGTGTTTGAGAAAACCATGGTTGCCATTTTGTTTCAGTAAGAACGTGCTTACTATCTGCCCAGTCTTCATCCTTCTCTCCAGCCTTTGCCTGTTCTCACGCCCCTTCCCTTTCCCTCCCCACCCTTAATCCATTCACAGGCACATGTGCTGTGAGTGTGAGGACAGAATAAAAATTAAGAGCAAAAGCTGTGGAATCAGGCCGAACTGGGTTCTAATTCCGGTCTGCCCACCTGGCTGTGACCCTGCCAAGCCTCACCTTTTGTATCAGTGAAATGGAAATAATGGTTCCTCTTTCCTACATTGACATATCCTCACTCTAGTGCTTCGGCACTATTTTAGATAAGTCTTTCCATTTGAGTGCCTCCACTCTCCTCTTACACTGGGTGATTGCCCCCATCTTCTTCACATGTGGGGTCCTCTAAGAAGCTTCCCTGAACCCCTTAAACCAAGGGGTTCAGGCATCACTGTGAGCAGCAGGCATCACTCCCCATAGGGGTTGGCTCTGATCTCTGTGGTGAATTCATGAACGTTACCTGTGCAGCTGTCCCCTCTGAGTAGAAGCACTCTCTCCCGATTGCAGTGCTCAGTGATGAATCTGGCGTGGAGTCCTTTTCGTAGAATCTTGACAACGTCAAGTGAACTGTGTCCTTCAGTCTCCTTTTTGGGGCCCCGTTGTCCATTCTTGGCACCTGTTCTGAGTCCCATAACCTAAAGTTTATCTCTAGGAACCCTTACCAGTTACCTAGACCAACCTTACTTTATAGATGAGGACACTGAGGACCAGCAAGGGCAAGTGGAAGACTCTGGGTGGCGTGGGGAATGAATAATTGATTCGGAATGAGAACCCAGGACCACCACCTGGCCCTGACACTAATGCCAAAAGTGTCTCTTCCCCACTGTTAAGCAGGCTATTTTGGAGTATAAGGACACTCAGGGAGCACCTGAAATCACAATCTTTTGCAGTTGCTACTTGCCACCAACTTGCACCTGCCTCTGAGCTGGCCTTCCCTGAACTAATCTCTCTCTTTCTACCCTCAGGCTTTGCCAAATGTTGAATAGAGAGCCCTGTGTTAACCAGGTGTGTGGGTGGCTTCTTTGGGTCATGCTTGGTGGTGCCAAAAGGCTCTTGCAAAGCTGAGGCCTGAAATTCCCTGCATTGGAGTCATTCTTTTGGATTTGTTTGTCTTCTCTGAAGAGCTATTGTTAAAATGCTAATATGTTACCCTGAAGGGCAACCTGTTAACCCACTGCTTTGGCCCCGCTGAAGACTGGGATGCCCTGGACTTTGGTTAAGTCACAGCACTTCCCTGTACCTCAGTAAAGTGGGGATAATGAGAGATTGCATTATAGGGTCACCCCAAGGATAAAATTAGACAGTGCACATAAAGCACTTAACATAATAAATAGTCAGTAAAATTAGCTTTTTTTTTTTTGTCCCTAAAGCAAGAGGATTATTTGGTCAGTTCTATAGTTGAGGTCCTGGTTCTTTATTAGTTTGTTTGTTTTAAAATATTTTGTTTATTTAAATAATGTGGCTTCTTTTTCTTTTTAGATTGTTTTTCCTTTCTAGTTATAAAATGGTTTTGAACTTAATCTTCTTGCTTTTAAAATAGGGTAAGAGATCCTATCTTTCTGGCTCATTGAGGATTTATGAGCTAAAGTGCCTGCGGCTCCTAGACCTGCCCAGGGCTCTCAGTGAAAACCTGGTGTTTACTCTGAGTTACCCTGGAGGTAAGGATTGAAAGACCCTGGGAGCTTGGGTGGAGATGGAGGAAAAGGATGAGGGAGAAAGGGAAAGTGAGGGGATCCTGCTCCTCTGCCCTAGAAGCTTAGATGTGGACTCTTGGTGGGAGGGGACCTGGGAATCCTGCCTGACTCTGGGAGAAGGTGGACTCTGTGACCTTTTCCCAGACCCTTTGCCTTCTAGGCCAGTTCTCTGAGGTTCTGAATTCCCTGGAGAAATGGTATCCTTGGCCTCCCTCCTTGGCTTGATCTTGGGGAAATGGTGAGGAGACTAGAGTTTTCCTTACCCTAGATCTCACAGTGGGTGTTGTAATCTGCTCCTTTGAGAGGGCAGTTGGGTTTTTGAGAACATTAGCCCAGGCTAGATCTGATGAGGACAGGGCAAAGTCCCCAGTGAGAGAGAGAGAGAGAGAGAGAGAGAGAGAGAGAGAGAGAGAGAGACAGAGAGACAGAGAGACAGAGAGACAGAGAGAGACAGAGAGAGGCAGAGAGAGACAGAGAGACAGAGAGAGAGAGACTGTGAGAGGAACAGAGAAAAAAGACACTGAGAGGGATCCCGAGTATTCGGGAATTTGGTTTATATATCATTCTTAGTTTCTATGAATTATAGTTTAAAGACTTGGTTTATCCATTTTCCTTTGATGGTATGGACATACAGTGTGAAAGGGTAAGCGTATGTAGCGAGAAAAGGTAAGACTATATATATAGTGTGAAAGGTCTGCTGGCAATTAACCACCTTTGATCCATAAGTTCCCCATGGTTTTAGCCACAGGGAATGAATGATTTTATTTTGTGTACGGCTCGACTTAAAGACTTTGTTTTCCTGTTTTTCCTTCACGGTGTGGTTTGTTAGCAATCCCAGCAGAAATCTTCCTTTGTTCTGCAGGTTTCCTTGTGGTCTGGCTGTAGGGCTACTGTAGGTCCGATCAGCATATTGAAGTCTCTGAATATAGCTTAATTTAACATTTTATTTTTAGTTCTCTTACCTCTTCCCTACATTAGGTCCACTTCAGTTTCTCCTGAGACCAGGGTGATTCTCTTCAACCTGGGCCAGAGAGAAGGTCCAGGAGCAGCCTGGCCCAGCTTCCCAGCCTGTGAATGAAGAGCTGGTGGAGGCATGGGGGCAATGTCACAGGAGTTTTCTAGCAACCTGCAGAGCAGAGTGCCTTGCTTCCAGACTTCTCTGAAAGAGGACTCTCCTCCCCACTTGTCTGCCTTAGGCTATGAGAATTGTTGTCAGCATAGCTTGTGGCCTGCTGTGAGCTTCTCTAGTTCACTTTCCTGCCAGTTTTCTGGGAAAAACTCATCCCCACCATTATCCATCATAACATCCATCATATCCTTTCAAAGCACAGCCTGACGCAGAAAATCACTTTCCTCAGGGCCAGAGACCAGGGGCAAAGAGTGGAGGTGAATGCTGGTTCCTGGGATCCAGGAACCAAGCAGCAACCTGCCACCTGCCTGCCCCACCCTGGGAGAGGAATGTGCAGCTGGAGCCTTCCAATTATATGCTTTGAGGCTGGAGCACAGAGGAACCAGCATCAATTCCAGCCCAGAATTGGGGCTGGGAGACAGTGGTTCGTTATATATCACATTTGTTGATTGCCTGTGGGCTGTTACTACCCTTTCTTCCCACCTTCCTTTTTCCTCTCTCCTTCCATCATTCCCTCTCTGCCTTCCTTCCTGTCATCCAGTAAATACTGACTGATCACTTACTTTGGGCCAGGTACTATGCTAGGCAAGAGGCTTACAGTCTAACAGAGGAGACAGACTCAGATAGCTAATTACAAGGCAGTTTGATGAAAGCTCTGGCAGATATTCTTACAGAGTGCTGTGGGAGCACAGAACTGGGGAGAGGAGGACCAATCCTGACTGGTATGTAGAGAAGGGAAAGATACTGATAGGTAAAGCTGTCTTGAGGGTTGAGTAGGAGTTACCAGATGGAGATAGCAGGAAGAGGATTCTGGGTATTGGGAGCAGAAGGAGGCCTAGAAGGCACACAAAGCTAGTGTATATGGAAAGCTCAGGATGATCACTTATTCACTGAGTTTTGGTTTTCTCTCCTGTAAAATGAAGATGATAGTACAAAAGTCATAGCTGGCACACTCAAGAAGACCTTCCTTCCTTTTTTCCAATTTATGGTCTGCTAGAAAGATTTAAACATGCAGAAATAATGGTGATGAGAGGCAGTATGTGAGAAGCGCTAGAATCAATGGAAATACAATAGCAAGGATGTAGCTTTTTTTGAAGAGAGCATTGGAAGATGGACAGTATAAATTGGCATTAATATTTAGGATTAGAAAGAATTGGGACAATTTAGTAAATCCTTAAAGGATAAGAAAGACTCTGGGAGAGAAGGCAGAAGAGGGCATCTTATAGGATTGGGAAGATGTGAGCGAAGGCACAGAGGTGTTTGGGCACAGGATGAGGTGCGGGTTGCATTTGTGAGAAGCAGAAGTATTGTGGATGAGACTAGAAAGGTGGGCTGAGACCACTTCAATGACTAACTGATGGGCATGTGGGTGGCATTTGGTTTGCATGTGGGTTTTATTTGACTTGCACAGTATTAAAAAAAAAAAGAAAAAGAATTAAGTCAACCTTTAAAAATCAGATTTTACTTAAATCCACACTCCTGGCTTCTTTGGAGAAAAATAAATCCCATCTGGCACCCCTAGCCTTGAATTAATCCCCACATGACAACACCTAGCTGGAAGGTAAAAGAAAATTCTGAACCATTAGCATTGTAATTGCTTTATCAGATTAGGGAATGAATTTTACTACTCTCTCAGAAAATCTTAATTGTGGAGAAGCAGTTAGGTGGGGAAAATGGGCTGCTTCGTGCATGATGGCTTGGGAAGGAAACTCTAGGAAGTGTAGGGTGAGCACTGACAACTGGAAAGAAGAAGATGCTGGGGCTGTGCAGTGTGTCATTTTGCCCACTCCTCTCAGTCATGGCATCTGGCGTCTCTGTGGAGAAGAACACCAAAACACCTGTCCTTGCAAATATTTATTGCATTATAAGTTGTTTACTACCTTAACTTTATTAACCTTGTAAGCATAAAATTTGGACTCTTGAAGGACAAGGTGAAATTTGTGGTTTTATTTAATTGGTGAGGAAACTAATGGAAAAAAGAATTTTTTCCATTTTTTGAATAATTTTTAGAGAGAGAGAGAGAGAGTGTGTGTGTGTGTGTGTGTGTGTGTGTGTGTGTGTGTGTGTGTATCTGTCTGTCTGTCTGTCTGTGTTAACGGGTGGTCTTTACAATTTGAAAGGCTCAGTAAACACTACTGGGAAATATTTAATAAAAAATTATTTTAAACATTATACCAGTTAGTAGCAAACATTTAAAGTAATATGGAAACATTAGAAGGAGAAACTTTAAACTGTCAAGAATCGGTAGTTGGGGCATGTAGGACAGTTTTAGAGTGTATTGTAGTAGACTTGGTATTATATCTATATAACTATATCTATACCTTTACATCTATCTGGTTAGAAAAAGTTTTTAAATAAAAATGAGGGTTTTTTTTGTGACATTTTTCTCCTAATGCTCTATTTTGAGCACATTACAGGTCATTACATCACCTCTAAGCCTATGTAAAGAGTCTGCAATAGAAAACACTGCTGGATAGAAAAATCTAGTTTTGAATCCCCATTGTGCCCCCTCTGAGCCTCAAGTTTCTTCTCTATAAAATGGGGATAATAATTCCTTCCTTCGAAGGTTAGAATGTGGGTTTAATAAAATGCAAATGTGCTCAGCACAGCTTATTGGGTATTAGATGATCAGAGCCCACTGCACCATTGGGAAAAGCAAACCCTGCTTACATCTTCCATTCTTTGAATTCCTCATTCTCCACCCTTTACCATATTGAGGGAGAAATGGGGTGGGGGTGGGGAGAGTGAATCTGGGATAAATTATAACTTTTCGCAATGGAATTTAAAATCCTCTTTTCATTGCTGAGTAACGTTAAAATCTCAAGCAATTCATTTATAGATATATTCAGCTTTGTTTAGGAATTTTCTCTGGACTCACTTTTGTTTACTCAGCTGCAGGAAAATTTTTAAAGCCAGGTACATAGATAGGAAGGTATGTCTGATAGGAAGGCTGTAACCTGTGCATGCCCTTCAGCAGGGCACCCTCTTGCCAGTAGGGAAAGTCAGTCCCTCTTGTCTTTGTAAATGGCACCCGCTTCCTGCTACCTACTTTTCCTATTTCACTTCTCTCCTTCTCCTTCTGGCTCTAGATTACAATATTTTTCTTTCATTTGTGTAATGCTTCTTTAACAAAGACCTCTTACTCCTGTTATCTCATTGAACCCTCTGACAAGTCAATAGATTTAGGTAATATGTGACAAATGAAGCAGCTGAGTCCCAGAAAAGTTGTGATATGACTCAAACTCACACAGCAAAAATTGGACAAATCTGGATTTTCTGGCTTGTGGGCCATGCTAGTCACACTGTATCATATTGCCTCCTTTTCTTATTGTTGGCAAGAAGCTCCTAAAATGGGGGGCCCTAGTTCTGGCCAGTCAGTAATTACATTTTGGAATGTGTGAGGTTGTTGGGCTTAGTGTGCTGGAAGAGGCTGGTGGCAGCAGATGAAGGGAACAGGTTTGGAGGTCACCTCAAGGTCAGTGGAGGGGGGCAGATGGGAGCTGGAGAAGTTGAGAATGGCCTGGTGCAGAGCTAGAACACTGAAGGAGTGGCTAGCCTTTGTCATCACTAGTAGGTTTGTGGACTTTTCCAGCATTTGGTCTCATTTGGGATGGTTGGCCCTTTTTTTTTGCCCCAGTCAGTGGCTCACCATGAAATTCTTTTCTGATAGCCCACAGAAGACCCCTTTCCTAATTCAGGTCCCATCTCCCTGGCCCGCTATTCTCACAGATCAAAAGTGATCAGTTCTGTTTCCCTTTCTCTCAGAGAATATCTGAGAGCTAGTCAGATAAATTCATTTGCTTAAATGGGCATATTGGCCTAATACTTTTACTTAGCCCATTTTTAATATCATAGCCGACTTATAGACTAGCTCTGGCCAATAGAAATATAATGTGAGTCACATTTTAAATGTTCTAGTAGCACATTAAAAGGAAACAGATGAAATTATTTTTAATGATATATTTTCATTTATCTGAATAGATCCAAAATATTATCATTTCAGCATGTAATCAATACCAAAGAAACTAATGAGATCTTACATTTGTTTCTTTCATACTAAGTCTTTGAAATTCAGTGTGCGCTTTACATTTACAGCACATTTTAATTAAGACTAGCCACATTTCAAGTGCCCAATAGTTTGTGGCTACGGTTTTGGCTGGCATAAGATATAAGGCTTCACTGTTAAACCAAGAAGACTTATTTTGGGGTGGCTAGGAGGTACTTTGCGGGCACCTTTGTAATCAGGTGTCTGAGTGGAGTGACTGGTCAGCAGACCTGAGTTATAGCACATCATGGCTGCTTGACCTGTCCTCCTTTGCTGGTTAGGAGGGCTGATATGATGTTGAAAATATTCTCACCCACACTATTTGTGTTCCCCCTTATACCCTATTATCTCCCCTCTTAATACCTTTCACTTTTGTAAATGCCAATCCTAGATTAAACTTTACTGTCCCATTTCTCCGATCCCACCGTGGGACTGCCCTTTGACCTCAGCTGCTACTTGGCATCCCTCCTATCTGTCACAGTCGTCTCTCATCCCAGTCCCCTCCCTGACGGTTCCAAACCTCATCTGCTTTTCTAGGGTTCCCAAATCCATTCACACACCCTTCACTCTCAGCATTTGGCCTGTTCCTATCTTATAAAGAAGGTGGAGGCTGTGTGCCTCGAACTCTCTCATCTTCACCTCGCCGTTTCTCTCCGTCTTTGCTCTCACCTCCCTTGCCAGAGTCTAGCCTTCAAAACCTTCCCTTCCCACCTCCAGAAACACTCTTCTTTAAACTGGCCGTGGACTCTGGAGCTGGAGCTTCTGGCCTCAAATCTCAGTTCCACCTACTGCTAACTTGGGTAAGGTATTTAACTTCTCTGTGCCTAATTTCTTCTTTGCAAAGTATAACTCATCAGATCATCTAGTTCCAATGATTGCGGTGAGGATTACATCCAATTCTGGTGCATATTTCAGCACCATGCCTGGAGTAAATGTCAGCGATCACGCCACCTTCTCTTTCCTGCATCTCAGTCCACTTCCCTCTCCTGACTTCCTTCCCTTGGCTTGCAAACATCCTCGCCTTTCCCTTTCCTTGAGCTACTACTGCCCATTTCTTTCTTGAATTCCACTGAAGTAGCAAAGAGTAGCCCCACCTGCTGCTTCTCCCATCTTGTCAACCATTGGCAACATCCTCCTGTTCTACTGAAGCTGAGCCCGACTTCACCCGTTTTCTCGGACTTACGTGCTTTAAAGTTCTGGGCTGCAAGTCACCTTGGCTCTTCTTCCACATCCGCTCCACACATGTGACTTCCTTCAGGAGTTTTTCTCACACTCTTCCTCCGCTCATTCTTGCTCCTCACCTCCCCCTCACCTCTGTAGTGATCACACAGATAAGGATGAGTAAAGAATCTACACCTCTAATCTTTGGGTTTCTCCCTTGTCCGAGCCCCACATTTTCTGCTGTCTGCTGGCCCACTCTCTGGATGACCACCTCTTCATGGGTGAACCCCTAGTCAGGCATATGGCATGCCCGAGAACAACCTATCTGTCCTCCTACTCCCAAATCTGTTCCCTCCTGATTTTCCTAACTCAATTGGTGTTCTCGCCACTGTCTGGCTACCCAAGTTTGAAACCTGGAGTTTAAGGCACCTTTCTCTCCTTCCTGATCCAATGCCTGAACTAAAGTAAGTGTTCAGAAACTCAAGGGTGGTTAATGAATGAATCCCATTGGTTGCCAAGTCTTGCTATTCTTTCTTACTTTCTCTCTAGTTCATCACCTTTTAATTCCCACCACAGGCCTGGTGTTAAGCATTTGATATACTTCATCCCAGTTAATCTGTACAACCTTGTAAGGAGGAAATTGTGTTTTTCCTGTTTGGCATATGTGGACACTGACGCTGGGGGAGTTTAGGGAACTTGCTAAACATGCAACTGGTAAGTGACAGAGCTGGGATTCAAACTTGGACCTGCCTTACTCCAAAGCCCATACTCTTCATCTTTATGTTCTCCTGCCTCTAGCAGTTCTAGAACCAGGGTATGCTCTTTTCAGAATCGAATAAGGATTAGAAGCTGAATACTATGTATATTGCTTGTGTGTCGGTGTTCTATTTACCCTGCTATTATCTAGGCTAATCACTGGATGCCAGCTTATCACTGGATGCCTTGACCCTTGGTGTTAGCACTTGAAAGTCTTGACTGAGCCTGGGTCCCTGCTGTGAAATTCCAGAGTCTAGAAGTAGAAATGCGAACACATCTTCAAGTGGGCCGTATGTTTCTTTCTCTGGGTCTCAGTGTCCCCATCTATAAAATGAGAGAGTTAGATCAGTTAATTGCAAAAACCTGTCTAGCTCTTATGCTCTGTGAATGTGTTTCATGGTTCTGCTTACCTGGAGCCTACTGTGTGTTCAGCTCATCCTAGGTGCTGCTGGGCAATGCAGAGAGAGAGCACTGGCCGTCAAGGAGCTGACAAAATTATTCTAGAAGAGAAAAACAACATTCAGGAAACTGCCAACAGTATAAGACATTATGTAATTATGCCTGCAATCTCGTATAATATACATTGGTGATGGTTCAATAAAGGAGAAAAAAGCTGTTGTTCTCTTTAAAAAAGACATAACAAGATCAGTTAGTGAAAGCATTAAGTTTGGCCAGACTTCTTGTCAGACTTGCTGCTCTCTCTTCCCTTTCGAAATCATTTGTTCACTCCTTAAATATTTATGGTCTACTAATGGGCCCAGCTCTGGGGATATCGAAGCCTGAGTTATATCTAAAACCCAGCCTTCATCTTGTTCCTCCTGCACTGAAGAACCATTGCTGGTTTCCTACTCTCTACAGAAAAAAAAATGACCTCCAGCCCCTGCTTTCGCCATTCTGGGCCCTCACCTTATACTCTGGGCCTAGTTAATCAGTCATTTCTCAAGCCCACCATACATGTTTTTATCTCTGAGCTAGAGGGCTGCTTCCCCAGTCTGTCTGGCGAACTTTTCTTCATCCTTTAAAGCCTAGCTTAAGTACCATGATTGTGATGTTTTGGTGGTCCTCAGTAATGTTTTGCCTACCTCTGTGACACCCTATGTTTTGGTTTAGGTCTCTGCCTCTTATTTTGGACCATGAGTTCCTTAAAGGGTCTTTATTCCTATCTTATTCATCTATGAATCCACAGACCCTAGCCCTATGCCTGAACAATAATTTCCAATGAATTGCTGATTGAACACCATCTGTAGAGGCTGATCTTTGAACAGAAAGGCTCCCTGTGCACCCCTCAAGCTGCTGGGCTATTAAACTTCATGCCTCATGGACTGTGAAGGTGACTGGATGATTGAGAATGACTCATTGTCTCTTGTCTCCAACACTAATGGGGAGACCCCGACACAAGAGCCTCACTTTGGCCCTGGAGGAGGGCTTCAGAAGCAGTGGCAGCTGAAAGTGCATGCGGTAGAGTGCTGTGGTGAAGGAGGCATTTGTGTTGGGCTTGGCAGGCAGGGAGCTTTGTGCTCCAGAGCACAAGTGGGTAAGTATGTCAGGCAGGCTCTGGGCTGCACACGCCCACCGTGAGGCTGCGCCCCAAACGCCTTCTGCCTTGGGAAGAAAAGGAAGCATTGTGTGTGCTGGCAGCCCTCCAAGAGAAATATTCCTGTTGTTCTTCTGTTTTGAATTGCTCCTTTTTTATGGAAGAAAAGTCCAGATGTGAAAATCTCTCCCCCACTCCAACACATCTTGCCCACCAATTCCAAATCGGTTGCTGCCTTCAAACTATTAATGAATCTATGAATCCATCAATTATTAGTGCACCCACTGTATCTTTAAGAAGCACTGCTCTAGCTCAGCAGAGTAATGGGCTCTAGGGTGACCGTCTTCATCCCTTTTAGGCTCTTTTATTGCTGGGTATACTAATCCTTGTGGAACCTGGTCCTGCTCCTTCTCTTGGGCCTGATGTCCTTCTGCAACATTCCCACCTCAAGGCTGTCGTCTGTCTTCTACCTCTGCAACCTGGTCCCTTATTGTACCACCTTCCACCACCCTTCTCTCAACTCGAGCCTAACAGATGGGTGTGATCAGAACCATGCCTCAGTCTGGGTGATTAGAAGGTTAGGCAGGAAGACCCGAATTCAACCCTAGCTTTGCCTTTCACTGTCTTTGTGACTTGGACAGAGTGACTAAACCTCTCTGGACTTTGGCTTCCTAACTCTGCAAGGCAGAACAAATAATACCTGACCTAGCACACAGAGCCATTGGGAGGAGATGTTAATAGTGTGCTACTTGGCACAGTGTCTATCATACCATATGGCAACTCTCAATAAATAACAACAAAACAATGATTATTGAGCACTTACTAGTTTCGTCCTTCTCTCAGAAACAACGGCAACCACACTTCTGTCTGAGTGTTTCCTACGTGCCAAGTGCTGTGTTAGATACAGGCATGTGGCCATCTGAACAGCCTTATAAAGCGTGTAGTCCTATTTTATACCCTTTCATAGCTGAGGAATCTGGGTCGAAGAGGTGGAGAGACATGACCAAGGTCACACAGCTTGTAAGCACTGGAGCCAGGAATTGTGCCAACCTCTACTGGACTCCTTCCCATCCCTTTCCAACCAGATGGACACCTTGATCACATGCTTGGCTTATTGGTGTTGAGACCAGCATCAGCATCTCCTGAGGGCCTGTTGGAAATGCAAATTCCCAGGCACATCCCACATCGACTGAGTCAGCATCTGCATTTTAAGATCTTTGGGAGATATATGTGCATAATACAGTTTAAGAAGCACTGAACTTTAGTTTACAAAGTGTTTTTAAAAGTAGGCTAGAGAAGGACTCCTCAAACTATAGTGTGTTTGTTAAAACACAGATTCCTGCCCCCAGAGGTTCTGATTTTGTATCCATTGGTTGTTCTACTGCAGTATATCGCATTCACTTTATGGGTTCCTCAGAGCAGGTATAACATATATGAGTGGGACCCAGGCAAACTCTTACTTCAAGTCTTGGCCCAAGGTGACTCATGGTTTATATCTGCTGGAGCTATTATGGGACATGAAAGACCAAAGTCCAACCAAGATTTGCTAATTGGAGTCATTGGCAGCAGCATCTCTCTGCTTTTGGGGAAACTGCCTCATTGGCAAGAAAGTACATCTCTCCTGAGTTATACAAGGCAGGAACCATGGATCCCTGAATCAGTGTCTCCAGCCTGCTCCCCTCCCCACCCTGCCCTGGTGAACCACAGAAAAACAAAATTAATTTGTAACCTAAAACCCTTGTATCTGGCCTGAAAATGTGTCTTTCTATTGGAAATTTTGACAGAGTGCTAGATCTACAAAGGACATTTTCTCTGAAATAGAAATCTGTGTAACTCAACTGTTGCTATCTGGTTAAATAGTAATTAAACACCTCAAGACTCCTTGGAACTTTCAAAGATTATTTGAAAAGTAATTGTGTCATATTGATTAAATAATTTTAAGCTAATTAGAAAGTCACTGCATTTCTTAATTCCTTTGCAAATAAATTTATCTTATTTATAGACCTATTGCGTTCCTGGAAAATGTTTATATTTTAATAATCATCTGATATTTAATGGGCATGGCTTGTGGTGGCGTTTAAACTAAGATTCGTTCCTTTGCTAAATCCTTCTATCGGGTTCTTTCTCTATTTAGACTCTATTGGCAACTCATTTCATACACAGTGACAGAACTAGAACTTGAAAGATAGAGAACACTGTGGTTGGCAGCTTAGTCTCGAGAGTCAGACAAACCTCAATTTGAATTCCAGCGCTGCCTCTTGCTAGCTTTGTGCCCTGAACCTATATTCTGTGAAAAGGATATAATAGCACCTGCCTAATACAGTCATTGTGAAATTAAATAAGTTACCATTTGTTCGATATCGGACAGTGCCTGGCTAATAATAATAATTATTATTATTATTTTATATATTAAGATTTATATATAAAATAATAATTATTATAATATTAATATTTTATATAATAAATAATTATTATTAATTATTATTTTATATAATAATAATTATTATTATATAATTATATTATTATTATTATATAATTAATCACTATTGTTATTATGCCTCAGTTTTCTAATCTGTAAAATGGGTGTGACAGGGAATAAAACTGTAAACACCTCAGTATTCAAAACTTTTTTGCCTGTGGAACTTTCAAGTAATTCCCTTCCAAGAAAATTTCTGAAAATTTCTGCCTGGCTGTTGCCCCTCCATTATTATGCAGACTGGGGTCATCTAGTGATGAGAAAGCACTGGACAAATGGAGCCAATATTGGGATTCCTGGTGACACAGATAGAGAGAGACTGGCAGAGGATGGGTGGGTAGATGCCAGAAGTGAGGCAGGTGAGTGAAGGAAGAGTCAGGTGGAAGAGTTTGCATAAGGGATGTTGGAGAACACAGCACACTGCTTCTGGAGCAGTTGCTTTGCTGGAAATAGATACTGAGAATAGCAGAGATAGAAAAGAAAAAATTTAAGACTTTTGCTTCGTGCTAAGAATGCATTTCCCCTTTGATATATTCTCTAGAGACTGCAGTGAAGGTTTGGATTGCCTCCAATTTATTTTTTCCTACTTAACTGCTGTTTCTTTGAACACACACCGAGCTGAGGCTGGGCTATGAGATGGCCACCTTTACCTCATTTACAGGGGAGTTGGGACAGTACTATCTTAGCCCTGACTGAAGCTGGGAAAGGACTTAATACAGAGTAAGTGTTTAATTGATGTTGGCAACTATTCCTATTATTGTGCATCATAATTTCCCTGTAGCCAGAGGCTGCAGCAAAGGTCACCAACCAACAGGAGTATGCCCTCTTAACCACAATAATGGCACTACTTACCTTTAAACTAGCAGTGCCAAACACACTGTTTGTTTTTGAAGAAACCATTACTTCGGTGTCCTCCGATACCACACTGCAGACCAGTGTCATCAGCATGAGGTTTATAAAGGAAAGCAGGAGTCTAAAATGCAGAATCTGACCTTTGCCTGCTTTACGATATGAACAAGTCATTGAGCCTTAGTTTCTCTATTAGTAAGTGAAGATAATGTTCAATGTCCTGTTTTATTTCTTTGCTCCCAACAGTGGATAATCAGCAGGGCTGATTGAGCACTTGCCACCTGTAAGGCCCTGGCCTGGTACGCTCAAGAATACCCAGAAGCATGATAGAGGTGCCTTGACTTGAAAGAGCCCCATAATCTGGCTGGAAGAAAATATGTGACCATCTTTATTATTTTTATTTCTTAGTGCTACCTAATAAAAGGCTGCCTGTGATATGCTCCACGTGTCCAACCACTTAGTGACACCTTTGAGCTGCTGTGGAGTGATATAAACATGGGATGTGAATTCTGGAAACACCTTTTCTTAGTGCATTTACCCACATTAAAACAAAACAAAACCCAAACCAGAACAGTATGTGGCCTTCCTTTGTATTGCAAGGTGGCACACTGGCAACGAGCCCATCTCCTTCAAGGAAAAGTTGAATTGATAAAATTTCAAAAGCCTTTCTCTCACTGCCTTTCTCTGATTCAACTCACATGATGCCCAGCCTTCCTCTGGCCGCATGCTGTTGAAACTGAGTACTCATCATCCTTGTTCGACCCATATCACATATGCCCACTTCTCTTTTGAGTGTGCTTGCAGAAAGGCCAGGTGTGACCTTGTGAAATAGTAATAAAAAGCCT
The DNA here is from genome assembly GCF_000151845.1 of Pteropus vampyrus. Taxonomy (NCBI): domain Eukaryota; kingdom Metazoa; phylum Chordata; class Mammalia; order Chiroptera; family Pteropodidae; genus Pteropus; species Pteropus vampyrus. Next base: position 1,098,140 of record NW_011888932.1, on the reverse strand, counting down.
TTCAACTTGTCTGAAAAATCTGGAAACATCACTGGCTTCACCCAGGTGTCTGCAGATTACTTATCAGGCTCAGTTTGGTTTAACTGACTTTCTTGAATATGCAGTCTGTGCCAAGAAAAATCTTCCTCCCTACCCAAAATGCAGATGCCACAGCCCACGCAAGCCCTAGAGTGCACCTGCAACCTGTGTTCTGAAGCCAGGCTGATGCCTGTGAAGGCTTCCGCTGGATTCTGACCAAGGACAAATGTGCCGGAGGTGGAGGCTGCCCAAAGAGGGTGGGTGCAGGGGCGTCCCACTGCAGTGGGCGTGTCTGTGCCTACCCTTGAGATGCTTTCACTGAAATGACCCAGGCAGGTGGAGGTGAGGCTCAATTCCTGGGTTTACTCCAAGTTGTGGTTCCTGAACTATTTTGACTGTGGCCCAATTCCTCCAAGCAAAAGACCTTGTGGCCCACCAAGCCCACTCATTCCCACTTTCCAGTGGGAAAGAATTTGATAATAGCAAAAGAAGGGGAAGAGAAATATAATCAAAATGGCCATGCAGCAAATACTCAGGACAAAACAATCAACTAAAACTCTGAAAGGTAATTCTATAAGTAATATAAGTTAATCGAATAGAAATAGTTAAAAAACAAGCTAACACTGATGCTGCATTGGCAATCAAGTGTCATAGTTGCAAACAACAAAACAAATTCTAGCAAGCTTACGTAGAAGAGGAATTTATTAAAGGATGTCATCACTCCACCACCCTCCCTAGAATCACTTGCCAGCAGCTTTTTCTTTTCCAAGGCACTTTCTTCCAGTTTGAGGTCTGGCTTGGGTGCTTCTGCCTGCTGAGCTTAGGTCCATCACTAAGTCCTAGCTAGCTGTAAAGGAGCCTAGCACTGTAAATCCTGGAGAGGTAGGACTCCTAAGGAAGGAAATAAACCAAGCATAGGAAGGGTGCTCACAAGATGCTGGGTATCCAAAAAAGGCACGACAAATGTCTTCTACAAGAAGAACAAAGCACCCTTCCTTAGAACTGCAGGAATTCCAGCTCTTGGCTTGCGTGCATACACAGAAGTTTTGCAGTGTTGTTCAGCGAAGGATGGAGGCCACGCATCTTTGTAGAACAGAGAATTTATATTTTCAGTAAACTCTCAAAAATTCACTTATTGTATTCCTAGCTCCTCATAAAAATGAACTCCTATGTGTGGGGTTTCTTTTGGGGTGATGAAAATGTTCTTAAATTACATTTTGTTTTTTTCAACAAATGGTGCCTGGGAAACTGAATCATTATATGAAAAGAGTAAAGCTGGACCTTTATCTTAAACCATATACCAAAATGACCTCAAAATAGATCATCATCCTAAACCTAAGAGCTGAAACTATAGAACTCAGAAGAAAACATAGAGGAAAATCTTCATGACATTGAATTTGGCGATGATTTCATGGATACAGTACCAAAGCACAGGCAACAAAAGAAAATATAGATCAATTGGACATCATCAAAATTAGTAACATTTGTGCATCAAAGGATACTATCAAAAAAGCAAAAGCCATCCAATGAAACAGAAGAATATATCTGCAAATCACATATCTGATAAGGGGTTAATATCTAGTATATATAAAGAACTCTTACAACTCAACAAAAACAACCCAATTCAAAAATGGGCAAAGGACTTGAATAGATATTTTTCCCAAGAAAATATACAAATGACTAATAAGTATATGAAAAGATGCTCAACAATCATTAGCCATTAAGGCAATGCAAATCAAAACCGCAATGAGATAAAACTTCACATCTACCAAACTTATTAGGATGGCTGTAATAATTTTTTTAAATGGAAAAAAATGTTGATGACGATATGGAGAAATTGGTACCCTCATGCATTGCTGGTGGGAATATAAAATGATGCAGCTGCTTTGGAAAACAGTTTGGTGGTTTCCTTAAAAAGTTAAACATAGAATTACCATATGACCCAGATATATACACTCCTAGGTATATATCTGGAATAAATAAAAGCAGGGACTTGAATGGATATTTGTACACCAGTGTTCATAACAGCATTATTCACAGTAGCCAAAAGGATGGAATGACTCAAGTGTCGATTGATGGATGGATAGACAAAATGTGCTGCATACGTATAATGGAATATTATTCAGCCATAAAAGAAATGAAAATTTATATATGCTACAACTTGAATGGACCTTGAAAACATGTTAAGTGAAATAAGCCAGACACAGAAGAACATATATTGTATGATCCCACTTATATAAGGTACTTGGAATTGTCAAATTCATAGAAACAGAAAGTGGAATAGGTATTACCAGGGCTGGGACAAAAAGGACTGAGAGGAGTTATTGTTTAATGGGTTACAGAATTTATGTTGGAGATGATTAAAAAGTTTTGGGTATATATAGCGGTGATGGTTATACAACATTGTGCGTGTATTTAACGACACTGAATTTTACATGTACCAATGGTTAAATTCGTAAATTTTATGTTATATATATTTTACCACAGTTTTTAAAATTATGTTGTGGCCATGTTTGCACTACTCTGACTATACTACAACTATTGAATTGTATAATTTATATGGGTAAATTATATGGCATATAGATTATATCTGAATAAAGCTGTTAAAAAACATCCTTTCCAGCTCTGACTGTCTCTATAATACATCCATTTATTTAGTCATTGATTCAACACCTTGTTATTGAGTTCCTACCAGGCCATTTGTTAGGAATAGGGTGATAAATAAAACAAACATGTTCCCAGCTTTTTCATTGCTTAAAACACTGTGGGTTTTAAAAGTGAAATGTAGCCAGCATTTATTGAGTATTACGAACTTAGTGTTGACACAAGCACTTTACATACCTTGTCTCCTGGAGTCCTCACAACTGCATAGTGAGCTGGGTTCTTGAATAAGGAAATTTGTTCAAGGTCATACAGCCAGGAGTTGAACCTGGTCTTTCTTCTCTCAAAGCCCATGCTCTTAACCATTCATCATTATGTGTGGCAGCTCAGTTCCAGCCAGGAGAATCCGGTCTTCCCTGGAGACCTGCCCTGAGGTGCACCTGTCAGGCTGGCTGATCTGGTAGTGTTGAAGAGAGTTAAACGTGAAGTGGAATGACCTCCAGAAGGAAGTGGGTTTGGAAAATAAGTCCTAAGTCGGTAGAATTTTGCATAGCCATTTATAGAAATCATTATAAAGCAGGTGTAATTATTATTTTAAAGTGGTTATATGATAGAATTTTAAATACAAAATTGAATTCCTAATTGAATGTATGTTATAATATTAATAGCTAATATATTTATTATTGATTGAATGCAGACTATATGCCGGCCTCTGTTCTAAGTGATTGACATATATTAGTCATCTTATTTAATCATCTCGACAGTTCCGTGATGTGTAGGGTGTATTATTTTTCCTATTTGAA
>NW_011888932.1:1087860-1093379 GCF_000151845.1 Pteropus vampyrus | reverse complement strand
GGAGATATTTTCCCTTATAGCCCTGAAGCCTTTCTTGTGTCAGTGCATCCTCCTGTCTTCCCACAATTAACCAGTTCCTCCATGAGAAATTTTAATCTGCTTTAAAGAGTCAATCTTTAGAATAGCTGATTCCTCGCTGGACTGCTACACCCACAGGTCTCACATGCATGATTTCTCTCTCCGTCCGCTTAAGTCGCATTCCGTCAGAATGGTGGTGGCCAGAACAGTCTGCTCTGGGAGGCTCTGTTTCAGCAGCAAGTGTAGCTAACCAAGGTGCTCCACCTCAGCCCAGCGTAATCACACAGACCACAAATAGCTGACCTTCCTGGACAAAGGGCAAAAGCCTAAGGGACCTCTTAGATCAAAAGCACATTCTTAGTCTACAGCCTTGCTACTCTGAACAAGCCCGATCCCATCTGATCTCGGAAGCTGAGCAGGGTCGGGCCTCATTAATACTTGGATGGGAGACCACCTAAGAAGACCAGGTGCTGTAGGTGTAAAAAATAAAAAAAAAAATAAGGGATTTTTAGCTGACAAGGTTCTTACAGTCTGTGAGGTTAACCATCAGTTGCCTCTCCTAAAAAAAAAAATAAATAAATAATAAAAAGCACATTTTTAAGATAGTTCCATCTCTTTTTCCCTCTTGTCTAGTTCCTGACATCTTTTCTCCATCACGGGGTAGAAGGGGCAGAAGTTGGAGGTTTCTAAATTACAAAAGGAATCAAACCTTCTCGCGGTCAAATGATTCCTGCCAGAATAGTTCTTGTGGAGTCCAGGGGATTCTTTGGGTAGCTTGGTGGTTACATGAAGTTTGCTACTGTTCTTAAATGTCTGAATCAAGCATAAGCGTGGGGTGGTATCCCAGACATGGCAAGGGCCAAGGCCATAGAGGGGGTGCCCCTCCCCCAAGGAAGCACAGACTCCCCTAGAGAAAGTTGTTAGGGTTTCTCATGAAGACCTTCCCTCCACGTGAGGTCACTTCTGCTTGGACAGCATCAACATTGAAGCTTACATCCTCGCATTTGTTTGTCTCCTGCATTTACCTGCAGGCGCAGTTCAGTCTGTGCGGTTTAGAAGAGAGGGTGTTAGATTAGGAGACAGAAAATCTGGATTGAAGTTGGGGCTCTGCTTGTTTTTTTAATTTAGTAACCTTGGGAACAAACTATGTTATCTCATCTGGAAAATGGAGGGTAACATTCCCTGGTCTGGTCAACTCCTTGATTGACCATGGAGTTAAATAGTGTACTGGGTAAGTTAGAAAGACGCAAAAGACAGGAGAATCTCTCCTCCTTTTGGAGACATAGGCGGTCAGCACAGTGTCTGTTTGATCATCTCTGCAAGACCCAGAGAATGGAAGTGCTACTTCTCTCCGGAAAGAGATCTGAAGAAGTTGGGGAAACTTGATTAGGGGTGTGTGTGTGTGTGTGTGTGTGTGTGTTTTCTTGTGGGTTTTCGATCTTAGCATCTGAGCCAAGCTGATTAGTGAAATTGCTGGGGCGGGGGCGGGATGGGGAGCCTTGTATTTCCTTCCCTCATTCTTCTAATTTTTGAAATCTGATGAGAGGCCTGGAGCCTATCGGAAAAGCAGAGGTACTCCCTTAATACTTAAGGGTGTATCTGTAGAAGGCACATATGTTTAGAGCTATTAGTATTGTGGATAAGTTCAGTTTCACAAACTTTGTAGAGCATCTAGCTCATGATGCTGATTGGGAAGATAGACAAAGAGGCAGCAATTAGGGTGATGCTACCTGCTGTAGGAGAAGGCAGACAGGAGCAGTGGAAGCAGGAAGACTGGCTGCTGCACTGGGAGGGGTTGCTGAATGGAGCTTGGAGGTCAGGTGGGAACTGGCCAGTATTCCTGGAAGAATGTTGGGTCTAGCAGAAAGGCGAAGCTCTGGAAGTAAGCCTGTCACTTCTTTATCGTGAATAAGGAAGAATTTATTTAGAAGGAAAAGAGAATGCTTATCTTCCTCACGTAGGTAAACTAGACAGACAGAGTGGGTGGCTGGAAAGTCATGGGATCTAGTTAAATGCAGAGCTGTTTTTCACTCAGTTTCCTGATGAAATGTCATATGCCTCTAGCCATTCTCTAGCCGATTTGTAGGGGATGGTCAATGATCACCTTAAATCTGTCAGTGAGGCTTTTCAATATGTTTTTTCAGTATGTTTTTTCATATAACCTCAGAATTCAAGATATATTTCTGAATTTTTAAAATCTGGATTTGGTCTGTGTACTCAGTCAACACAGAAAAATACTTTTAGCAGTTGAGAAAAGTTACTGTTGATGTTCCATAACCTTGTCCATCACATCATCCCCATGCCCTTTGGTAAATCTCTCAATCTCTCTCTTGAGCAAGATGCTCTAGAGTCTGCCCAGGAAAGTAAGGAATGTAATCCAGTGTAGTGGGAAGAACACAGAGTCCTACCCCAGGAATTTTCATTTTCATCCAGATTCACTCCTGCATGAGCCAAGGGAAGTGACTTAGACTGGCTATCATTTCCTTCGCTTGTACAATGGGGTGCTCATCCCTGTCTGGCTGCCTTAAGCTAGTGTGAGAATAAAGGGGACCGAGGATGTGAAGTGCTTTCTGAGTGTACTGGGCTGGATGCAGGCAGCATTTCAGGGTGACACTTGGCTCTGGCATCAGTTTCAGCGTGGGTTAGACAGGAATCTGCCCTGGCCTTTGAAAGCACATCTTGACCGGTTGTGTCTGTGAAGGTCAGAGCTGCTTAGACATGTCTTACTTATGCAGTTTCATTTCCTAGGACAGCCTCATTTGGCTAGAGCCACATAAGGTCAAGTGTACTAGGTCCCTGTAATCCTGAGCCTGCATACGGGAGCCCACAGATCCCCTGGCCTCTATTTTGACTACACCCACCCCCTGTACCATCTTAAGGTCCAGTAGTGGTGCTGAGTTTGAAGAACCTGGAGCTTCTGTGCCCGCGCCTCGTACCCGCCTCTGCTCCATAGAGCTGCAGCTGCAGTGGTCTGGCTGGGACTCTTGACGGCGCCTGCCTGGGACACTGAGACCTTCTTGCTCTGCAGCTGCTTCCTCCCTGGCGCCTGCACCCGCCCCTCTGAAGTCATTGGTCAGACCTGCAGTTGGAAACCTTGCTTAGAGCTGGATCCTTCCAGTAGGTACTTCCTTGCTTTTCTCTTTCTGCCAGAATTGGGTGCGTTTCTGTGTTCGGGGCAGCCGACTGGTAGAGAGTCAGCAAACAGGAGCTGCCTGTCTGGCCCCGGGAACTCACTGGTCACTGTTTCTATCTCCTGCTCTGCCCCACAGACTTCCAGTCACTGAATAATCAGAGTAGCCAGTGAGCAGTCGGTCTGGGGCTTGCTCACAGAAACTTCGTGGTTCTGGAATCCCAGGAGATCGGTATAGGAGGACGATCCTAATGCAGAGCCAGGAAGATTAGTGCATTACTGGAGGGTTTAACTTCTAAGGAAGCTGAGTCCTCATTAGAGCAATCTTACTAATGAACCACATCATCTATATGGAGAAAGGAAGAAAAGTATAATTAATTATGAACCCTGAAATGAGCGCCTAGTTTTGAGGGAATCGGGGAGGAATGTGTGTGCTGTTTCAGTGCCTTTAAATGTGTCCCTCTGGAATGGTAGCAGCTCTGGAAACTAACTTTCCAACTAAAGGATTTGAGTTTTCTTCCTTTTTTTTTTTTTTTTGCAAGATCCAATATCAGCTCATTGAGTGTTGAATTCCTTCCTGACCCCACTCTCCTTTTCCTTGGATCTAAAAGGAAGTCAGTATTTGCTTTTCCAGCAAGGTCACAGATCACCTGACTAAAATCCTTTAACAGCTGGGAAGCCAGTGCTGCTGTGCTGAACTCAGGAGCAATCAGCTGGGTTCAGCAGCCCGAACCTCGCTTTCTGTGAGACTCCTGTTCCACGCTATGGCAGGAGGAGGATGCCAAAAGAAGGTAATGTGGCCGTGGCTTTCCTCGTGACAGTTTTCTCTTCTTCATGAAGCTCCAGATTCAGCTGCTGCAATGCAGGCAAAACTGACAGACACTCACAGAAAAACGTGGGAATGGAGTTAATGAGATTGTGTTAATGTGTCATTTATTGAGCTTGAGTTATCTCTTTGTTTCCCGGGGTTTGTAGGAAGTGAGCCGGCTGGAGAACTCAGTTGGCAGAATCTTTTTCGGGAGTGCATCTCACCTCCCCCTGCGACTGGGCTGCAGCCCTCTCAATGGTTAGCAGCGCTGCCAGATGCCTCCTGCTTCTTAGCGCAGGGAACATTTACACTTGGAGGCGCCTGGTCCTGGAATGGGGAAATGGGAAGCTCCTCTCATTTTGGCAGGATCGGTACGAGATACTGGTAAATTTTTTTTTTTTTCTCTTTCGGAAAGAGCGCTTTATCTTTGCAAGTGATTATGCATGGATTGACAGGGTCGCCGTTTGGTGCGCTACCTTGCTAAATATTTGACTTTGTAAGGTTGAATTCTCCAAGGATTCTCATGGCAGTAAAGCTGTGCTTTGAGCCAAGCTTTCTTTTCAAGGAAATCCAAGGTGCTATTTATTTTGGCATGCAGCCTGTTCTGGGATGAAATACAGCAATTTTATTATTGCAGAATAAAAGGAGGTTTAAAGAAAACAAAAGTACAGAACTAGGTTTCAGTTTCAAGACTAAGTAAAGGAAGGTTTTTTTGAATTCAGATTCGAGGTTAGAAATGAGATGGGAATGGCATCATAAAAGGAATCAATGTGGCGAGGAAGAGGGTGTGAGTGTATACTGCAGGAGTCGGGCTGACCCAGGGAAATCCATGCTCCTGGGCATGGACACTGCTGGAACCGTTTGTAACGTGGCCTGGGTGTTACACATGAGGCTATCGCCGCTGTTTGCCAGTGACTGCCTCCTTAGTGGGTTTTTGAAAGAATAGCCTCAGTCCTCACCTCTTTACTGCCCATTGGCTTTGAGACGCAGGGTGGAGTGATAGAGTCACACAAACTTTCCTGCCCCTAATTAACTGGGTAACTTTGTATGGGCCACATAACCTCTTCGTGCCTTTGTTTCCTCATTTGTAACTTGGAGATGATACCCTGGACTGATTGACTGCCACATGTTAAGATACAGGGAGGGTTGAGAGTGGGGAGAGACAGAAATGTGTCCTGTTGGAATTCTGACCTTCACAAGCTTACAGATTAGTATGGGAGGAGAGCCAGAGAGAGAGAGATAAAGCTGTGTATACTCAAAACATCTAGAATGATGAGCTAATGAGAGCGGTTGGGACCTAAGTGGGCATCCTTGATCCTGGGATAAACAGATGAAAAGTTACATAACAACACCTGGTATTACAAGGTTCTGAACACTGGGGATACAACTTAATAGAACAAGTAATAAATTATATTATGTCAAAATTTAAAATGTTCCAGAAGATTGCAAAATTCTATTTTAAAAAAGGAATTCTGTCCAACAAAGCTATTTTTATATTCTGTTGTATTGCAAACAAAGTAGCATGTGTTGATGTGGCAATTGTTCCTTGGTTCCACTTACCTA
>NW_011888932.1:1071927-1086332 GCF_000151845.1 Pteropus vampyrus | reverse complement strand
GACAAAATGTCCTTCTTTTTTATGGCTGAACAATATTGCATTGTGTATATATATACCACATTTTCTTTATCCATTCATCAGTCGATGGACTCTTAGGTTGTTTCAGAACCTCCTCTTTCTAACAAATGTGACCCTCCCTCACTCCAAGTTAGAACCTCCTCTACTGCAGCTTTACGTTGGCCCCAAACTTAAATCCTTTCTGCCTTAAAGGTAAGTGAGGTGCTCAGTGCTGGTGTTCCCTCTGCAAGGAGTGTCTTTGCCTATAGAAACCCTGCCTGCCCTTCTGGCCTCCGTCATACCTGCATAGGGAAACACCCCTCTGACAGCTTCTAGGAACACATTTTGGAGAAGTGAAGGCCAAGAGCAGGGCGAATGGCTTCGGAGGCAGCACTGATAGAAAGAGGGTACACAAAACTTTCTGTTGGGAAAACTTTAGACTTCCTTATTTGGCAGGCTTGATAATTCCTGGCCCTCTTCTCCAGTGTACTTGTTTGTTCCTCTTTTTTTTCTGTCCTGAGTTGCTCATCCTTCTCTCACTCCCATTTTCCCCTAATCCTTTCTTCATCTCTGGTACACTTTTCTCATCTGAGTTCAAGCACATAGAAATTCCTAAAATAATGTCGCTTCTACCGCTGATGTGCCATAGATAATTAATTATTCTGATGTATATGGAGTTACAATCCTCCCAAAAAACAATTTCCTGGGCGATTTATTGTAATGAGGGCAGAAGACAGGTTGTTTACCATCTGAAGAAAGAGTCCTGGGAATAGATTAAAACTTTGGGGAGAATTTATGATCAAACCTGAAAGTACCCTAATTTAGAGTCGGGACAATATGCTGCCTGAGTATTTACTGATGCCTTCTGGCCACCTAGGTTGAACTTCCCCTTGTTCTGCCCATAGTTGGAAATTGCCTCAAAGTGTTGGCTCCTAGTCTATACTTGCAATTATCTCATCTTTGTCTTGAATCTGATTGGGATGTCATAGATCATTTGTAGGTACTGTGATTGCGGCTTCTTTACCAAATGGGTTGTAATTCTTTTACTATGATGGAGATGAGTAGATTTCAGCTCTTGATGTTATATGCTGGTTATCAGGGCCCTGGGCCTGGTCCCAGCTCCTTCGCTAATATGATGAGAGGCCTTGCACCAAGCAGTTAACTTCCAAGTCTCAGTTTCCTCATGTGTCAAGTGAGAGGGTTGAACCAAATGTTTTCTTTGGTGTCAGCAATTGCTAACATTCCATGAAGGCACACCCAGGTTTGGACTCTAGAAGTGCATACAGGCTTTTACTATTCCTCCTTGGAGAGGTATGAGCTCATAGATGCCCCGGGAGAAAGGTAGAGATGGGTTTTACTTTCTTTGGTGCTATGATCCCTCCATACTTATTCTAACTCTAATAAGACTTTCCAATTTTCTATCCTTTCTTTCAGAACTGTCTGACAGATTTTACAGACTTATTGGATGAAGAGTGCCTGAGAGACTGACGGTCAGCATTCCTTACGATGGAGAAGACAGATGGTAGGCAGGCTGCTTTGTATTCCCTGGTGTAAAGTGAGCATTTGAGTTGGAAAGGGATTGTTACTATAAGTCCTGGAAGTAGCCTAGGGAAGGCCTACAGGAGACATTCTCCAAGAGGTGGTGCTGGAAGATCCAAACCATGTATTTCAGGTACGAATAAGAAAAAATGGTAGGGAATGAGAATGAAGCCTGATGCTTATATCAGACTTATGTAATTTTCTCATCTCTTCCAAGCTCCAAGAAGGGAGCAGGATGCTCTCACTCGTTGCCCTCATTTTAGAGGTGAGGGAATTGAAGTCTAAGAAAGAAGCACAATATGGTGAAATTCTTAACTGTGTAATTCTCCAATTACACAGTCCCCTCATGTATCAGTTAGTTTTGCTGTGTAACAAACCACTCAAAACTTCAGTGATCTAGGGTGGCTCCATAGTGTAGTGGTTAGCACGTCTGCTTTGCACGCAGAAGGTCCTGGGTTCGCGCCCCAGGTGAAGCCACAGACCATACCGCAGATGCGCCACACCTCCCTGATGCACCAGGCCCCCAAGTGCGCCAGGCCCCAGGTGCACACCACGAGTGTGTGAGAAGGGACGCCTGGCCTTCAGAAATCCAATTCTTAAGGGGAAATGGCAACACTCATGGGTAAGGGGTGGAAGTGGGCAGGGGGGTGGGGAATTAAAGAGGGGGAAAAAATTCAGTGATCTAAAATAAAGATATTTATTATTTCTCAAAAGATTCTATAGGTTTTGCAAGGCCATTATTCTGGTCTAGACCAACATGGTTGACCTTTGCTGGGCTCACATGTCTGTGGTCTTCTGGGTGACTTGGCCAGATGGTTTATAATGGCCACACTCGCATGCCATGTCACTTGGGGCATTGGTGATGATTTGGCCATGTGTCTTTCCTTGTCCAGCGGTCTAGCTGGAAGTTTGTTTGCACGGTGACAGAAGGGTTCCAAGCACAGCAAGAACACATAAACCCTTATGCGCAAGTGATTTTCAAGTCTCTGCATGTGTCACACTTGCTGTTGACCCATTGACCAAAGCAAGTTCCAAGGCTAAGCCCAGAGTTAGTGTAGAAAGGGAATACCCAAGGGTGGGGTATAATTCTAGCTATCTTTGCACATAGTCCACCACATCTCATAAAAAAGCAAGTATTAATACCTACTTCACAGGGTCAGTAAGGGACCGAATGTGGTAATGCATGTAAGATTGTTGAGTAATAACTACCTAGCATAACAAATCTCTCAATGAATGTTCCCCTCCCAGCCCTCCCAGGAAACTTGCCAAAGGTCATAGACTAGACCCTGATCTCCTGACTTCTAATGAAATGCTTTTTCCAGATCACTAAATGTCAGGAAACAGGAGAGTCTATAATCCCCCTTGAATCACATGGCCCTTCACTGGTACAGGACTTAGGGACTAGACAGCAGCTCCAGCCCTGCTTCTTCCTTCCTTCCAAATGCAGTCCCCATAAACTTCAAGAGTCTGCTTTTCTCCCCGGAGAGTTGCCTTTTCAGTGCATCCCTGGAAGTGGTCCCACAGAACCCGAGATAATCCCCTGGATGCCCCAGGGGCCTGTCATTCCTGCCTGCCTCATTTGTCCCTGCTCAGCATCCTCGCACTGCTGCTCTTCATGTGATTAACCACAACTAGCTCAAGAGGCACCCCTCCCTTCAGGCACACACATCTCACAAAATAAAGGCAGAAGAAGGAAAACCTTCCATCACTGTCCTGACCTTTTGAAGAGGCTCATTTAATTCCCCTTCTGCCCAGCTGTGTTTTTGGCCACGTTCTCTCTAGTGCCTGTTTTTCCCATTTCCTTTAGAAACAGAGTATAAGATTTTGAACTTTTTTTTTCTCACTTTAAATGCCTCTAATCAGTTTGCTCACCTGCTGCATTTCACTTTATCCCTCAAGGTAATTATCATGGCACCTCTCTTCTTCCCTTGTCTGCTTCTAACCCTTATCTGTGTCTGTGTGTAACTCTTAGGCTTGTGACTGTGTCTAAATGTCCTTTCCAAGGGTCTAGTGATCTGGCATGCTTTCAGACTGAGATGCTGTAGGGAATTCTAGGTAGCTTTGAGTCTCATATATCTTAATTTTTTCTTTTCTCCTGATTCATTTTCCCAGTATCTTCAGAATTATTTTCTTGGACTCTCATTCTATTTAACTTTGTTAGGACTCTCTTGAGGCTATAGTCCTAACACAGAGTTAAAGATTCCAAGGAGAGAGCACATTCTTAGGAAATCCCCCCTTGTGCCCTACTCAGTACCGGCCTGTCCTTGCCTTCTGGCCCCTTCGTGGAGTACCTATGCCATGATCACTACTGCATTAGTGCTAACAATCGTAATTCTGTAAGTCAGTTATTAGTATCACCACATTACGAATGAGGAAATCGAGGCATGGGGAAATTAAATAATTTACCCAGAATCACAGAGACAGGAGATGACAGAGCCAGGATTCAAATCCAGTCAGTTTGGCTACGAGTTGGTTTATTTGATCTAAAGTTTATTTTGAGCAGAGTCAGTCCTCCTAATTAATTCTTGCACTGGCCCAATGCCTAGAATTCTGAGCTCCTGCATACTTGTCACCAGGTAGAATTAAGAGGAGCAGAGCTTAATGTGAGTGTAGGTCTCACAGCATATCTGACAAGCTCCCTCATTGGAGGTCTAGCATTCCTCTTGGAGAAAGAGAAGGAATGCAGGGTGGCAGATGGCAGGCAGGGCAGCACAGTGGATCACTGAGTGTGTGTATCTGTGTGTGTGTCTGTGTGTGTCTGTGTGTGTCTATGTGTGTCTGTGTGTCTGTGTGTCTGTGATACCTCATAGTGCTAGCTTAGGAAAGCATCCATTAAACCTGGCATCCTGGATGACAGCTGCTCAGTTCCACAGACTCCTTTGGTTCTCCTCAATTTCCCTTGTGGAAGATTTTGCCTTTGAATCTCCTGCTTCTTATTTGATGCTATTATTGTATTTGTGCTCTGGACCTGCTCCCAGAGGCCGCTGGGTAAATTGGTGCATTTCTATTGAATAAAGGCAAAAAGAAAATAAATAATGCAGACTCTCCTTCAGGAGAGTTCTTTTCCTTCTGGGTCATAAATCTGCTCTCTGCTTAACTTTAGACAAATATCCCCTCTCTGATTTGGCCTGTCCCTGTAATCCAGGAGGCCACTGAGTAGACCAATCGGCCTGAGTATAGCTGAGCGCAGCTTGGAAAACTAACAGAGAGTGAGTGTTTTCCTTTATGGAAACTATTATAGTGTGCACCTGTTTGAAGGGAAGCAGGTTGGTTAAAAATTGTGTGGAAGAATGGAAACTTATTTGGAGATTTTGGGGGCTGGAGGAGTGTTTACTCCTTATCTGCCTGGAATCTAGGTATCTGCCACAGAAGCTCTGGAACCAATGAGGACCATCCCAATATCAGCACCAATGCTTCATTCTGTTTCTAGTTATGATGTCGTTACCCATAGGCCTTGGGGCTTTACTTAGCTTTGAGGCTGGCAGGCTCGATTATGTCAGCGTTCTTGAGTTTAGCCTTCCTGTGTCTATTGGCTTTGTTTAGTTTTGTGGAGATAACTGTACTTTCCTAAGCACAGAGGGCCACTTGACAAGCATGTGGCATCAACCAGAAGGAGAAATCACACTGGCAAGTGGGAAGAGCTCAGCCTCAACATGTCATCACCCTGAGGGGAAAAGCAGCCCAAAATGTGTCCCTGGTAACACCATCATTTGCACCTTTCCTTTAACCTGCCCCTTCCCTCCATTGCCTTTAGAATGTGCTCTCTCCTTGGAATCTTTCACTTTGACCATGTCGGCTGTCTCGCAACTGGTCTTCAGGCCTCCGATTTGTCCCTGTTCTAATCCTCAGCAAGAATGCTCTTTATGAAATCACATTTGACCAAGTCACTACCTTGTGTAAAACCCTTCAGTGACTACCATTATCTAGAGAGTGAAGTCAGAGTTTGTTGGCATGCATACAAGTTGCTCTATGGTCTGGCTCTTGCTGACCTTTCCAAATTTGTCTTTCTTCTAGCTTTCACCCTTCTCTACTGCACTTTAAGTTCCTTCCATATCGACTGCATCTACAGAACCCTGAATTACTGTGGAATTTCACACCTCCATGCCTTTGCACATTTTTTGACATATATCTAGAATCTACTGCTAGATATATCTATTGCTGTGTAACAAACCAACCCAAAACTTAGTGGCTTAAAACAATCATGTATTATTGACACAGGCTTAGTTGAATGGTTTTTACCTGGGGTCCCTCCTGTCATTGAAGTCAGATGATGGCTGAGGCCACAGTCATCTGATGGCTCTTTTATTCATGCCTGCCATGGAACCTGGGCCAGGATGGCTGGACTGGCTCAGCCTGGCTAGGCATCACTCTTCCTCCTTCCACGTGACCTCTTGTTACTTGGGCTTCTTATAGCATGGCCATCTCAGGGAAGTTGGACTCCTTAACATGGCATCTGTCTTCCCAATGAGTGTGCATTTTAAGAGACCCAGGTAGAATTTACAGGCTTCTTACAACCTAGCTTTGGAATTCTGTCAGCATCATTTCTGCCATTTTCTTTTGGTCAAAGCAGTCATAGGCCAGCCAGATTCAAAGGGATGGACAAGTAGACCCCATCTCTCAATGTGAGATTCCCTTACCTATCTAGAGAGGGTAAGAATTGATGGTGGCCACCTTGGACATGAATAGCTACAATGTCTGTCACCCTCTTGTTCTGACAAATTGTTATTTGTTCATTTAATACCCAGACATATGTCTCTTTTGTGGAGTCATCCCTCTTCACCAAGGCAGAATTAACCTCTAAGTCCAAGAAAATTATTCTGGATAAACTGGGAAAATAAGTCAGGAAGGAAGACTATTCCTTGAGCATGTATCTGTTACCATCCTTGTCACACTACATTGTACTTGTTGGTGTTTCTCCTACTTGAGCATGCATTTTTTGAGGGCAGGTCAATATCTGATTCATCTCTGTGTCTTTAGGATCTAGCAACCAAAACATAGATGCTCAATAAATAGTAATTGAGGTAAGTGCATTGAATTATTGCTATTGTAATTTTGCCCCCAGGGTCTATTACCCTCAGAACCAAACAGTCAGTCAGTCATAAAGAATTTATAGAACTCCCGCTGTGTGATTTAAGCATGTCAGCTTCTGTTATGGGGCTTCAATTCTTTATATTTTGGGTTTCCACAAAGAATAACTATAATATTGAGCATATATTGAATGTTTCTCACTGGCGTTGTTCTAAGCACTTTATATGTATCAATAATCTCATTTTACCTATTATTCGTCCCATCTTATAAATGATGAGACACAGGGAGGCTAGGTAATTTTTCCAAGGTCACAGAGTTGAGATAGAGACCAGGCTTCAGAGTCTATATTCTTGGCCTCTGTGCTCTCTCCACTGATGTTCTCTGCTGAGCTCAGCATTTTCAAAGCATGATGTCACAGAGATAATAAGGGGTGTCACATGAGGAACATCAAAGGAACAAAGGCTATTTAATCCTAAGAAGCTATTTGGAGATAAGTTCCTATGGATTCGAGTACTCGAAGGACTGATGTGTCTCAGTGTCCTCAACTGGAGTCAAGGTCAGTGGTGCCTTGGTGTGATGAAGAACTTTTGATGTACTCTGATAATCTGAGCTGCCCTGAAAAGTCATGAGTCTCACGTTTCTTGGAGTATGTACGCCAATGTGCCTTTTGGCATTAATTATCCCTTTTCCTTCACTACCTTTTTTCCGGTCTATGAAAAATATGGTATTTCCTTATTTAGAGACATGAGTTTTTGAAAGTGAAATTTATGTTTGTTAAGCACTAAGCAGTCTTCAGGTGGAAAAGAGGATGGGCTCTATGTGATTATATGTTCCAATTCTCTCTGATCTTAGTACCTAGAGGCTCAGGCTTCTGAGGAAGCTTAAATAATGTAGAAAGCATAACTCCTTGATGTCTCTAGCTTTACCAAGATTTACTGGTGTCTATTTGAATAATGCGAGATTCTCTTTTAATGTTGAGACAATTATGCACCTCATCCTTTGAAAATCTCCATATTCATAATTGCCAATTAGTACCCTGATTTGGCAAATTCTTGGCCACTTCAATTCAGCAATTACATGACTCAAACCCAGTAAAACAGTATGAGACTATTTTATTTTGCTGGTGTGCAGGCAGATTCCACAGTAATAACTAAGATGCAAATTGGAAACTATTCCCTCTATTTCCTGCAGACATTGGCTAAGTACACACTGATTTAATAACATGATTCCTTAGCACAGCCAAAAGACTGTGAGCATCTCAGATAGTTTAGAGGCTGGAACATTTAGAAGTCTCACAAGAGAGCATTAAGTCAAAATCACAGACATTAGGCTTCACCACCCTGTAATTCTTACTAACATTGTGCTTCTTTTTCACATGTCTTATGTCTCTCAGCCAAAGACCAGTCCTCTCAGGGAGATGAAGAGAAAGACCCTCCAAAGAGCCACCCCTACTCCGTGGAGACCCCATATGGTTTTCATTTAGATCTGGACTTCCTCAAATATGTGGATGATATTGAGAAGGGACACACCATCAAAAGGATTCCTATCCACCGAAGGGCCAAGCAGGCCAAGTTTAGCACTTTGCCCCGAAACTTCAGCCTTCCTGACAGCGGGGCTCGCCCCCATGCTGCTCTTCCCCACCAAAACTGGTTCCCAGTTGTGCCAAGGAAGGTGTCGCTCGGGGCAGAAGAGCGAGCGCAGTCACTGCCGCCTGGTGGCCCCCAAGCCTCTGCCAGTGGGAGTGAGGTGAGCTACCACAGGAAGGCCCTGTTGGGAGAGACCGCCAGACAGCTGGAGGCCGCTGCATCCAGGGAGGCTGAGCTCAGCTCTGGGTATGGGCGGCCCCAGCTTCTGAGAGCATCCAGCATGCCAGCCACACTGCTGCAAAATAGGGCCTCAGAGGACCCCAACCTAAACTCAGGTCCCCCCACCTCTCCCGCCCTCCCTCCACTCGAGGGTGAAGACAGTGTCAGTGATGGCACTTTTGGCCCTGCTGAAGGATTTGCAGGTTTTCACAACTCCTCCCCACGAGCAGCAACCCAGTCAAAAGTCAGAGAGTTTGGAGACCTGGTACCAGGGATTCCGGAGCTGGTCCGGGAGGGGACCAAACCTCCAGAGGCTGAAGAAGAGGCTCCACACCACCTCTCTCTCCCAAGTCCTCCTTTCTCATCCCAGAATGCACTTGTAGTTCTGGAAGATGCAGAAGATGAACACAAAACCAGAGAAGCAGAGGTGGTGGTTACCTCTGGCTTGCCAACACCAAGCCCCCCACCTCTGCCATCACCCATCCCTGAGAATGAGCTCCCCTTAGAAGAGCTCATTATCAGTGAGATCCCACCCCCACCACCGGTAGAGGTAGATGTGAGAAGCATTGGCATCCGGGTCACAGAAGAAAGCCTGGGCCTTGCCACGATGGATCCTGGCAGCATTTCCAGTCTGAAGCAGCAGCTCTCGGACCTTGAGGGCGAGTTGTCTGGGAGAACTGAGGAACTGGCCCACGTCAGAGCTGCCCTCCAGCAGCAAGAGGAGGAAATCAAGGCTAGGGGGCAGAGGATTCAAGAGCTAGAGTGCACTGTGGCTCAATTGGCAGAAAAGCTTAGCCATGAGAACACCAAAGACGCCCAAGGCCAAATTGACGCTATGGTCAACACTGACCCACTCCATGGACTATTGACCAGGGAATTGTGTGACAAGAGCATTGGGGTCAACCTTCTGAGCAGCATGGGGTCTGAAAGCTGGGGGGCCAGAGGAGAAAAGAATGGCTTCCTATGTGGGCAGGACAGTCACAAACAGAGAGATCAGAGCCCAGCAGAATTGGTGCCACCACCCCAGCTGTCACTGCCACAGGGACCCGAGATGATCCTCACCTCCTCTTTACATAGCTGCCTCTCCACTGAGCTCAGGATTGAAGAAGCAGGCTCTGAGCCAGAGGGAGACTCTCAGTTGGGAGCCGAGGGTCCGGTCCGGGGAGCAGGAAGCTCTTCATGGAGCAGCGATATAAAGGCTCCCCAAGCAGGGAAGGAGGAGGCGAGTTCAGAGCTGCCGGGGAGGGAGTGTCCCGGAAGGCCACCGAGCTCACCCACAGATGCCAGTATTGGGCAATATGTTAAGAAGATCCAGGAGCTCCTGCAGGAGCAGTGGAGCTGCCTGGAGCATGGGTACCCAGAGTTGGCCAGCGCCATCAAGCAGCCTGCCTCCAAGCTCAGCAGCATCCAGCGCCAGCTCCTGAGCTCCCTCAACCTGCTGCTGTCTGCCTACTCGGCTCAGACTCCACCCCAGAGGGAGTCCCCAGCCGCCTCTTCCCCTCCACCAGTGGGTAAATACCAGTGCCTGAGATGGAACCATTTCTCCTTTATGTCACAAGTCAAAAGGAAAGGGAGTTTTAATTGCATGAATATGTTTTTAAAAGATTTAAGCACCTCCAAGAATGCAGTGTAATAAAAACTGATTGATGTAACAGTGGAGGCTCTGTGCCCCTACTCGTGTCCTTGCTCTAAGGTTAAGATTGACTGCAGGGCCACCATGTATAACTGCACAAATATAGCGCAGGGCACAGAGATGCCAGCTAGGGAGGGTACATTAGAGCTTAAATCTAGCCCACTCCTCACCTGCCAAGCCTGCAGCACTGTGTTTACCCAGAAGGGTGCCGATTTCTCATTTGCATTCGCACAAAGGCAACAGCCATGACCAGCAATGGCCCTGGCTGTGTGTGCTCTAAACTTCAGCCTCTCTTCATTGTTGCCCTGTGCTCTTGCATTCCTGAGGTGCTGCTCTCTGGTTTGTGCACATTAGAGTTTTTTTCCTAGCCTAGTTTTGTATTGAGATCTTAAATACTTACTGAATATTTTCTGTGTGTGTGAGAGAGGGAGAAACTGAGTGGTACTCACATGTGGAAGCTGATCCTTTGGCTGAGCAGCACTTCCTCTTGTAACAGTCATACACTGTTGAGTAAAGCAGAACCATATTTTGCTTTGCTCAATGAACGACGTGCGAGTCTGCTTCCTGACACAGATGGCAAATTGGCTGCTTTCTCATTATTTTAGTGCTGTTCTAATCTTGCTTGTTGGGAAATGCCTCCTGTACCTTTGAGTACAGCCAAAGAAGACTTGTTCTCTTGTTCATGTGTCTTCTGTGCCTATCACATATTGCAAAGTGTCAACTGGCAGAGGTGGGACCAGGAGTCACGTGAACTAAGTTCTTCACTTAGAACTCACTCACTCCTGCTCTGCCATTCACTGAGAAAGTCTGAGCCTTAGATTTTCCAGCTGTAAGATATGGACAACATTGGCACCCACACCTCATGCCTCTTCCAAAAGAGAGCTCCCACATAGAGCGGCTTTGTGACCAGGGACAATTTGGCTGGCACTGACCAGAAGCCTGGGCCTCCTCAAAGATCCTCAAAATATTTGATTTACTTTATGTAGTCTCCCATCTCTTTCTGCCTCTTCGCACGCCTTCAATCTGTATCCTCTCAAAGCAAGAGTCTTGGTTTTACTGCATTCTGGGGCATCGCCAAGATCTTTCTAACCTGTGATGTTGTGTCTGCCTAGAGATGTCCCCGTCGGCCAGCCTTAAATCCATAATGAAAAAGAAAGACTATGGCTTCCGTGCAGGAGGTAATGGGACCAAAAAGAACCTTCAGTTTGTTGGGGTTAACGGTGGGTAAGCATCGCTCATGAAGCCCAGACTGCCCTCCATACTGCCTATTCCGCTGTCGTCCTTAGCACGCTCTTTTGCCTGGGGGAAGCATCTGGTTTTTATTCTTCTTCAAGGGAGTTAATCTCAACAGCCCTTTAAAACTCCATCTCGGGTTTGCATGTGTTTGGCTCCTTGCCAGCTATGGTGGTCTGTTGGATCCTGTGCTTTTAATATGTCCTAGCTTTGGGGCCCCCCAGGGCCAGGAGTCCAGGTGGCTTCTGGGAGATTGGGAGGGGGGCGCACATGGGCCCTTTAAGGAAGACATTTAATCTGAACCATAACACTGAAACTAGGACAAAATCTTAATTTGTTGAACTTCAAATTTCATCCATTTAATTTTTTTCTTCCTTTTACTAACTTGCTACAAACCAAACCAATATTTTTTAAGATGAAGAAAAACTGCCAATGTCTGTTGACTCAGAACATGATCCAAAACTTACATATTCTAGAGAGTAAATCATTGGATTTAGAATATTTTCTAAATCGGTCATTTGACAAACATTTATTAAATGTCAACAATGTGTTAGTCGATGGGGATTTTAAAAAATGTCAAATAAATCATGATCCCTGCCTTTAGCTCACAGTTTGGGCATGGGCAGAAAAATGACAAGAAATAAAGAGAAAATAGTGGTATGTTGAGATGAGTTCTAATAGAGAAGGAAGCATAGCATGCTGTGGAAGCCCAAAGTAGGGACACCCAGCCAGTGGCGGGCCCAGGAGACTGCCTGGAAGAGGGCGGAACCCTTGCTAATTTGGGTCAGACCGGAAGGAAGACACCAGATTCGAACAACGGTGACATCACTGTTGCACGTTCTGCGATGTCACAGGAGAGTTGTGGTTCCTGCTCCCACTAACATAGACACTGTGGCCTGAGGAAAAACCACTGTGTTTGAGCTTTTACCAGTTCATGTGCAGAAAAGCAAGACCAGCCCAATCTGAGTCTAAAGCAGGTCCTACCCCTCCCCTGCATAAGTGCCCAGCAGTCCCCGCTCTGTACTAAAGCTGGAAGTCCATCTCATGGCTGAAGCCTGCCTCATCCCCAACCGCTGGCTACTGCCATTCTTCCCTCAAATGTGCGAGTCAGGCCCATTTCCAGGGCCTTTGCAACTGCTGTTCCCCCACTTAAAGTCCTCCTAGCCTACGTATTTCTTAATATTCGTCACTCTAGTGGAGTGGTTCTCAACCTTGGCTACACCTTGGAAATCCTAGGGGGAGTCTTAAAAATTACCAACCCCCGGGTCCCCTTCCTGAAGACTCCAGTTTAATTAGTCTGGAGTATAGTCCGGGTATTGGGAATTATAAACACCCTCAAGTGATTCTAATGTGCAGCCAAGGTTTAAAATGTCTGCTCTAATTAAAGTAGCTCCTCCCATCACTATCCCCTGGCCATTTATTATTTTATTCAATGTTCAATATTTACTATCTGAATATGTTATATTGTTTACATGTTTATTTTCTGCCTTTCTCTACTAGAATATAAGCTCAATTAGGACAGGGACTTCAGTATAGATAGCATTTAGAAAAGTGCCAGGCAGATAGTAGGTGGTCAACAAATTTCTGTTGTATAAATAAATGAACTTCCAGGTGACCTTTTTATGGAAAAAATTCTAAGACAAGAACTGCTTGGTAAACGTATTATGTCCCCCACTCTCTTAATCACAAAAGCGAAAGGTTGTTCCAAGAACAATAGAGGGAGAAATATCTGGGGTTTAAACAAGACAGAATGTGAGTATAACAGGGAACAGGCAGGGTTTGCAAATACAGTGAGCATAGGGGCCTTACATAGGGCCATCATTCAGAGAAAGGGCACGAGGGGCCTCAGTGGAAGCCGTGGCCACTGGTCTCCCCTGGTCTCTGTGGCAGCATTCTAGATCCCAGAATCTTCATCCATTAGAAGTCTCTTCTTGACCATCAGCAGTGTTGGATATAATTGAACAGAAGGTTTATTGCTGGGGAGGGCAGCCCATGCCCTTATTTTTGCTGTTCCAAGCAATAGTTGAAACAAACTGCAGCTGAGAAAGGCAGATGCTGGGTCCAGGTGTCCTGACTTTTCACATATCCCAAGGAACCCTGCCGGGAGAAGACACAGATAGTTCCTCCCTTGTCAGGAGTAAGCTGGGCTAGAACAGGCAGCTAAAGGGAGGTCTCACAATCACCCAAAGATGTGAAGATTTGTCAGGCAATTCAGAAGATTCAGGGTACGAATGGGGGGCATTTGTCTAGAGCCCTTCTCTGTACAGGACATTAGGATTCCAGAAGCAAATGCTTTCATGAGAACTTTGTATTTCCTGTCTGAATCATCCCAAATGTATTGGCCAGTTAAGGCATGGGGCTGTTTGTGTGTTCCCTACAAGGAGCTTAGTTAATTATCTTTCCTCACCAGATGGCCTCTGGCGTTAGAGTCAGAGCTCTTAACTGCACTTTTCTCTGGCACCACAGTTCCTGGGGGTCCCCTTCCCCAGATCTGCAGGTGTAGAGAATGGAGGGTGTGGTTAGCAAGCTGGGAAGTGTTATCAAAGCCCATCTAGTTCTCATTTGTGTTGACATGGACATTGGGCAGGAAGCACAGAACAATTGACCTCTGTCTCCTTCCCCAGCTATGAGACTACCTCAAGTGAAGAGACCAGTGGCGAGGACAGCTCCCCAGAAGATTTGTCTGACAACGAGGCTGAGAAGAAATGTGATGGCCCAGAACATAGGCGGGGCAAGGATGCCCACCCCAGCTGCAAGGTGGGGCAGGGCATCGCTGAGGGCACCCGCGACACAGGCCAGGAATGTGGGCCCAGGGAAGAACTCCCCCTTCCCAAGCCTGATAGGTGAGTCAGATGGGTCAGATGGGGTACTTGATCCTCTGAGAAAGGGCAAGAGCATTTCTTCACCCTTTTATTTAATCATTTGTTCACCGTTCATCCATTCACCACTGAGTTTCTAATCTATGCCGTGTACTGTGCACTGGTTGAACTAAACAGATATAACTCCTACTTTCATGGGATATACTGTCATAGGCAGAGCTCTACATATAAAGCTAACATAGGCCTAACACTGAAAATGTGAAGGATTTTCATGTATTATCTTATATAATCCTTTTAATAATCCTGCAAGGTAGACATGATGATAATCCCTGCTTTACAGATATGGAAATA
>NW_011888932.1:1067228-1071877 GCF_000151845.1 Pteropus vampyrus | reverse complement strand
TTCCCTACAAGGAGCTTAGTTAATTATCTTTCCTCACCAGATGGCCTCTGGCGTTAGAGTCAGAGCTCTTAACTGCACTTTTCTCTGGCACCACAGTTCCTGGGGGTCCCCTTCCCCAGATCTGCAGGTGTAGAGAATGGAGGGTGTGGTTAGCAAGCTGGGAAGTGTTATCAAAGCCCATCTAGTTCTCATTTGTGTTGACATGGACATTGGGCAGGAAGCACAGAACAATTGACCTCTGTCTCCTTCCCCAGCTATGAGACTACCTCAAGTGAAGAGACCAGTGGCGAGGACAGCTCCCCAGAAGATTTGTCTGACAACGAGGCTGAGAAGAAATGTGATGGCCCAGAACATAGGCGGGGCAAGGATGCCCACCCCAGCTGCAAGGTGGGGCAGGGCATCGCTGAGGGCACCCGTGACACAGGCCAGGAATGTGGGCCCAGGGAAGAACTCCCCCTTCCCAAGCCTGATAGGTGAGTCAGATGGGTCAGATGGGGTACTTGATCCTCTGAGAAAGGGCAAGAGCATTTCTTCACCCTTTTATTTAATCATTTGTTCACCGTTCATCCATTCACCACTGAGTTTCTAATCTATGCCGTGTACTGTGCACTGGTTGAACTAAACAGATATAACTCCTACTTTCATGGGATATACTGTCATAGACAGAGCTCTACATATAAAGCTAACATAGGCCTAACACTGAAAATGTGAAGGATTTTCATGTATTATCTTATATAATCCTTTTAATAATCCTGCAAGGTAGACATGATGATAATCCCTGCTTTACAGATATGGAAATAGAGGCTTAGAAAAGTTAAATGACACAGCTAGCAGAGCAGGGATTCCTTCCAGGTCTTTTCTGCTTCTTACCCACACACTTTTCTGCCTCTCCCGTTGGCTGTGCTGATGTAATCCTATCTTTTAAAGTGGTGGAATGTCATGTGGCATGATGAAAAGAGTACTTTGGAATTGGGCACACCTGGATTCAAATCTTATGTTTGCACGGTGTTATTTTAGACAAGATACTTAAGCTGTGGTGACCTCAGTTTTTTCATCTGTAAAATGAAGACAATAGGAACCTGATAGATTTGATCTGAGGACTAGATGAGAAAAAAGTTTGTAACATGCCTAGCATAGTGCCTGCCACATAGTAGGCTCTCAATAAATGGTAGAAATAAGAATAGTAAGTACTATTATCATCATCATCATCCCCAGCCTGGTTGATGAAGGAGCGGTGAACAGTGAACCATAGCTGATTGTTAAGCAGGTCCACAGGGTGCCCTAACATGGTAGTATGATAAAGATGTGATGAGTGAGTGGAACGTCTTGGTGACCAATGCCATTAAGTCCCAATTTAGGCCTCTCGATACTGACTGTGCCCTTGCACTAACACAGGAAGAGTGTTTATCATTGCGATCGCCCAGCTTAATTGATTTTTATTTTATTGACTCTATTAGCACTTATGGTGTCCTTCATGGAAGGATAACCTGCAGAAATTCACTGGTATGGATTGGGTTCTTTGAATTTTTCAAGTCACTCAGGCAGAAAACATTTGGTCCAAAGTCAGAAAGACAACTCTCCGTTGCCCAGGATGTCAGAAATGGCAATTGGGCCTGTGGCCTTCAAAATGCTTTAGTGATTGCTCTGACACCCTGAAAGCAGCAAGATAAAAAGGACAATGTGCTTGACTCACTCTTCAGAAGAATCCCAAAGCCAAGCCACACCATCAGGACACTGTGTTCACCCCATATTTCTGAGGAATGCCCCTTAATCTGGGAAGTTGCCCATTTTGGATGTTTGAGCTACTGAGAATGAAAGTCAAAGTAGAAAATAACCTTTTTTTTTTAAATCAACATGAAGATATATATATGTGTGTGCGTATGTGTGTGTATATATATATATGCGTATATATATATGTATATCTATATATGTATATATATAGATATATATATATTCTCTCTCTCTCTCTATAGATATAAACCCTCAGAAGAATTTCTTAATGCATGCCGGGCATTAAGCCAACATCTGCCGGAAACTGGGACCACCACTGACCAACTTTTGGTACTCTGATTTTTCATTGTCATGTAGATATTTCTGGACTGTTTAAGCTATTAGTTTCAACTGGGTGACTTTGGTCCCTTGCTTGAGGCAGCAGTGTGAGCATGTACACATGAGTCCATTTCCTCTGGGTGCTTTCTCATTGCCCAAATTCTGCTTGCTGCCAAAGGTGATGGATTATGCTGAGAAAGTGGAACTGATGGATATACACAAGAAAGCAGGCCGGGTGCTCAGAGAATTTACCAGGGGTTATTAGGCATTGAACCCTGGATGTCTTGTTATAAAACTATTTGTGGCTTAGGCTCAAAATTGCCTTGCAATTTGAGAGAACTATGAGTAAAGTGGAAAAGAGCATGTGGAATAGGAACCATGGGTTCTATTCCCAGGACTGCTATCTGTGAGGTATTGGGCAAGTAAGCTCCACACTCAGGGCTTCAGTTTCCCCATTAATAAAACGAGGGCTGTGGGCAGCATGTCTCCATTAACCTCAAACCCTGGCATTTAATTTTGTAGTCTTTACTCTTTTTCTTGAAGTGGACCTAGGGGTCAAGAGACCAAGATCAAGAAACTGCATCTGTTTGCTCTTTAACAAACCTTCATGGCCCATGGAGATTTAACATATAATGATTGGGTTCTACTTTTAATCAAAAGATACTAGCACTGACACGTTCTCCCAAGTTAAGAGAGCAGCTGATAAGTCCCAGCGTGTAACAACTTGTAAGCATTTTCAAAGTGCATTTTGTTCTCCTTTCCAGAAGGGCCATAGGAGTAAAAACGATCGATTCAGCACAACCCATTTTCATTACTTTATCTTAGCTTATTTGTCAAATAACTGTCCCCAGATTGTTAAAGAACCGATATGTGATATGGATATTGATCAAAACTTCTGTTACATATTTTTAAATGAATTACAGAACTGTTCTTTCTTAGCTCTTCATTTAAAATCCACCACTATTTTCCTTAATATTAGGATCTTTCTTCAGTTTTACCTGAAGATTCCATGGGTACAGGAGATAGTATATAAAAAGTGTTTCAGCCGCAAAAAAGTCCTGCTTATACTGCCTCTATGGTGTCAAGTTTGCATATTCTCTAATAGAAACAAAAGTGTTTCTGCCTAGAAAAACCATTAGAGAATATGCAAACTTGACACCATACCCATGTTAGGCTCAAAAGCACAAGACCCCTGCCTCCCTTCCTTAGAGACGAAGCAGGTCCTACAAGGACCAAACCCTGTAGAGCCATGGGATGTTAGGGAGCCCGCTTCTTTTTTCACAAGTAAGATTCAAAAAGGTTATATGACTTCCGAGGTCATACAACTGAGCCAGGACCTAAGCCTGGCCACACTGGTTTAATGACTCCAAATGCAGTGCCCTTTCCAGAATGAGTAGGAAATCAGTTCTGATACTCACATCCTCGTAGTATGTCTCTTTCCCTTTAGGTAAATTATCTAAATATGTTCCATTTTGAACACTTAGGTAATGTCACACACAGAGTTGATGTCATTCACTCTGGAACGCTCCTCATTCATTGTTCCAAGGAGCTGAATACTGCAGATAGTGAGGTCCTGCCGTGGGTTGTTCAGCCATTTTCCCTGAAGATCCTAACAAAGCTTAAAAGCCAAAACTAATTCAAGCACAGCTGTTTGGGTTTTGTTTCAAGCATAAATTGGACATGTCGTTTGTCTTAGTTTTCAGCATGCATTTTTCCTATTAATAAAATGTTGTGACTTTCCAGCTATGTCTATTAAAAACACATACAAGTCCTGGTAGAATTTGGGCTAAGGTCAGTATAGGCTGGCTGTATGAGCATGAAAGAGAGGGTCTTGGTTGTCCTGTGCACACAAGGGATGTGACCTAAACTTACAGTAGGCTCCAACTGTCACCTAGTGAAGTGCTTTGTTACTGGCTACTGGGTTGCCCTCCCAGTCCTCCTTTCTACCTCACATGGGGGGAGAGGAGTGGCAACTGCACAGTGGCAATGTTGCTATATCCTGGGCCCTACTAGTTCTGAGACCTCCAGTAGTAAATCACATGGAGAGTTGGAAGGAGCTGAAGAGGTAGAGATGGAATCTTCCAAAGGTAACTTTTCCTAGTGGAAACTGACACTCTCGCTGAAAACTAGCACCCCAGGCCAGATAACCTTCTGGCATTGGATTCTCTTGGTATTTCAGAGGCAAAGCTTGAACACCATCAGTCAAGAGTGGTTCCGTGTCTCCAGTCGGAAGTCATCTAGTCCTGCTGTGGTGGCTGCCTATCTCCAGCCTCACTCCCCACACTTCCTAAGGCTGCTTGTCAACTTGGCTGATGGGAACGGGAACACAGCTCTTCACTATAGTGTGTCCCACTCCAACTTCTCCATCGTGAAACTGCTGCTGGAGACAGGTCAGAAATGGTTGCCTTCGTGCAGCCCTTGTCCTTCGTGGAAGGGCAATTCTCGTACTCACTTCTTTACAGCAAGAAGATTCTTCACTCTTCTGAGTTCCGTCTGTATTCTAGGAACTAGACTAGACGATTTGCCTTTATTATATCATTTGTTCTTCACCATGCTCTTGTGATGTGGGTGTGATTCTCATGTTGCAGATGAGGAAACTG
>NW_011888932.1:1058706-1065598 GCF_000151845.1 Pteropus vampyrus | reverse complement strand
GAGTAGGGAAGACAGTGATATAGCATAGTAGCTAACAGAGGCAAGAGAGACTACAGAGAATTGTTTTTGTGTGTTTGTGAACATGTTTACTGGCACTGAAGAAGAATCTGAGAGACATAGACTAAGATATTAAAGATAGAAAGGACAGAGGATGCTTGATGGAGCAAGATCTTGGAAGAGTTGGAAAAGCCTGGAATCCACAGCAAAGGCAGATGAGGTCACCTGAGGCAAGATGCTGAGATATTTATTCCTCTGAGAGAGAAGTAAAAGGAAGTTAAAGGTCCAGGGAGATGAGGAAGAGGAGAGAAAGGAAGAGAAGACCACTCACTTTAGATGGCCTTGATCTTCTCAGGAAAGTAAGAACAGGATCTGGGTTTTGGCAACTGCAAAGAGGTAGTTAATAGTTAATCAAAGGAACTCTTCAAGGACTTCTGAGTGGCTCCAGAGTCTGCTGAGATGACACCATAGGGCTTACAGTAGAGCCTTTCAGCAGAGTATATGACAACATCAAGTGGTCTAGGTATGACGGTATAGACAGGTGGGTGATAGGGCTGACTGAAGATGTGTTGTTTCCAGTTGAATGTCACCTATGGGTTTAGGAAGGCTGTATGAGGGATATCTAAGAGGGTACCTATGAGAGGTATAAGGCCCCAAATGATCTTTCCAGATTAGGTAGACCCTCTGCTAAACATGTGGATAGATCTCATTTAATTCTCATAATGATCCTGTGACCCTGGATGTCTGTTTTATAGGTGAGAAGCATGACACTGAGAGAAGTCAACAGACTTGCCTTAGATCACTCAATGACCAAATGTGTTGCTGGTGTTGTAGAAAAGTTGCAAACACTCAGACCAGCGAGAAATCAAGCAGCACGCAGAGGTTTGGAGTAACTCAATTTTATTACGCTTCCCAGAAGAGCTAGTGCTCTGAAAATCTGGGCCCCGAACTTAGGGGCAATTTTATTTTTATGCTCGCATTGTTACAGTTGGCATGGGCTGATTTACAGACCCCTGAAGTTGCTATAGGCTACAGGCAGTTACAGATCACAGGATTTTCTGTCTAACAAGCACTAAAGTAATACATCTTTTCTAACAAACACCACAGCAATGCATCTTTAGGGGAGGATGAGTTCTCAGTTGACTTTGAGATCTCTGGCTTTGCAACAAGCATGTTTACAGAAGCAGAAAAGAGCTGATTAAAAATGTTGGCCAATTAAGAAGGAGATCCCTCTTCAGTGTGTGGCTACCCTATCTCTCTCTCTCTAGGTGAACACCCTAGAGAGAGAGAGATAGGGTAGCCACACACTGAAGAGGGATCTCCTTCTTAATTGGCCAACATTTTTAGTCAACTGAGAACTCATCCTGTTTCTTTCTTTATATGATCTTTGCTTGTCATTTCTACCCAACAGAACTCAGTTAACTAAATTGAAGGGTGTTGTTGCCTGTCTCCTTCTTTTCAGTATCCCCAGGACCTAGACCAGTTCCTGGCTCTTAGTAGGTGTCAAGTGAATATATATGTTTCGTGAGTAGACAGATGACTTCTGGGAGCTAGGTTATATTTCAATAAAATTCCAATTCTCAAAAATTCCATTAAACAGCCTTTAGGCTCCTCACCTGAGTTGGTAAGTGACATGCATAATGTCAGCCTAAAGTTCTTTCTGCTTCCCATATCATCATGATGCAAGACAGGGCAAATTTCCCTGAGTGGTGGGGAGGCCAAGCCCTGTGCTGAGAGAAGAGGGTCCTTCGGTGGAGAGTGTGGAAAGAATTCAACACACACGCCAAAGTTAGCGTCAAAAGGAAAGTTTGTTGGAAAAGGGGTAATACTCCACAGACAGAGTGTGGTCTCTCAGAGGCAGACAGTGAGAAAGACAGTGAGAGACACTGAGAAGGACTTAGAGGGACAGAGACAATAGAGACGATGACAGTGATAGAGACAGAGTAAAGGCACTGAAAGGGACCCTGAGTGTACAGGGAATTCAGTTTGTATGTCATTTTTTACTTCCTATTTCCTTTGATATGGACATACAGTGAAGAAGGGGAATAGTAAGCAGCATGAAAAGGTAAAAATATGTAGAGTGAATGTCCTGCTGGCAGTTCCCAGCCTTTAATCCTTAGGTTCCCCATGGTTTTAGCCATAGGGAATGACTCTTGGTTCCTGTTTCCCCTTCACAGGTGTGGGGAAGGGGCTGTGAGCAATCCCAGCAGAAATCTTCCTTTGTTCTGCAGGTGTCCCCCTGGCCTGGCTGCAGGGCTGATCAGCGTATTGCAGTTTCTGATTGTGGCTTGGTTAACATTTTTTAATTCTCTTGCCTCCTCCCTACATTCATCTGAGGAAGATGAAGTTACAATTTTAACAATGAACCAATTTCACTGGATTTCAGTTTTTCGTGGATTTATAGGTAGCCTCAAAGTGGTAGCTCAACTGTTAAAGACACGTCATTAAAGGGAGATGCCTCTGTGTTCACTGTGCTCAGTGTTAGGGACTTTCATTATAGAACATAAATAACAATGATACCTACTGCTCTTTGA
The DNA here is from genome assembly GCF_000151845.1 of Pteropus vampyrus. Classification (NCBI taxonomy): domain Eukaryota; kingdom Metazoa; phylum Chordata; class Mammalia; order Chiroptera; family Pteropodidae; genus Pteropus; species Pteropus vampyrus. Next base: position 1,063,067 of record NW_011888932.1, on the reverse strand, counting down.
GTGTCTTCCTTATTCCAGACATAGTGCTAGGTATGATAAACACAAACACTATCATACATAATCCTTGCAGGAATTTTGAAGCAGATATTAATTGCACTTTTCAAGTGAGAAAACTGAGGCTCAGAGAAGTCAGGTAATGTGGTAAAATTCACAGAGCCAGTAAATAGCTAAGCCGGAATTTCAACTATGATCTGGGCTTTTTGTAATACCCCAAACTAGGTTTAGGGGCACTGTGAGACTTTGGGAACACCTACGATGTGCACGAAGAATCCCAAGATCTGTGGCATAGAGCCCTTGTCTTTAAGTAGCTCACCGACGTGAAGCCTGTTAATAGTTCTCCAGGTGGGTCCGGCCAGGTTGGGGAATGGACAACCTAAGACTTGGTTGTTATAAATTTCTGCTGATGTTGACTGAGAATCTAATCAATACCCATCAGCCCTAAAGTAGTTTGGAAGCTTTTCCCTTTAACACGCTGAAATAGCTAAATAGCCAAAGCATAAAGTGTGAAGGGGGAAAGGGCTGAAGGTGCCATTACTTTTCCTCAATGTGGAAGGGATGTTGAGGATGACAGATCCGTCACAGTCTCAAACCTGGGGTCCCTTCTTAGGCAGTTGTGAAGCATCCAGAAAGCACACTACAGTCTACAAAGCGTTGTACGGTAGTGACTCGTCATTATTGAGAATAGAGCCAACGGGTGCATCTCCACCAGCTTAGTTCTTTGTGATCCATCTTTTATTTTGCTGGCTGCCACTGTAGAGGAGAAAGCTTGTTGAGTCTAAGTGTGCTGAGTCAAGAGCCTTTCCCCTCCCCTCCAGGGAGAGTTGGTTTGCTCCCTGGTGGCCGGCTGCTTTGAAGTGTGACAGCCCTGGGGAGGGCTTTCAGCTCCTTTTCAAGCACCTGGGGAGGAGTCAGTCCTCACTCTACTTGGGCTACAAGTCAAGTTTCCGAAGAGAGGAACGGAAACTGTACTTGTTTACACTTCATAAAATAGTCATGGAGTAAAAATTAAAAAGTGATTAATAAGGGAATGCAAATATTCCCATCTTTATCAAGATAGAGTTATAAGGCCACACATGGAATTCGTTTTCAGCTTTCACAGCCCAGCTGGTTATGGCAGTGGTCAGAGGGGCTTCAGGAAAGAAACTGCTGATTTTTCCATATCCACTGGCATCCTCGTTTCACTATGTCATATTTCTGAAAAAGTGTTTGGGGCGGGGTGGAGGGGATGTCAAACAAATGTTGGGCTTTTTTTTTCCTTGCACAGAACGTGTGGGTAGAACTGACATTTTTCTTCTAAACCAGATATGTTACAATAAATACCTAAATATTCATGAGCAAATAGCAAGAGTATGAATAGTGAAAACCATTCTGGATTAAAAATAATAATAACAGCACTTATTGAGTGTTTATTATGTGCTAAGTGCTGTTTTAAGTACTTCTAATACACAAACTCATTAAATTTCACAATAACCCTATGAGGCGGGTTCTGTTATTATCCCCATTTTACAGAGGAAATACAAATCAGGAGATTTGATGTCCTGAAATAGTTTTATTATTGTCCAAAAGAGAACCAGAGGCTTTTTGGATAAGGAACAGTACAGGGAAGATTTGGTTTCCCCCTAAAGGTGGGGTCATTTATACAACAGATAACAGATCGATGATCTCCTACTGTCTCCTTTGGTGGAGAGGGATATGAATGCCTATTTCCAGGACTTCAAAACAGAAATTTCTTTTGAATTCAAATTTAATACTTCATCTTTAAAATATGCCAGTTTTCTCATTCTGTTGCTAAATGTATAGTCTTAATTGTTTTAACATAATACAGTATGGAGTTTTTCCCTCTCTGTGTTTCAAGTGAGATAGTTTTCCTAGAAGATTTCCTATGCTTATCCTGTGGTGTTTTTCATGCCCCCTCGTATATTGCATAGCATATCACCAAGCCCTTGAAAAAAACCTACAAACGCAGCCATCAGCTTAAGAGTTTCACACAGACATAGAAAGAGTGAAACCTAAAATGCACAGCTGTGGGCAATGTGTGGCTGGGTAAGTGATGGGCTCTAGAGCCAGACAGACCTGAGTCCTGGTCCCACTCACGTTCACTTGGGCAGTTTATGCAGTTTCACTGACCTTCAGTGTTCTCATCTGTAAAATTAGAATAATGTCTTGTTCTCTGCTTTATGAGAAAAGTCATGGTCATTGGCCCCCTTGGCCATCTCCAACTCTGCTGTGGACCTTCTTGCTGGGTATCCTCAGAAAACCTATAAAGAACAGTAACCAGTTTTAAAAGCTGCTAAAAATGTAAAACATTGATTCCACCTCCTGGGAAAGGATTGCTCTATTCCATTTTAACCAGCAGGCAGCATCCTGTTGACCAGGCTAAAGCAGTCTTGCTTCTGGCCCCTTGAGAGTTATTCCAGGGTTTATTGCTCTTCTTGCAGGCGTCTGCAATGTGAACCATCAGAACAAAGCTGGATATACCGCCGTGATGATCACTCCCTTGGCTTCTGCAGAGACTGATGAAGACATGGCTGTCGTCTGGAAGCTCTTAAAAGAAGGAGATGTGAACATCCAAGCTACCCAGGTATGAGGTGTGAACCTGACTTCATCTTTAATAAATGCGAGAACCTCCCAGTTTTATTATGCCAGTGAGGTAAGAAATTCCATGCAGATCCAAGTAGAGTTTTTAACCCAAAAAAGGCTGAGGCTTCCAAATGGTATCTGTCCAAAGCCTGACCATTTGTTTCCTCAAAAGCTTCTGAGACCCAGACAGGCTGGGACAGAGGTCAGTGACCTTGTAACCTATGTCCTAGTCTGAAATTGGGCAAATTCCACCTAGACTCAACTTCTCAAACCAAATGTTCCCACAGTTAGCATGTTGAGAAGGCGTTTGCCAGTTGGATACTCTAGAAGCATGATTTGCAAGTTGGCTGCTCTAGATTTATGATTAAGATGAACCTTAATCATGAATTACAAAGTGGTTCAGGGGGTTGGGGTATTTCTGTTCAGCTTCTGGACCTGTCTACTTGAGAATACAGAGTAAGAGTATGGTCCTGACCCAGTAAGTGTCCTTATGTAACAACAGGGTCTCCTCAAAAGGCCACTTACCCATCTTTGACTAATACAAGAGCAAGTAGAGTGCATTCAACTTTTTTCCCCCTAGAGTGACCATAGATGGTAGACTAACTATCAAGAACTGTGAAGGGTCTGAGATTGTACTGTCCCTTAAAGCTATCAAATTAGCATGCTATAGTATCATGGAAGCTGGCAGATGACACGAGACTCCTATGCCAGAGACAAAGAACAGTGAATTACTCACAGCAGTAGCAGCAGCCACAGCATCGGTATTTACACCAGTTTCCCAAATCTCAATTCCTCATTTCTATAGGGTAGTGTGAGAGGGTCAGATTTGTGCACCGAGTGGGTTGTGTTACTAGAGAGGAACCCTGTAGAGAGGAACCAGTATAAAAGAACTTGAATCTTTTATACTGGTCAGTAAGCATGTCTACCCTCTGTTCTAGAGAACACACTATCTCTATCTTCCAAGGCTGTTCACTGTATAAACATCCTTAAAAAGATAGTCTAGAACAAAAGGCCAGATAACGCTTCACTCACAAGATGTGCAGAAAGCCAAGAGACACATGGAAAATTGTCTCCCAACGATATCTTAACCTCGCTCCCCCTCACCCCACCAGAGTGATTGCAGACAGTAGCCTAACCTGGTGGCAAAGTCACTTTGCACACTTCATCTAATAGCAATCCTATTGATGGCAAGAAACAGAAATATGTAGATCACGTTCTGATTTTCAACGTATTTCACCCACCTACAACTCCTACTCCATACAACTCAATAAACTTTTCATTTTAAATAATGTTTCCCATAAGCATGTTATTTTTTTCTAAATTGGGCCTCTTGCAAGAGAGGATGCTTACTTACAAACAAAACCAACACCTTTTTATTACAGAGAAGAAATTGATGGTCCAGGAGGGTAAAGGGACTCATTCCAAGTCACCGAAGGAGTGATGAGAATTCATAACTGCAGCTGCTCCCTTCAGCTCCCCATGTGGCTTTTTGTTGAGGAGAGGTGCAGATACAATGTTAAATAGGAGTGAGTCGGGAGGCTGAGAGTGTTCTGAGCTAAGCTACTTATTTCTCCTTGTACCTTCAGGGTTAGCACAGCAGTTGGCATATAGCCGTATTCTGTAAACAATCTTTGAATTAAATTGTATTGAACTGGACCAGGAGGGAGGTAAGGAAGGAAGGGGCCCTGAGTCAGACAGAGGGGCAGACATGAAGACAATCTGCATATGTCATCCAGCTATAATACCACTTGGAGAGAGGGGTTTGGATGGAAACCTCATGG
>NW_011888932.1:1032136-1057946 GCF_000151845.1 Pteropus vampyrus | reverse complement strand
GAAGTGGCCAGGATCACATACGAGGCAACAGCAGAACCAGAGCTTGGACTCACTCTCTAAGTCTATTGCCATGTCCACTGATGATCTCAGGGATGTGATAAATTATCAGTGGGCATGGATCAGAAATGACCATAGGACCGTGCAAACAGAGTTCTTGTTGAGACAAGAGGGTCCTGAGTGTCATTAAACTGAAAATACCAGAGGTATTTCAAGATGACTGAGGCTTCCTGGTAGAAGTCAGGCTGGGACAGGCAGTAAGAAGTCATGTCCTTCATTTATTCCATTCCATCGTTTGACACGTATCAGTGCATGCTTATTGCCAAGCACTGGAAATACAGAGACTTAGTCCCTGCCATCAGAAATTTCAGTCCACAAGAAAGAGATTAACAGGCTGTGATGCCAAGTGGTAAGTTCTGTGTTATGAATCCAGTGCCTAGGAATTGGTAGAAGGCTTTAGAGAAGATGTAGCTAGTGTCTTAGAAGAATAGAAGTTTGTCAGGCAGAGAAGGATGTCTCATACCAATGGCAGAAGGAAATTAAGGTCAATGGACATTTTCCAGAAAAGTCATTCCTGAGCACACCCAGGCTGGAGTAAGGTCCCTCCCCGTAGGCAACAGCTTCACCCATTCTGTGCTCTGTGTGCAGGGAGGCCAGACTGCGCTGATGCTGGGAGTCAGTCATGACAGGGAGGACATGGTTCAAGCGCTACTGAGCTGCCAGGCAGATGTCAACCTGCAGGACCATGATGGATCATCGGCCCTCATGCTGGCCTGTCGCCATGGCAATGCTGACATGGTGCGGCTGCTTCTGGCACACCCAGCCTGCGACAGCAGCCTGACTGACAAGGTGAGACTTCCAGGAAATTAACAAGTGAATGTTTTACTTCCCTCCCTGAGACATTCCTTGCCAGCCAGCAGAACTCAAGGAACCATATAGCAGTAGCGACAGAACTGACCTCATAACACTGTTGTGGGATTTAAATGAGATGATTCATGGTGAATGCCTGGAGTCTTGGAGCTGAGAAACCCCAAACTCTAGCCTTTCACACCATTATGAGGGACTGTGCCCATGCCTGGCCTTGGCCCTGAACCTCATCTAGTCACCACAATGACAGCATGTGGACTTTAAGGCAGCAGCTTGGACGGGGAACCTCTGCCATCCATGGGGACTCCTGAAAGGCTAGATGAAGGAATCAAATGTAAATTAGGTCTATTCCTTGATAGTGACCCACTTTACAGAGTAACCCATTTCATAAAGCCAACCTTCTTGAAGTTACAGTGCCAAACACATGGTTCTTAAATAAACTTCCTTATAAGGTGATGGCAATGATGATAATGATGATGGTGATGGTGACGATGATGATGACAATTATAATAATAGTTTACATGTATCAAGTGCTTTCTCGGTGCCAGGTAGCATACTAAGCATTTACCGTGGCAACCTTGTGAGGTTGACTCTGTTGATACCTCGCATTTGCTCACAAGGAAACAGAGGCACCAAGTGGTTAAGTGACATACCCAAGATCACACAGCTGCATCACTGTCACTGCTGTCACACTGTAGAGTCCACATCTCTGGTCCCCTAGTAAATCCTCTGCACCTAGTAGAGTGTCTGCCACATATTAGATGAATGAATCAAATAGCTGAATAAATAAATCAGTCATGTGATACTATGACTGATCATTGCAGTAAGAGCTACACTCTTCCCATGCATTACCTCACTAATCCTCTCAATAATTCAGTCAAGCAGATACTGTGATCCACATTTTTTACTGATAAGGAAACAGAGGCCTAGAGAGTATGTAATCAGTATCTTGTGACCTTATGTAACTATCATAAGGTCACAAGATACTGATTCTCGAAGCAGGGATTCAAGATCAGGTCTGACTGCATTGTCCTTAATGTTGGCACTATAATTTAATGCTTTAAACAGACTTCTCTGTATTTTTTTAACATCCACGGTTCAAAAGGAGTAAAGGCCTGGGTGGGGAGGGGAAAAGAGTCCCCTCCTTTCCCAGAGACGGCCCCTCTTACTAGGCCATGAGGGAACTATCCAAGATTGTTCCATCAGTGAGTGATTCAAGCTGCTAGGTCCCTCAAACCACACACCAGGCAGCAGGCACTCCAGTCCATGGTCTTCAGGACCCGTGAACTCAGCTCTACTCCAAAGCTATTTCTGAGATAGAGAGCACAGACCCTCTTGAAATGCATGTGGGAATGGTCATCGGCTGCTGGAAATAAGAGCCTCCTATTTGTGTTAATGAGCTCCCTGCAAGGTCGCCCTGAGGGAGAAGGAGACAACTCCTTAATCTGGAACAGGCCCAGGGCCTTTTTAGGAAAGAGCACTCCTGTTGCCTCAGGGAGGCCTGAGAGAGCAGGCCTGTGGGACAGGGGCATGAGCTTCGGAAGTCCCCGGTTAGCTGGGATAATCAAGCGGTGACTCTGAGAGCATCTCCTGGATACCTATGGAGATCTGTCACAGATGAGAGAGAGCTAAATGGCTGCTTGCAGGAGGTGGAGGAAGAGTTATGGCAGGAGGGCCGTGTGGTACTTGTGACAACTCCGGTGACTGTCAGAAGCACGGACTTTAAACACTCATGGGTTTGACACTGGGATCAGTGACAGTGTGCCTTTGGCCCATTCACCTAACCACTCTGAGTCTCTGTATGCTCATTTGTAAATGGGGACAGTAATAGACATTATCTAAATATAGTAATGTTTGTACAGCCTGTATCTGACATCTAGGAGGCACTCAGTTGGTGGTAACTGTAATTTTTATGAACAGGTCAACAGTGAGAGCTGAAATGAAGCAACTACTACATTAACAAGTAGGGTCCTTGGCATTTGCAGACAGAGTCTGGAGGGAATAGGAAGCATGAAGGTCTGGAGTTAGGTAAGAGATCCAATCAAAGGGAGACTGGCCTCCAAAGGTCAAAGCCAAGCGGTCTACCTACCTGGTTTAGTCCAGTAGTTCTCATTCTGAGGTAATTTTGGCAATGTCTGGAGACATCTGAATTTGTCACAATTCAGGAGGAGGTGTTCCTGGCATCTAGTAGGTAGAGGCCAAGAGCGCTGCTAAACATCCTACAATGCACAGGAACAACAAAGAATTACCAATGATCTGGCCCAACATTGTCAGTAGTGCCATGGTTGAGAAACCCTTATGTTGGCGAGTGCTGAAATCCAGGTGGGCTCAGACAGCCATCTCAGTCAAGTTCTGCATTGGGGAAGAGTCAGGCTGGGTTTGAGGACCGGGCTACCTGCAATTCAGGGCAGGGCTCGAAACCTGGAAGGGAGAAACTGGACAGCTAACCAAAAATGGCTTGGCAAGCTTGTCGTAGCAGAAGGTAGAGAGGGTTAGAGATGCCCAGTGAGCACAAGCTGTGCAGGAGTTCTAGACCCCCACCACCCAGTCACATGCTGCCTGCTCCAGTCAGGGTCAACTCAGGATTCACGCCCAAAGTTCCCAAGGCCGACTTGGATGAGAAATTTCTGTGAGAGGTGGGGACTGACTGCTGACTGGGGCCCTACCCAGCACCAAGCCCTATGCCTCAAGCTTTACACTGAGATGCAGAGTCCATATCATTTTACTGTTCACCTTTCCTACGGAGATTGGATGCAGGGATTATTTGGGAATAACCTTGGAAAACTGAGAGAATTAATGTTCTGAAATTGGTTTCTCTCATCCTACCAACATTTAGTGGTCGATATAAATGCAGAACCGCCAGAGCAGTCAGCAAGGCATGCTCCCTAGGTTTAGAAAGTAATTCAAGAAATCAGCTGCCCAGCATCTGGTGGGGTGAGGGGAGCTGCAAGAGTGATGAGGTCGGGGAGGTGGTGGTGAGAATGAGCCCCAGGCCCCAGAGGCTCACCCTTTGAAAGGCTTGGTTTTGGCAGCTCTCTGAAACACCCATCAAATTGAAAGCATCCTAAAGGAAGATACTACGCCTTGTTTGTCGTTGTCTGATACATAATGGGTTCTTGTCATGTTGAAAGAGAACCTCGCCACACACACACACACACACACACACACACACACACACACACACACACCCCTACACACCTGTGCGTGCATGTGGGGGCTGCCCCAGCCCCTTTGTCTCTAGGCCTGCAGTGTTGCCTAGCAGCGGCTGGCCACACCTGGCTCCCATTGCAGCGCCACACAGTGGGCTTGTTCCCAGGACTCTTGCAGAAGCATTTAAGGGACACATCCTCCCCAGGTGGTCTTTTTGGCCACACTTCCTGAGCTGAATGGGATCTCCCACTCTCCATGCCTGCAGATGAGGGGCCCACAGATACAGGCTGTGTCATCTCCACATGAGTCCTGTTCAAAGGTCCTCTGGGACTGACCCTGTGGCTCTTTTCCATAATAACAGTAATCACACTATCTTCGAGGTTATTTGGAGCCTCAAAGTTGACAAAGCACAGCAATGACATCTCGAGTGCAGGAGGACAGGCCTAAATAAAGCCAGGCTCTTCCATTGTGGGGCTTTTATGAGACTCCTCTGCTTTAAATCTTCTCTTTATTCCAGATGGGCCCAATCTAAGAAGACGCTTGTTAGGATTTAGGTTGCTCGAGTTCTTCATCAAATTAAAATGAATACAGTACCTCTCTGTGATCATCCAGCACTCCTTCTGTTTTTTTGGGGTTTTTTTTTTTCAGAAAGTTATCTTTAATGTCTATGCTAAATAAATTACATTTACATACAAGACAAAACCATCAGAGGTTCTTATAAGAATCCAAAGTATAAGAATCCCAGGTAAATGCCACCACTCCCTCTTACAGCAGTGCATACTGAGTGCTTCCTGAAGAGCAGGCACAAGGCCAGGAGCTGGGACATGCACACTGGGCCACAGGAACAGGCCAGATCCAGGGCCTGACCTTGTGGAGACAGAGATTTATCAAATAACCCCACAAATGCAACTTTAAAAGGGTGGTAAAGGGAAGTTCAGGCAGTCGTGAGGGCTTTCAGGGAAAGAACTTCATACGTTTTATGAAGCCCATATGCCATCCTTCGGGGTCCTGCTGACACTCCATGGCTTTCCTCTGCTCCCCCTGCCCTACACACACACACACACACACACACACCCTGGCTATCCTCTCTCCTGAGCTCGAGCTTCCTCTTCTGGCTCATTTGGCTTCTTGCTGTGCATTATAGCTATTTACGTGTGTGTGTGTGTGTGTGTGTGTGTGTGTGTTGGGCAGGGGGCGGGGGGTGGAGTTCTGATGGCAGCTGGACTCCATCCTGGTACATGGAGAAAAAACTGCAGTTTAAGCTGAGTGTGAACACTGCCCACCTGCTTCTGTGGATTTTTCGCATTTAGGAAGTAATCCCCCACAATATACAGTAGAATAGAAAACAATCTGGGGGAGGATCTTGGGTGCCCCCCAAAGATCAAACCCTAATATTTATGCAACAAAATGTAAACTTATTCACACCATCAGGTTGGGTTTTACCTTCAAATGAGTGGTTTTTAGAGATGTTTGGATTTCAGAATTCTGAATATCGGATTGAGCCCACTCATGAGACTGTGGCTGCCTTCACAAGGCTCAACGGCTACCACGTCACATTGGCCTTTCCCCTTGTCTCCCCGAGAGAACGGTCGGTGCTGCCTGCACTCTAGAGCCCCTCCAAATACAGCTTCTCCAGGCAGTGGTCCCAGCAGCTGCCTGCATTGCCGCGGCAGCGTGACGAGTACCAGGGAAACCGTGCGCCAGGAGGTCAAAGGGGGCATGTCTTTCTGTGCTGTGAGCCCACTTCTAAGCATCGGTCCTTAGAAAATAATTAGAAATGGGAAAATGCTTTTGGCACTAAGTTTATGATGACTTGGAAACCACGAAGTCTCCAAGAGAGGGAAATAGTTGAGTAAATTATGGAATATTATACAGCCAATAAGAAAAGTTTTGTGTTATGATGACTACGTATGAACAGGGAAAAATCTTACAGCATACCATGGTAAGTTCAAAATAGAAGTAGATTTATATCATTCCTCTATCTGAAAACCAACAATAAATTTGCATAGGAGAAAAGACTGGAGGCAGACATATCGAAATGCTAACTTTCATTTAGGTCAGTGTAATGGAATAATGAAAGGATTATTTTATTTAATGTTTTCTGTTTTCCAGTTTTAAAAAATGTATTAAAAACCAAGTGACACTTTATTTCTATTGACACGAATTTCTCAGGAGTGAATGTTGTTTCCATGGATGGGGTCCATTTCTCATGATCCTCATGCCATTTGAATTTCCTCCACTCCTAGGGTGGCTAGATGCTCGGAATAGACTTCTATGTTCCATGCATGCCCACTACTCCTAACTCACCCTTCCTCTCTGGGGCAGAAGGCAGACAGGATAAAATTTGTTTTTCCTTTTCTTTCTCCCCTGTAGGCTGGCCGAACAGCTTTGTCCATCGTTCTGAAATCACCCGCCCATGTGGAAATTGCAGGGCTTCTGCGGGCCCACGCAGAGCAGGGCAGGTCCCTGGGGCCATAGAGGCTGTGGAAAAACTGGCAGCCAGGAACAAAGGCTTCTTCTCTGGACTTCTCCCTCACCCTTGGGTTATAGCCCGAGGGCCACCCCTCAAGAGAAGAAGCTATGTCAAATATGCACATACATTCCTGTTGTATAATTCTGCTCATTAGGATGCTTCATAGTTTTGCCTTAGGCCAAGCCCACAAACAATGCGGGCTGCAGAGCAGGGTGCAAGGTGCAAGGTGCACTGGTGTCATCTAAAATCCCAAACATCTTCAGCCTGAAATTCCTCATGACTCTACCCTTTGTAGCACTGCTTGGTGAGCAGGTAGAAGCACATTAGAAAAGCAATACTTTTCACATGGAATTTTAAAGTGCACCATCTTTTTGTTTTTTATCAATCATATATGACTATGTCCCCTTGAATATGCATGTCTGAGAGGATGGGGGAAAGATTTAAGCAGCCATCTTGGCTATCATTCTCTAGAAGGCCCTAGGAGAATCACCACACAGACAGGTGAACTGAACAGACTCCATTTTGGGTGTTTGTTCAGTTGGGGTTGACAGAGAAATTTTAAATTCAGACAAGGTAGGATGAAGCACATTGGCGTCAGTGCCAGATCTACAGTCTCAACCATTTCCGAGTCACTGAGTGGCTCCAGCTTTCTCCAGGGAAATTGGAATTAATCAGGAAATTCAATCCAATGAAGCACACCACATGTATTTAGGATGAGTTATTGTCATCCAGAAGCCACCACATTTCCTCCATAGCTGTATCCATGGTAATCCCAGCTCTTCTCCACTCATAGCCCTTGTGAGCAAACTATAAGCCCCATGTGGCTCTGAGGCCCCAGACTGCAGAACTTTCCAGCCTGGACTGTAGCAGGAGTATGGGAGCCAGGCGAGGCAGGGCACCCCCTAGGCTAACATCGCTCTCTACTAGATAGTTTTTTTTTTAAGTTCCGTAATCCCAGGGCCCACATGTGCATGGTTCATACTCAGCAATTTACACAGTGTATCTACAAATATGTTCTTCCTTGAAGTTTCCTATACACAAAACTACCTTATATAAAAAAGAAAAACATCAACATTCAGTGAGTCTCATGTTGAAAACACAAAAGCTTGAGTTCTCATTTTGACTGAGATGCCACTTTGTTTGCTGCCCCTTGGGTGAGTCATGAAACCTCCTTGGGCCCCAGTTTCATCATCTTTGAAAACGGAAATTAGCATACAGCCTACCTCCTGGGAGTGTTGTGCAAGGCACAGCGATGGAAGTTTTGGAATCCACTTTTAATCCATAAAAACTGCATACAGAGGTTTGCCATTGGGATTCATTAGAAAGGCTCAGAGTTCCAGAGAAGGACACAAGCATGTGACGGTGTTGTTCAGAGGTAGAGAGAATAGAGCAAATAATAAGCTGGAATGCTTTAAACGGGTTTATTTTGACCTCAAAGCACATTTTAAGAGCAAAACCCTACATTAATAAATGTTCTCCCCCAGTGCTTCTCAAAGTTGGACGTGCATACACATCTAGGATCTTGTTAGAAGGCAGTAGATCTGAGGAGGGAAGGGGGCCTGGGATTCTGCATTTCTAACCAGTTCCCAGGGTATTCCAATGATGTTGGGCTACACCACATGTGTTAGTATATTAAAATGCTGCCCCTCAATCTTTTTGTCTTTGCATTTTTCTGCTCTTAGTTCTTGGGAATTTGCAATGTGAGTCTTATTTACTATTGTGGTTGCCAATTTAGGGTATATTTCTGCATTTCGCATTAGGGTAGCAACTTTAACTTGGTCATTTTTTTTTTTTTAAATCTCATTTGTGTTCAACTATTTTTTTTTTCACCAGAGAAGGCAAACTGGTTTTCCTAGAGTCTGAAGCCATTGAATCATTATCAAAAAGACTGTCCATGCTTTCCAAGATTTTCAAATTTATTTATTTATTTTTTAGGCAAGGCAACCCTTGGTTCACCTCACAGATTGCAAGGACCTTGTCAGTTTACAATCCCTTATTTTTTTAATTTTTTAATTTTTAAAAATTTTTTTATGCCTACAACACCTGGTCTTCCTAGGTGGTCTCCCTTCCAAGTACTAACGAGGCCCAACCCTGCTTAGCTTCTGAGATCAGACGGGATCAGGCTTGTTCAGGGTGGCATGGCCGTAGACAAGATTTTCAGTCTTGAGTTTGGAATGTGAACGCATGATCTTATAACCACTGGATTGTCTGCCACCCGCCCCACTGTTCCTTGGCTCTAGAATTCATTCAACAAATGTCTGTTGAAAGCACCAGGTGCCTGACATTGTTCTCAACACTGGGTTTTAGAAAGCAGCTTTGGCCTCCTCTACAAAAACAGTGTCTAAGGTTTCCACGATCTAAAACCCAGGCTTTCCAGGACCTTAAGCCAAGGCTCCACTAATTAACACATTTATCAAGTGCCTGACAGCATAGTCTCCAAGCAACATATATCAGGCTTACTGGCACAGGTATTGAGCTCAGGCCTGGGGAGAGACACACAGGTATCATTAGCTCTGCTCACTGCCTCTATGGAGTATACAATCTGCTTTTGGAAGACAAGACACGTGCCAACAGTAAGGAGTAAAGTCAGGCAACATAGTTTATTCCACAAATGTTTCTGGAGTGCTCACTGTGCAGGCACTGGTCTTGCATGAGAGTCATCACAGTGACACAGTTCAGACTCATCTCACAATCTACTTGGGAAAACAGAATGGTGAGAAGGAAGCCCAGACTAAAGGGGAGTCAAGAAAGGGCACCAATGCTGATTTTAGGAAGTCAAAGGAGGCTTCCTGGCAGAAGAGATATCTGAACTGAAAACTTAAAGATTAGTGGCTGTCAGCCAGAAAAGGAAGAGGAGTAAGAGGTGAGGCAAGGTGAGAGTGTGCCAGGCACAGAGACCAGTATTGCTAAGGGAGACCAGTACTGAAAGATGGGAGAAGAAGCATTTGGGAAGCTTCATTCATGTGAATTAACCTGTAATATAGAGTTTGAGTGGGATGCTAAGATCAAAGGGTAGATTTGGAAGAGATGAGACTGAAAAAACATGGGGATCAGATCACAAAATGCTGTAAAGTTATGATTAGGCTTTGTTCTAAAGGCAAGGGAAAGCTATTGAAAACCAGGTTTATGTTTGAGAGATTCATTCCTCTAACCTTCATTTAACAGACGTATCAGGTACCCACTCCCTTCTAAGTACTATGTTTGGGGATGTGATAAGCAAGGTAGACACAGAACTTACAGTTTAGAAGTAGAGGAAGACAAGTCATTACAGAACAGTATTACGCATGCTGCGACTGGAAAAGGACAAGGTGCTATGGGATACATAGTGGGACCCTTAGCCTATTTTGAGAGTAGGGAGGGTGCCCAGGAGAGCTTCCTGATAAATCTTTACTATCTGAAAGATCAGTAGGCATTAGCCAAGCCAAGAGGAGCAGGGGAAGAAGCAAGAAAATAACTGCTAGATAAGAGAGAACACTGATTTTGGTATTAAAAGAACTTCAGTGTTCCGGAGTAGAAAAAAGAGAAATGTTGCAAGATAAGGCCACAAAGAAAGACACAAGTTTGGACTTGAAGGAAATAGGAACACAGGAAGTGATGCTCAGACTTACATGTTAGAAATGTAAGTCTGACTTAGATTTGTGGAGACGTGGACGTTTATTCAACGAACATTTGTGGACTATCTGAAGTCCTGGACTGTACAGTTCATGGTTTGGTGGAGGAGACAGATGTAGGCTGACAACGACTATGAATAGGATGAGTAATGGAGGTCCAAAGAGTGCCATGGAGACGAACTTGGCCAGAGGGAGTCAGGGAAGCCTCCCGGGGGAGGTGATTTTTGAGCTAAGCCATAAGGAGGTGTAGGAGCTTCCCAGGGCATGCTAGCTAGAACAGCAGGTGTAAAGATGTGGAGTGGAGTGTGAATGAGGACAGGCTGTCTGGGCAATGTAGAGAATTTCAGAATGACTTCAGTTTAGGTTGCATGGGGGAAGTGACTGGAGAGTAGATTTAAGAGGAAGGTCAGTAGACACATCTTACTTGTAGGTTGGGAATTTGGACCCAAGCCTATAATTTGAGGGGAAATGAGAGAACTCTTTGAGAACCTAAAGCTCTCTTCAGAAAAATGAGCATAAATCTGCAAAATCTGCAAAATCTGCATGTAATTTCAGGAATTTAGAAATCTGCATTTAAAATCTCACTACTATGGACAGTAGGGAGCCATTGAAGAATTTCTAAACAATGGAGCCAGATGATCAGATTTGCACTTTAGAATGATCACAGAAGGAGGCTGGAAAGAGAGACTGGAGGTAAGTGGATCAGTTAAGAGGTTCTCCTGAGATACTAGGTATAAAGCTGTAAGGGCCCTGTTCATGATGGCATCAGTGGAAGAAAAGGAGAGGATTCTATGAGAAAGGTATCAGGAATGGGATGTGCCAGGATATGATGACAAACTGGTTAGTAGAGAAGAGTGAAAATGAGTGACAGAAAAATGGTGATGCTATTATCCTCAATACCCATTCTTCCTTCTCTCCTTAGTAATAGAATCCCTGACTTTTAGCTGGACACATGGCCACCCAGAGCAGAGACTCCTCCCAGCCACCCTTAGAGCTTGATGTTGCTATATAACTAAGTTCTGGCAAATTAAATGTGAGTGATGTGTGTGTGAACTCTGGCTCCTGTGTTGAAAGGAAAAAGAAATGCATTTCCTTTTTCCCACTGGCTAGAAGATAGTAACAGTACTTCTCGATCTATGAAGATGCAGCCAACACCCTAGGGATCATACAACGGCAGGTCAGAAAGAGCTTAGATTGGACGTGGTTCCATAGTGTAGCGGTTAGCATGTCTGCTTTACACACAGAAGGTCCTGGGTTCGCACGCCAGTGGAGCCACGGTCCATTGTCTACGGCCATACCGCCCTGAACAAGCCTGATGTCTGATCTCGGAAGCTAAACGGGGTCGCACCTGGTTAGTACTTGGATGGGACACCACCTAGGAAGACTAAGTGCTGTAGGTATAAATAATAATTAAAAATATATAAAAAAGAAAAGAAAAGAAAAAGATCTTAGACCCCCAACCCCATAAAGCCATCAAATCTGCTCTGGACTGCTTATTTCCCGTCTGATAATTTCTTGATGTAATCAAGAAATAATCTTCTAACTTGTTTAAACCATTGTACATTTGGATCTCTGTTGCAGTAGGAGTTGGGCAAATGCACTCGGAGCCCTGTGGCAGGCTCAAGGGTCTAATGCTATGGTTAGTGAGTTTGAGGGCAGAAAAGCTTGGGAAGGCTTTTAGAAGTAGGAGCCTTTTATATTTCCTCACGGTATAAATCCCGGTTCCATGCCAAAGTAGAATTGCCCAGCCCACAGTCCTGCAAAAGGTGTGGCCTTGTATTGCTCTAGAACAGGGGTCTCCAACCCCCAGGGCCACAGACGTGCCTATCTTGTAGCCTGTTAGGAACCAGGCTGCATAACAGGAGGTGAGCAGCAGGGTGGGGGTAGGGGGGGAGCAAAGCTTTATCTGTATTTGCAGCTGCTCCTCAGCACTCCACAACACTAGCGTCACTACCCCAGCTCCACCTCAGATCATCAAGCATTAGATTCTCATAAGAGCAGCGGTCCCTGGTGCCAAAAAGGTTGAGGACCACTGTCCTAGAAGATTCCTGACCACAGGCTCTGCACCACAGGGCAGCCAGTCTTTAAGTGAGACAGTGCCTATCAAGTGGCTTAGTGTGGAAATGTAGACATTTTAAACCATTTGAATTAGCTGAGAAATTCAAACGAGGAAACATGCAGAGTTTCAGGCAGCAGCAGTGGGTTATGGGAGTGAGAAGTCATGAGGTCGAGTGAGGCCTGAAAAGAGAGGCATTATTTGCATACATGGAGATGAACACAGGTAGACAATATGAGTGAGCAAGGAGGAGGTGTGAGTAGAGAAAAGATGAAAAAAAAAAAGAGCTGAATAAGCCTAACAAGTAAACACCTGCAGACTGCCAGGTCCTCCTTTCCCAGGTAACTTCGCTTCCCAGCTCCCTCCACTGTCCACATGACTGCAACAGAAATTGTCACATTTCTACAGGAAAACTTGGTCCCTGGCCATTTAAGTACAGACACTGGACATTACCTGGCTCGAGCAGGCCCTCTCCAAGGAATTTTTGAGCTGAGATTTAGAAGGAAAGAGATGAAGCCTCCTTCTGGGTATCTGGATTATAACATGTAGATCTCAGAAGCTACTGGTGGCTGGTTCAGCTTTGTAAACTGAGAAACAAAAGTGACTCTTCAGCCAAAAAGACGGCAGCAGACTTCCTGGCTTCATCAGAGCAATCCTTGTTCCTTCCTTCAGGCGCAGTAGATACTCACCCTTTAAGTCCATATCTACCCTACTTGTTTTCTTTCCCTAACCTCTTCTCTGGGTTGTGTAGCACGGTGGGAGGCAAGAGAGGGCATGGTGTCCGGAATAGGCTACCTCAAGTGTTGAATCCCAGCTGGACCATTTGGCCACTCAGGCTCTTGATCTGTAAACTGGCAGATAGTAATTCCTCTCCTCTGCTCTTGTAAGTGGCCAAGATCACATAGAGCTTGGCTCCTCTAACAGAGCTCAGTGTAAAGTAGAGTTCTTCCCTTTTCCCCTGGCCATTTGATCTTTTCCTCTAGAGCTGGCGCCATAAAAATAGCAGCTTGCCTTCTCTGAGTTAAGAGCATGATACAAAATCATTTACTCCTCACAATAACCCAATGAGGTAGGCATTAATATTATCCCTGCTGCACACATGGAGAAACTAAAGCACAGAGAGGTTAAGTATCTCATCCGAGGCCACACAGCTAGTAAACAGCAGAAATGGGATTTCGGGTCAGGGGATCTGGCTCAGTGACAACACTTCACAGCCTGCCATACATCTGGAGTTTTTCTTGCTTCTTAGCCAGTGACCCAGGATATGGAGGGGTGTCCAGCAGCAGGAGGTGGACACTGCTGAGGAAACAAAGCTGCTTTAGGGACTCAGCATTAAGTCAGTGGCTGACCTGCACGTCCAGCTGGGTGGCCCTAGGACAGAGGAGACACACAGGCAGTGTTTAGGAGGGGAACAGCTGAGGGGTCCAGACTCCCCACTGTGCTCAGCATTCCTGAGAAAGAAAGCAGCATTCTGTCCAGGGTACACATGGTCTGAACCCCACATTGCCTCAGCTGCCCCCTCAGAAAGGAATTCCTTACAGTTCCAAATCAGTTCCTTCAGCCCCTCTTCCATCCTGAAGAGAGATGGGCCTGGAACAGGAGCCCAGCTGGTGTCCCGCCTGCCTTCCTCTCTGCCTCACCTCCACATCCTGCACCCCATCCTGCTTCCATGCTTGGTGAGGGCCTGGTAACAGCTCCTGGGTCTTTGCTCTGAACACGACAAAACCATTCTGTTATTGATGGAGTGGGGCGGAGGGGGGCATTCTCCAATTTTCATGTCGTCTTAGAAATGAGGAAATTTTCGCTCTTCTCCTCAGAAAGGAAACTAAAGAAGAAACTCTTAGACCCCCCTCCCCATACCCTGTCACAGTGGTCAGATCCAGGGCAAAAATGGAGCAAAGCTCAGGTCCTGTCTGTGCTCTGCCTGCTCACAGAGGACACCCACTGGTCTGTGCTTGGGCTCAGCAGCACAAGCCCAGCCCTGTGGGGGACTTGAGATTCTGACACCAATTTCAATGTGGGTGGGGGTTCCCCACATCCAAGCAATTCTCCAACACATTGGGTGTCCTGCCATTGATCTCAATTCTGACACTATCTACCCAGAGATAGCATCAGATCCCACAGATTAGGGGTTCAGTCCTATAAGACTACCCTTATCCCACCCCTTTCAAACACCTTGTCCTCAGTGCTTCTGAATGGCTATAGATTGGACTCCCTCCTGAGTTGTGATTAATTTGCTAGAGCAGATCACAGAACTCAAAAATATTTTACTTACTAGATCACCAGTTTATTATAAAAGGATATACCTCAGGAATAGCCAGGTCGAAGAGAAGCACAGGGCAAGGTGTGGGGAAAGGGTGCAGAGCTTCCATGCCCTCTTGGAGGCTGCCACTCCCCTCACTTGTTTGCCAACCCACAAGCTCTCCAAACTCTCTCCTTTGGGGTTTTTTTAGAAGCTTTATTACATAGGAATAATTGATCAAATCATTGGCCATTAATAATTGAACTCAACCTCCAGCTCCTCTCCCTTCCCCAGAAGTAGTGGTGGGGGCCTGAAAGTTCCAACCCTCTAATCTTATGGTTGGCTCCACTAGCAACCAGCACCTCCATCCTTAGGCGCTTCCCAAAAGTCACCTCATTAACATAACAAAAGACGCCTTCGTCTTTCTCCTCACTTAGGAAATTCCAAGAGTTTTAGGAGCTCTGTGCTACAAAGACCAAATATGTATTTATTATAAATCACAATTCTACAAGGACACTGCAGGGGGCACTGCAGCTCTGTAATCAGAGAAACTGTGATTCTGGGCTCACGTGTTAGGATATTCACTGTGTATATCTAAGCCATATCCTTCTTTCAGGCTTGATCAGTAATAAAGTTTACATCCCTGGTATCTTATCTTCCAGTTGTTTCCCAGTCTGAGAAATGAGAAAAGTGATGTTATTTATTGCCCCTCAACTTCCCTTCCTCCCAAGGCCCCTACACTCCTTGGTCAGCACACTGGTTTTGCTTGTGAGACCACCTGGTCCAGCTAGGAGAAATGGGATGGAAAAGAGGGGTGGTAGGTGGGGGTGGCATAGAAGTTCAAGAAATCTTGTCTGAAGGAGGAACTGCCAGACTCCAGAATGTCTAAGGTTGCAGTTGACACTTGTCCCATTGTCAAGGTCACTTCCTTTGCATGACTCAAGAGGGCACCCTCTCATTGTGTTCTACTGAAAGTTACTTTCTGGAGTTGTGTTCATGTTCCTAGAGTTGCCATTCACAGATAACACAACGGTGCCCCCCTGGCCTTGTGCAACAGGGTGCCCCGGGTCCTGGTTCAAGATAGGACAGGACCTCACTGGGGGGTGGGGGTGGGGGTGGGGGAATGGGGCATCCAGGCCTCATGGTTCAGAGGTCCGGTCAGGCAGGCAGGTGGACTGAGATGCAGGGAAGTAAGACAGTATCAGGGGGCAGGATTTGCCCATCAAGAGCCCATCCAGGAATCAGAGGGAAGAAGTCAGTTAGTTGTACAAGGTGGGGCCCAGCCCAGGCAGCAAAGAAAGCAACAATTCAGGATGGCAACAATTATAGAGCCACTTGGGTGCCAGCCCCAATCAGACATGATCTGGATTTTAAAGCTCAAATAGCCCAAAGGGAAACACACAGAAACCAAGGGGTCAGCTCGGCCAGCATCCCACTCCTAGCTTCTGGTAGCCCCAGGCATTTCTTGGCTTGTGGCAGCATAACTCCAATCTCTACCTCCAACTCCGTGGGGCCATCTTCTGCCTGTGCGTCTTCATATTGTTTTCCTTTAGTGCATGTCTGTCTCTGTGCCCAACTTTCTCCTTTTTATAAGGACACCAGTCATATCGGTTTAGGGTCCACCCTAATGAATTACCTCTGCAAATACCCTATTTCCAAACAATATCACATTCTGAGGTGCTGAGGGTTAGGACTTCAAGTTTTTTTTGTTTTTTGTTTTGGAAGGTGATACAGTTCAATCCATCACACAAGCTTGTGTTCTTCTCCTTAAATTGCTCTTCCTTCTAGTTCTCACTCTTCCTCACAGATAATGAATGCTTACCTTTTCTAGAAGTTTCACTTCTTCTGGGAAGCCTTCTGTGACCTCTTCTCCAGAACTTTGGGAGAGTCAGACGAGATTCTCAAATGCCGCCTTCCCCAAAATACCATCAGAACACCATATTGATAAGACAAGGCTGAGTTCATTTTTCTCTCAGTAAGACTGATTCTTACTAGTGTCTTAGAGAGAGGAAGGCAAAGTTGGGATCGCTATGAGGTTTTGGAGTGTGGGTTAAGGCAGGTCTTTCATTGTGGGGCTTGATTAGGACTGGTTTAAGGATCACGAAATGATAGTTTTGGATTGGTGACCACAGCAAGGGGAACATTTTTAAGGTGAGGGATTCAATAAACTGGGGAGAATAAGCTATTTGATGTTTTTCTGTTGAAGAGTTGAACAGTTTGATCATCATTTAAATCACTTTTCGAAAACTTCCAGGAATAAACAATAATTGTTTCAACTTTTATCTTTTGGGCAAGAGTTTCCTGAAACAGTCAAATTATGTTGTTGAGAACAGTCAGATATGAAAGTCATGTTAATGTAGACAGTAGCTGTGTGAGTAGAGATGTTTTCAGTTCTCAGGAGTCAAGGGACCCAAACGAGGGAAGAGACAGCCAAGAAGGCTCAGACACATCGGTTGCTTATCTGGATGTTAAAAAATAATCCTGCAATGGGAAACTCCCTTCCTTCATAACCACATAACACAATAATTCCATTTGAATGTACATTCACTGTTCTCTTGGCTTTGACTTTTAGTCACTGGTCCCCTGGACAGCCATTTGCTTTTCCTCCTTCATTTTTCCTCTCCTTCTAACCCCCTTGGCTGTAACTCAATCATCAGGCTAGAAGAGGTGCCTAAGATCTAATCAGACTGTCCCTTTCTCCCAGCATCCACGATGGTTCATGTATTTGCCAGTGGACAAGTCATATACGATTGTACCAGTGACCTTTTCCACACACACACCTAATCTGCGTGCAGTCTAGACGCAGGAGGCCTGCCCTGCAGTTCCAAAGCAATTATTCTGTTGCAGACATTAGGCGAAATGAGCAGGCCTAGTGGGGGTGAATGCTGATGCATATTGGAAAGGTCAAGTGATACTGGCAAGCTCACAGCCTCTGGTCGTGAGACACAGATGCATCTGGCCCCAGACACAAAGACCTAATTTAATTTCTAAGCAGATAGAATACAGCTCACTGTGACAAAACATCAGGAATATTTGCCTAGAAACTATTGGGCGAGGGAGGTGGCGGGATTACTAAAATTTAGTGTGGGCCTGCAAGGCATTTTTAACATATCATTTCATGGGAAAGCTCAGCAAATCTACGATTTTTCTAAAATTGAATAATATTTTCAGTGCTCTACAAGAAACCTCTGTTTAAAAGAAATTTGTAGTAAACCTCTGAAATGAAGGAAACATTCCATTGTTTAAATCTGACTGACTTCTCTTTGATAAAGTCTGTTATCCGAAAGAAGATACCAGTCAATATTTTCCACTGAACACATGCTACCCAGCCAGCTAAAATGAAATTTGACCCCCCAGTCCCGACAACAGCAACAACTATTCTCTAATATTTCGTTTGTTAATTGTGAATAAAATAAAAAGATCTGAGAGGGTGAAGAACCTACACCCCACCGATGCTTCCGTTTTGCTCTTTAACACTCATTTCCTCATTTAGTATTAGAAAGAGAAATCTTTACACGCATTCTCTCCTCCTCACCTTTCTTTCACTCCTCCAGCCACAAGCAGCTTTGCTCCGGCGATTCCTCGTAACACAGTGCAGCTGTCCCTCAGCTTCTATGACTCTTCTCTCCTTTATCTCCATCTCATGCTCTTCTCTTTAATTCCTTTAAAAAGCTTCATCCTCAATTCTTCTTTTCCATCCTCTCCCTTAGAACCCCTCAGGACTTCTATGATTACTTTCATCCAAACCATTGCCACTCCTACATCTCTGTCCTGATCCTCCTGAGCTTCATTCATCCCACTTGACTTTGAATATTGGTCATGCAGGAGTGCCTGATGTCCTGCCCTGTCCACTGTGTCTGACACCCTGTTCAGGCATCTGCCTAAACCTCTTCTGAGCTTATGGTGTCCTACCATAAGCAAAACCCATCAAGAGTTCTCCACTACCTAAAGAAATTCTCAGATTCTAGCCTTGGATTCAAGATCCAATGTGTCTGGCTTCCAAATATTCACCACTTGTCATTCCATTCATCTAGACCACATTTCTCTTGCTTTCCTTCCTCTGAGAACTTGTTTATGTTTCCTCTGCTATTATATTGTCTGCATGTTCAGATCTCACCCAGGGTTCTTACTTAGTCCTTTGTGTTTAAGGTAGCAAAATACCTTGGAAAGTAAGTAAATCCCCAAAGGCCAGTTCCAGTGAGTGTAATACCTTACCAGGTCAACAGATGATGCGTGTTCACTACCTTAGAGGAAAATCCAGTTCTGTTAGCTGCCATTACAGAAAAAATACATGAACATTCACCTATTTCAAGAAGTTGGAAAAATAAAATAAACCCAAATAAAGTAGAATAAGGGAAGCAATAAAGTTCAAATCAGAAGTTAATGATTAATGAAACAATAAAATGAATTTATAAATCTAAATACTGGATCACTGAACAATATGGGTGTTACTAGCTAGATTTAAAGAAGAAACTAAAACGGAAAGCAGAAAAACATAGAATCGGGATAAATGGAAACACAGGATATATAGATAGTATGAGATTATTAAATACTACTATAATCTAGTACACTTGAAGACTCAAATAAAATTGATGCTCTTCTATGAAACTATATATTACCAAAATGGGATTGGAAAAAGATGTAAAACCTAAACAAATTAATAAATTGGAAGAAATTACAAAAATTCTCCTCAAAAACTCTAGTCTCAGATCATTTTGCATTTGAATCTTTCAAATAATGAATAAATATTTTTGATTCTTTTTAAACTATTAAGAGTATAGAGAAATATCTTAATTCATTTTATGAAGAGATTTGTAAGGAATGGATATAGGTATTTCATTAAATGCATTTTCAACATTAATAAAGGCAATCATATGGTTTTTCTCTTTTAACTTATTTGAAATTAATTTATATTACTAAATATCCTAACATAGAACCATTCTTGATTCCTGAAATGAACCTTTAAGGTACTAAATATCTTAATAAAAGAAATATCTTAATTCATTTTACAAAATAGACGAATCAGTAATCTAAGAACCTAATAAAGACGAAATTATGGAGCAATTTTACTTGGTAAATAAAATAGAGAAGAAAAAGAAAATAGTGTTTTATATCTACGTATATACCTCATATAAATTATATATATGAAATCAAACTAGCAGGACAGTAATAGAATAACACACCAAGACCAACTGAGGTTCATTTCAGGAATCAAGAATGATTCTATATTAGGATATTTAGTAATATAAGTTAATTTCAAATAATAAGTATGTTGAAAATGCATTTAATGAAATACCTACACCCATTCCTTATAAACCTCTTAATAAAATAAAAATGTAAGGATATTCCCTTATCTTAATGAAAACATTTCTCAATACCAAAGCCAAGATTTGTTTAATGCTAAAATACTAGAAGCATTTCTGATAAAGTCAGATACAAGAGAGGACCTGATGGTACCACTATTATTGAATATTGTTCTAGAAGTTTTTTAAACAAGGACTGAATTTAAATGTGTAATTAATAAAGAGGAGGTTGCAAAACTGTCATTTACAGATCGTATGATTACAACATCTTTAAAAAAACTGCTTAAACCTACTAGAAAAATAAGAGGTGAATAGAGAAATTATTTACAAAAGTAATACAAAAAAAGAATATTTTGCTAAAAATATAGGTCAAAATGGTAGATTGGGCATATTCAAAAACACTATGTATTTAATACATAGAAATGCTAGATAGAATATTACCTAAAATATTTGAGTAATAAAATATTTTAAGAATACATGTCTCAACGGCTAGAAAAGGGGACACTGTAGGTATCACATACATAGAGCAATAGCTGAGGTTGTACAACCCATGACAGGACTAGGAGCAGATACAGGCTGTAGGAGCCGGGTTTAGAATACCCACCGGCCTGGCATTTAATGAGGAGCTCAAACTGAAGCCATGATCAAGCTGCCCACCCACAAATAGAAATCTGGATGTTCTTCCACTAGCCCAGGTTCTTTACTAGAAGATAGAGTTACCTCTCCTATACTGGAACCATAAAATTGTGTTCCTGAGTCTATACCATATACATGTGGGACCTGCATTTTCAGAACAGGAAAATCTAAGTTAATCTACTAACATAAAAGACAATCTAGGATCAGGGAACCCAAAATAAGACCTTGCAGAGGTAACCTAATGGAGTTGCCTAAATGGAGACCTCTACAAGCCAAGTCTCAAGAGGAGAAATCTCTTGAGCAAAAATTGTAGTACATGTGAGGAAGTCCAATGTTATTTAAGTACAATCTACATACTTAAGTGGGAGAACTCACTCCTGAAGAATTAAAGCTACTAAAATAATCTAAATGAGTTGTTAAATACATTTCAGATATTCAAATAAGGACAGAATAGTGCTATTAAGCATAAATAGGAGATGACACTCTACCAGCATGACTTAAGCTAGTAAGGGTTCCAGCCTTAGCCACTTGCTCTGCCAGAATTTGTTCTCCCCAAATGTCTCCTAGCTTGGGTTCCTGTGGACCCACCTCTACAGCCCTAACAACTCCCCCTGTAACACTTGATGCGATCAAGGCTCCACAGTCCACTCCAACACTGGTCCTTAAATATGACTTTGTAATAGGAGTTGAAGAAGGGCCTCAATCCACTCCTACCTAGAGTGTCCTCATTTCCTTAGGCCGTCTTGCCAGCTCCATCCCTAGCTCAGCATAAGAAGGGATACCAGGAAGGGGCAGCAGCCTTAATGGAGTTCTTGTCAAGGTGGGCTTTCAATTACTGAGCGCCTGCCTTCAGCCTGGGACATAAAGAGAGTGAACAGGGCTATACATCTTAGGCAGTAATCTAGGCTTGAATGTCAGAGACAGCTCATGAACGAGGTGAAGCTAAGTGCTAAATGGAAGGAATTTCAAAGTGATAAAAGAGAGAAAGTAGTGGAAACAGCAAAGGTGAAGACAGAGGAGAGAACGGTACATTCAGAGAACTGCCAGTCTAAAGAGGTTGGGTAGGAAACTGTAGTGAGGTAAGGGGGAAAACAGTTAGTCTCTTTAAAATCTTTGTTGCCTTGAGTTAATGTTAAAATTTGTTTCAGCTGTCCCTTGAACACATACGAGTTTTTAAATTAAAAGTTCCCTAATGAGAATATAAATTTGTGGATGGCAGAGAGTATGACATATATCTTTCTTCCCAGCAGAACCTTATCTTAATCTGAAGAGACCTATTACCAGGCTACCATACCCAAATTTGGAAATCACTGCAAGTATGAGTGGATAATGATTAATTTCCGTAAAGTTTCCTAAGCTTTCTGCCCTTGGTACACCTGGGTTCTGCTAGGAACACAGAGGCTTCTGTTTCTAAGTCCCTGGCAGAGGTGAGAGGGCCTCTGGGGCTGGAAGGGGCAGAACCATACCCCACTCACTCTGACACAGCAAGGATCTTGCTTTTGAGATGCATGCTTCTTGCATCAGGTTGTTGCTGTCTTAATTTCTTGACAATTTACCAGCAGAATTCCGAATTTTTCAAACAACGAATTTTGGGTGGAGTCTCGTGTTCTCAAGAACAATTTAATTTTGTGTTTTAATTTAGAAAGAATGAGGGGGAAAAAAGCTTAATACAAGCATCTTCTGGGTCTCTGCCTCACAGTGGCAGAGCTGCTTCTGCCCTGGCACACTGGGGAAGGAAGGCTTCTTAGTTGGTTTGAAGAATAAAATGTCCTTGGAGAATAAGGTCTCTCAAAGCCAGGCAGAATTCAAAAGAGCCTGTTCTGGAGTGGGTAGGACTATAATCATGCTGTGAGCAATTATTAAATTCCAGAAAAACATTATGAATATGATATTAATGTTTTTAATTTCATTGGCTTGCAGCTTTGTTTGTAATACAGTTGTAAGCCTGTCTCCATTTTATAGTTGTACAAGAGCTTTCAGCCCAAGGAGTTTAAATACATGCAGAGCTTGGCATAGCAACTCCATGACAACAACAACAAAAAAGTATAATAAAATGTTTTTCTTTAAATGAAGTCAGGCAGATCTGCAAGGTTTTCAAGGAGGTGGGAGTCCAGCTGCTGGAATCTCGAGACACCCAGTTGGCTTTGGCGTATGAATCCAAGTAGGCACCTGGCCTGGCACACAGACTGTACATCCCTCCAACTGGGGCATCTGGTTCACCCACGCATGTACCCAGGAGACTGCTGCTTCCAAGAACTTTTTCCCTTGCAGCCTGTCCTGACACGGCGAAGGTGGTGAACTACCAGCGACCACCTTCATCAGAGGCAACTGAAATTTTCATTCTAAAGACCTTTGGTTGACGATCCCACTGTTTTACGATATAAGAATATCCAAAACCTTTGTCTCTCTCAGACAAATTTTGCTTGGATAGTGTATTAGAAGAGAAAGGCAGCTGCCAATTACATAACTGTTGATGGGACACGCCAGCTTTTACCAGATGAATTGTACTTGGATAATTCAAACTTTGTAGAAAATCATTTGCCTACCGACGAAAGAACTGAAGCAAGAGTACAAATGGAGGCCCACATATCCTACTTAAGTATTTAAAAATTATAAACTAAACCGCGAGGACGTAGAATGCCAAGCTCAACTTCAGAATTCTCAGACCCTTCAGTTCCATATTAGAACATGGAGACAGGGAGAAACTATCTCTGGCCCATAGCCCATTCCTACTCCTGCACATTCTTGAATTTGGAGGTTTTTCATAATACACAGATACCCAGACTCATCCACACCTCTCCCTAATAACCACAATCAAACAGCCCTTGGCCACCTTTAGGGCCCAGGGATGCTCACATGAGGTGTTCATCCTTGGGAAGTTAGATAAGAGATGCTGGAAAGCCCTGGCTGCAAGCTGTTTGGCCAGGAAATTCTGGGAGTTTGGCTAGATGGAGGGGGTGGGGGAAGGCCCACTGTTTGGGTTTCTCCCCCAGCTCCCTGGACTCTTTTTGAGGGTGAGGGAAGGTCCAAGAAGTGAGGATTTTGGAGAGCCCAGCTGGACAGGGATTAGGATTCAGGGTTGTTTATGGGCAGTAGTGGCCTCCACATTTGTCTGTGAACATATTGGATCCTCCCTACACTTATTCCCAAGAGAACTGGTTTCTCCAGTCCTTGTTCTAAACGTGAACTAAAATGAAACACAGAAGAGCAAAGAAGCAAACACACAAACAAACCCTAATGTGAGTAGAAAATGATAAAAGTAAAGAAGTGACTTCAAACTAACTACATTAATAAGGTAAATATTGGTAAAAGAAATAAAACAAAAATTTTAAATAAGTGCTAGAAATGCCAAGGAGACATGATAATGCATATTTAATGTAAACGTATCCAAGCCTAAAACCAAAGCAAGAAGTTAAAAAACATGAAACTCGAGGGGATAAGATTCAGTGGGTGAAGATTAGCCCATAAAAGAAATGAGATAAAGAGCACTTAAAGGTAGAAAATTAAAAGCACAATCTACAAGTAGATAAATGGATGCAGTGTCTGAACATGATATGCAGTGAAATAAGGCAAAGAGATATTGTAATTTCACTAGAAATCAACATTGAAAGTTACAAGGTACCACTCTTTTTCCTAATAAAATGTGTTTTTAATTATACTCTGTGTTGGCAGCCAGAGGCGAGAAGCTGGCCCTCAGTTGAGGCAGTCTAAATTGCTAACACTGTTTTCGAAAGCAATGTGGATATTTAGCCAAAGTCATTAAACCACCATGTTCTCTGATTCATTAACTCCAGTCCTGCTAGACTGACCTGTGGTAGGAGTTTTGTAGTGAAGCGGGTACAGCTAAACAAAGGAAACACTTCAATCCATAAAAATGTCTATCTTTGAACGTATGCTAATTAGATACTTATAACAGCCAAAATATCCAAAAGTAGTGGATTTAACAAATTATGGTACATTTGAGGGAATATGGTTATTAAATTATTATAAAGCCTTTTAATAAAAAGATACCATTTATTAAGGGACATATGCAGAAAATAAAATAGTGCTCTGAAATTGTACAAGATACACAAATTATTTTGTAAAAAATCAATAGCTGTGATGTTTTGGTGGTAAATTATGCGTAATTCTTCCTACCCTTCACTTTCACAATTACGATATAGATAAACACATTTTATCACAGAAACCCGAGGCCTTGAAATTATCTTTTGCTTCTGCTTCTGAGTCATTGTCGTTTGGCTTAGAAATCTTTAATCCTCTTTTTCTGGTTTGTAAGCTGCACCTCCAGCTCAGAGACCTCTCAGACAACGAATATCAAATTACTCACTTTGAACAGTTGAATTGTTTATTCTTCAGATACAAATGGAGTATGTGCATTGATGTGACCCTAAAAACTGACAAAAACATTGTGTAAATTAAGCAAAGCACTGTAACATTTGATTCCAAATTGAGTGTAGCTGTTATATAATATTGACATTTCTAGACCAATTCAAAAATCTCATCTTAAGTGTATTTCCTCAGTCCCCTTCCTACAGGTTCCTAGAGAATACAATTTTACCCCTTTTATATAACGCACAATTCTATAATGCCTGGCTTTCCCACTAAGACGATAAACTCTGAGGTCAACATCTCTTAGCATGTATAAAGTGTTCAGACCCTGTGTGTGTTGAGTTAAATTTTCCCTTATTGCAGCGAATGATGGTTATCAGTCTTTGCTGTCTGCTTGAGGGAGATTAC
Organism: Pteropus vampyrus; assembly: GCF_000151845.1. Taxonomy (NCBI): domain Eukaryota; kingdom Metazoa; phylum Chordata; class Mammalia; order Chiroptera; family Pteropodidae; genus Pteropus; species Pteropus vampyrus. The sequence goes on along the minus strand of NW_011888932.1, from coordinate 1,032,874 downwards.
CACAGAAAAAGTTTAAATGTCTGCATATTCCCAAAGAAAAACAATTAAATAGAAAGTTAATGTGGATTTTTATAAGATACCTAAGCCTCAGCCATATTAATGGAACATGAATTCTTTGCATGTGTCAAGTCCTCTCTCATCGCTGGGTTGTTTCTGGCTGCTCTACCAACCTGGAAGCTCTTCTTCCCATTTTTTGCCCAGCTAACTAACTGATAGGACCAGTCAGGGCTAGGTGTGGATATCACCCTTCCTTTAAGTCTTTTTTTTTTTTTTTTGACTCCCCAGACTATGCAAATTTACAGGGAGCAATTAATTCTTGAGAATGGATGCAACCATTCAATGATGGTCAGGTACAAAGACTTTGTTGATACACAGGTACCTATAACTCTCATATGCTGCCTATAAAAACAAGGACACCATGCTAGTGGGGCGTTACTCCCTAGGGTATTCATTTAGATTTCTTTAAAAATCTAAAGGTAGTCAGGAATGTAAAATGGTGCAACCGCTATGTAAAATAGGATCAAGCTTTCAGAAAAATTAAAAATAGAATTACTATATGATCCAGTAATGTATTCCCTTCAGGATAGATATCCAAAAAAATTCAAAGGATCTCAAAGATATATTTACATATCCATTCATTGTTGCATTATTCACAATAGTCAAGTATAAATAACCCAAACGTCCATTGACAAATAGATAAATATGTGGTATATATATACAATGGAATATTACACAGCC
>NW_011888932.1:1027653-1031721 GCF_000151845.1 Pteropus vampyrus | reverse complement strand
AATGGTTCTGTATATTGAGTATATTTACATAAATCTATACAGGGCATAAAATTGCAGAGAACTATATACACGCATGAATGAGTACATACCGATGCCTGGTGGAGTTTTAGTGAGGCCTGTAGTCTCATATAGGAGGTTAAATAACCCCCAAACATATCAGGTCCTAATTGCTGAAACCTGGGCATTTTGCCTTATATATGGGAAAAGTGACTTTGCAAATATGACTAAGTATCTTGAGATTATTCTGGATCATGTGGGTGAACTCTAATGCAGTAACAAGCATCTTAAGAGGCAGAGGGAGATTTCACTAAAGAGAAAAGGCAGAGATTGGAATGATGTTGCCAAAAGCCAAGGAAGTGCCAGCAGCCACCAGAAGCTGGAAGAGGCAAGGAATGGATTCTCTCATACACAGAGCCTCTGGAGGAAACATAGCTCTAACACCTTGACTTCAGTCCAGTGATAAGATTTTGAAATTCTGGCCCCTATAACTATGAGAAAAATCATTTTTTAAGCCATCAAGTTTATGGTAATTTGTTATAGCAGCCATGTAAACTGAAAACATGTAGTTAATAGTATTGTACTAATGTCAATTTCCTGATTTTTATATTGTGTTATAGTTATATGTTATTGGGGGAAGCAGGGTAAAAGGTATGTGAGACTACTATTTTTGCAACTTTTTGTATTATTTCACAAGTGAAGAGTGAAAAAGTAAAAAGTACTTTTACAAATGAAAAAAAAAATCTGCAAAAAAGCCCAACAATCCCCAGACAAAACCCTATTAGCCAGTTAAAGCAAATCAATGCAGCAGAGTAGAAAGATAATGGGGTAGCTCTGATTATTGTCTCTAGTTTTCTAACCCGCACCCCCAACCCCACCCTCCAACCTGAATGAAAATGGCCTTTTGTGGTTCTCACTTTTAAATCTACAACAGTGAGAAGGGAAATCAGCCTTGCTCTAGATCTATAGATCAGGAAGCAAGATGTCCCATCTACCATAGACTCTTAGGATGTGCACAAATATCACCTCACAGAACCAGAAAAAGCCTTAAAGAAGCAATTAACCCAATTACAGAATAAAGACACAAGAGAAGTCAGGAACTTTTCTGGGATCACACAGCAAAACTAGAGTTCAAAGTCAGGTGTACTGAAGCCAAGGAATTTAAATAATAATCATTTTACAGAAGGTCCTTGAAGGCCAGAGTTGGAAGGACTGAACCAAGAGAGGATGATTTCAAATGTTGAAAAGAGAATACTTTTTTTTTTTTTGATAAATTGAATATACTAAAAAGAGCCCTTATAACAAAAGCCATAAATGGTTATATCATTCTCCTCTCCTTAATTTCTTCTAGGTTATCTATACATCACAAATCATTTCATTCTTCAGTATTTAATAATTGAGAACACACTAATATCCAACATTAGGGAAGAGATCTGCTCCCTCCACTGAAAAGAGGGAGCAATAAAATGTAAAAATTAACTATATCATAACAAAATACTTTGAAAAAATGTAATAGAAAAATAGTTATACACAAATACACATTTCAAAGGAAAAGTTTAAGATTCAAAATTCACATTATAATGATAAAATTAAATACCCTTCTCTTTTACTGAGTTCAATTTTTACATTTTTTCTATTTAACTTATCCTGCCATCTTTTTTTCTAGGCTTTTCTATTACTTGCCCTATCCCCCTTCCCTGTCTATGGTTATATTGACAGACTCTCTCCCTCACTCTAGTAGTTTAAAAAAAGTTTACTTCTATACAAGCTATGATGATTATCATTAAAAAAACTTTAATACACCCTTTACCTTTACTAATATCTAGGTAATATCTGTAACCTTCTTTTCCCCTCATCACCAAGTATACTGTTAGCTGTCCATCTTCCTGGGTTGAGAAATGTGGCATTTTCCAGTTTTACTTGTTGATCTCTGATGTGGAAAAAATATATATATTGGGTATATGTGTTTATACTCACCCTGGATTGTTAAAATATATCCTCCAGTAATTCTTCCAAAGAAGGTGTGCAAGAAATAAACTTTCTGAATTCTTCAATATCAAAAAATATCTTTGTTTTACCTTCAAAATCAAATGTTAATTTGGCTGGATATAGAATTCTAGGTTTAAAGTCTTTTGCCTGCAGAACTTTTATGATATTACCCCACTGACTTCTAGCATCCAGAGTATCCAATGATAAGTCTGCTGTCAATCTCATTCTTATTCCTCTGTAGGTTATCTCTTTTTTTCCTCTAGAAGTATTTATAATTTTTTCTTTATCATTATAATTCTCAAATATCACCAAGATGTGTCTAGGAGTGAGTCTCTTTTCATCAAGTATACTGGGTACTCAGCAGGCACTGATAATCACAAGATTAGAATCTTTCTTTAGCTTTCTTCAATTATTTCTCTAATTATTTCTTCAATTATTTCTCTAATTATTTCCTCAATTATTTCTCTAATTATTTCTTCAGTTTTCTTCAGTTATTTCTCTAATTATTTCCTCTGCTCCATTCCCTGTATTATCTTTTTCTGGAATTCTTATTAAACGGATGTTTGAGCTTCTGGATCTATCCTCTATGTGTCTTATTCTTTCTTTAATTATTATCTGTTTGGCCATTTGCATTGTATCCTTAGGGAATTCTTCAATTCGATCTTCTAGGTTGCTCATTCTCTCTTTAAGTATGTCTATTCTATTACTCAGAGCAGGTATTGAGTTTTTTACTTCTAAGACTTCTGGTTGGCAATTTTTAATATTTTCAATCTCCTCTTGTATCTCTCTGAAGAAATTAATTACACTTCTTCTGAAGTTTTCTTCTGTTTCCTGTATTAGATGTTTCTTCAAATGTTAGCTCTTTTGTTTGCAGAGTTTTATGTCTCTCTCTCAGTTTTCCTTAAAACTTTGGTGATTCCTGATGGAGTACTCAAATTTGTACACGAATGTTTTTTCTGCTTATCAGAACTTATTTCTAGTGATTTTGAGCGAGAGGTCCCATGTAAGGTTGAACAGAGTGTCCCAATTTCTTGATTTCTGGGTATAGCTGTTTCATCTTTGTTCTGGGTTTTTGTACCACCTAGTGTTTCATGAACTTTTTCTTCTCAGAGTCTGAAGGTAAATAACTAACGGCAATCTCTTGAAGTCCATGTGAGTCCTCTTTTTTCACAATCTGGGAGGCAGTCTTTACCTTTTCTACTTCAAAGTCCTTTCCTTCCTCCCATGTTAAGAACACTTCTAACTCCCACTCTGAGTCTTCTTCCTCCTCTTGATCAGAATCTTCTATCTCTTTAATTATAATATTCTCCAAGCCCTCACTAGTTATTTCAAATCCATGCTTTGCATTTACAATAGTATGAGGTTGAAAGGTTGAGTGTTGTTCCTTATATAATACTGTGGCCTCTAATCCCTCCTTTTCCAATTCTGAGTCCTCCTCTTCCTCTTCCTCCAGCCCTGAGGTATCTTCTCCCTCCTCCAACTCTGAAGCTTCTTCTCCTTCTTCCTCTAACCCTGAGGTATGTTCTCCCTCCTCCGACTCTGAAGCCTCTTCTCTCTCCTCCTCTAGCTCTGAGGCTTCTTCCTCCTGGAGGGCTTCTTTTTCCTTCCACTCTGAAGATTCTTCCTCATGAGTCTCTAAGTTTTTCAACTCTTCTGGCTTAGCAACCTTTACCTCTTTAATAAATAGAAAGTTCAAGCCATCACTGGTTGCTTCCCCAGTTCCTTGCTTTGAGTCTATTAGACTTTTATCCTGAAAGTTAAAAAAAAAGGAAAGTTATTTATTTAAACACTGTGTCTTTTAAATGAATAAAAGCTTTTACTCTGTAAATTTAATATGACTGCTATTTTAACAGTTAGAAAATATCTAGAAACTGTTTAAATATTATTTTTTCTTGAAGGCTTGGGATTCCAAACAAGTCAAGTTTCCCCTGTGATTATCCCATCACAAGTATAATTTCTTGTGTAATATTTGCAACAAATTTTTATGAGGTTCTATCTACTGTGTTCCTACTATATTCCCAACTCTTAGTGTACTGTGTAGGAAGTACACTATATCTTCCTATATATATCTATATATCTTTA
>NW_011888932.1:1012097-1027293 GCF_000151845.1 Pteropus vampyrus | reverse complement strand
TGAAAAAGACTTAGCAGGACTACTTTTACACATTAAAAACTGAACATAGCTCTTTTCCTTTCTGCCATGTGAGAATACAACAATAAACTGACAATCTGCAACCCAGAAGAAGGCTCTCACCAGGACCTGACCATGCTGGCCTGATTTCAGATTTCCAGTTGTTTATAAGCCGCCCAAACTATGGTACTTTGTTATAACCACCTGAACTAAGACAAGCCCCAGTAAATCCTTGGGTGCTGAATAGCCTGATGGACTTCTCTGGGCAGAAATACTGCACCTATATTTCTGTTTTGTTATTCGTTCATTTGTTTATTTATTTATTTAGTGACTGGAAAAAATAGCACAATTTTGCACCCCGCCCCTCATGGAAGGGAAAGAACACAAGAAAGCCTGTGAATAGATTTCTTCAGACTGCCTGTGTTTTTCCCCTTGCAGATCTTATAATATATCTTTTCACTATAATAAACCTTTGCTGTGTGTATGACTATAAAAAAAAAATTGAACCTAATTATTTATACTTGATATTTTTGTTATTCCCATTGCATGAAGGCTTTTAGTTGAATTCATTTAATTCCTTGTTTCTATTTTTTCCTCTTAATGACTTAAAGGCTATTGTTCTAGTGTTTATCTTTAAGTATTTAACATATACATTTTTTTCTATCAATACCTAGAATAAGTATGTCCAATCTCCTCTCAAATAAACAACTGTTAACTCTTTCTTCTCTCAAGCTTCCAACATCCATTTAAGAAAAAGAAGGGGGAAGGGCTTTTTAATCATTACTTTTAATGTCATGCTTTTACTTAAGGAATTATTTCTTAAAAATTAATTTACTCTTCAAAATAACTTTAACAACTATTATATTTTATACATAAGCTCTACAGATTTGTATCCTTACCACTTTCTCTTGAATCCCATATCTTCTTCCTCTTTTCTTTATTTTTTTATTTTGTGGAAGTACACCTTTCAGTAATTCTCTCATAAATGATTTTTGGCTGGTAAATTTGCTGAGGCTTTGCATGTCTGAAAAAGTCTTTATTTCACCATCACATTTAAATATTAATTTAACTTGGCATAAAAATTTAGGTTCAAAATCATTTTCCCTCAGAATGTTGAAGATATTACTCCATTGCTTACTAACATCCAGTGTTGCTGATGAAAAGTCTGCTGCCAACATGAGTATAGCTCCTTTCGTCTTCTCTGGAGACTTTCAGAATTTTCTCTTTATTCTTGAAATTCTGAGTGGTTTTTTCCTCCCTCATTTCTTCCTCTCCTTTCTCTTGGCCCTCTCCTGTAACTTCTAAATGGATGTTGAAATTTCTACCTCTGTCACTTACATCACTAATGGCTTCTTCCACACTTCCTATGACTTTGTGATTTTGTGATTCATTCTGGGACAGTTTCTTACCTTGGTTAGTATTGCACTCTTCAGCTTTGTATAATTTGCTATTCAGCTCAATTATTTCTTTTATTTTAACAGTCAAATTTTCAACATCCTCAGCTATTTTACAGTTTTCTCCTTCTATTTTCTCTACCAATCCTGTTTTTATTGAGGCCGTATCTTTTATTCGTTGCCACTCTTTTCTGGTACTGGAGTTCTTTGGATTTTTCATTTCAGATATTGACCTTTTTACTCCTAAAATTTTAGGTCATTTTTAAGAGATTCCCTTACATCTTCAGTCATTAAGTCCAGATTTTCTATCAAGACTTTAAACTTATTCATAATAACTGTTGACATGTCTTTATATTTTAACTCTAATATCTGAGCCATCTCAGTTTATATCAACCTAATTCTTTCCATGTGGGTGATATTTTTTTTGGTTTCATAGCAGGTCTAGAAATTTTTTATTTGACATTTTGAATATGTTGTCAAGACTGGATGTTTTTTCTTTTTTTTAATCCAGAAGAGTAAGTTTTGTTTTTGCAGGCCTTCTAGACTCCCCCAAACTCAATTTTAAAAAATATTATCTGAAATATAAAAAATAAAAAAATAAAAATTGTTTACTGATGAATTGTTTATCTTGAGAAACTCTAATCAGGAATGTAAGCTTGGTTATTAAGTAAACTATGCTATGCGTACTCCGTAACAATTTAATAAAAGGGTGACCAACAAGATGAGTATATTTGCACTAAAACAAAAGGAAACAACCAGAATCCAAAATTCATACAATATGATCATTAAAATCCCACTTATGTAAAGACTTGAATGTAACAAACTATAGAAATGATACCTGAAAGTATAGTCTTAAGACTTAAATGTAATAAATTAAATAGTAGATAAATAAGAATGATGGAAACTGGCTGGTTTCCCATACCATTAACTTTGCAATGCTCTCCGTATTAAATATATTAATTACAAGAAAATAAGTACCATTTTTTAAAAAAGTGTATCATGCGAAATTTTGAGAGTCTAAGGTGACTTGTATGGAATCTTACACAAAATGGAAAAAGAGAAGTCCCCTTTGGGAGGGAGATTTGCAGAGATTCACATTAAGACTTTTTATCAAAATCACCTATCAAGTCAATTCAGAATATTATTTTCCAGAGTGCAAATGTTAACACATATCCTGAATGAAGCAGAAGAACTAAATTCCATGCCTCCTCCCACAGGTCCTTGAGGAGACTCACTTAGGTTGTTCATTTTTGTTTTTAAGCATTCCACTATACTGCATAAGTATAACCTTGCATGGTGGAGAGAGACCACCATTTCTTCATTATTTAGTTAATAGGGATGTGAAGTTAATAGGGAAAGTGCAATATGCACACTTTGGATAATAGCTGCGATGCCAGTTCCTGACTCTCCCTTCTGAAAACCTAGCAGATAATCAAGCTTTACCAGCTGAGTTTGCTGCTGAAGTACTAACAATCATACCACCTGCTGATTCATCATGGATGTCAAGACCCAAACTACTTAAACTTGTAAGTTTAAAAAGAAAAATTACACTCTTTTAGTGGATTCAGTAACTTATAACTTATGAGGAGACTAGGATAAATAATCAAAATTTTAACTGTTATTGAAGCAGATCAATAGAAGAGAAAGAAGAAATGGAACTCGTGAGTCCTGACAGCTTTGAGAAACAGAACCAGAAAACCTCACATATAGCCAATGGATGATAAAAAATATATTGCATGGTAACAGAAAACAGTCCTGGACTCAAGTCATCTGAGAGAAAAAATTCATCAGAGCTGGCGCAAAATTAATAAAAGATATACAATACATCTACATATGTCCAGATAAAACTTCTAAATGCAGACATGAACTTTATAAATTCCTAGACATTTATTCACATTTTTTGAGCACATTTGTTGCTAGATACTGCACTAGCTGCACAAGAAAAAAACATTGAGTAAAACCAGACATGGAACTTGCCCTCAAGAGAGTTAACATCTAGGGAGAAACAAATATCAAAATGCAACTGTGCCAACACTACGAGATCCAGGAAAGCTTCTCTGGGAAAGTGGCTCAAATTTGATCTGAGAAAGGAGCAGCATTTATACAGCAAAATAAATAGAAGAGCCCAAGCTAGTTTGTGTTCTGCAGATATACATTTATGAACCATCTGTTCATAGGTGGTTAGTTAATTCCATAGATAACAAACATTCCAGAAAGAAAAAAAATCAAATTAGTAGGAAACTCAAGAAAATGAGAAGACAAGCCACAGACTGGGATTAAATATTTACAAAAAGTACATCTGATAAAGGACCGTATTCAAAATATACAAAGAACTCTTAAAACTCAATATTAAGAAAATGAACAACCTGATTAAAAAAATGGACAAAAGACCTGAACAGACATCTTACCAGAGAAGATATACAGATGGCAAATAAGCATATGAAAAGACGCTCCACATCATGTCGTCAGGGAAATGCAAATTAAAACAATGAGATACCATTATACACCTATTAGAATGGCTAAAATCCAAAACATTGACGATATCAGATGATGGTGAGGATGTTTAGCAACAGAAACTCTCATTCATTGCCGGTGGGAATAAAAAATGGTAGTCACTGTGGACAACGCTTTGGCAGTTTCTTGCAAAACTAAACATACTCTTACCATAGACCCAGCAATCAGGCCCCTTAGTATTTATCCAAAGGAGTTGAAAACTTATATCCATATAAAAATCTGCACACAGATGTTTATAGCAGCTTTATTCATAATTGTCAAAAACTTGGAAGCAACCAAGATGTCCTTCAGTATATATATGTATAAACTGTGGTATATCCAGACAATGGAATATTATTTAGTACTAAAAAGAAATGAGTTTTCAAGCCTTGAAACAACATGGAGGAACCTAAATTGAATATTACTAAGTGAAAGAAGCCAATCTGAAAAGATTATATACAAAAAAAAAAAAAAAGGCTACACACAGTATGATTCCAAGTATAATACTGTAAAAGGCAAAACTATGAAGACAGTAAAAAGGTCAGTTGTTCACAGGGATGGTAGGGGGTGAGAGATGATTAGGTAGAGCACAGAGAATTTTTAGGACATTGAACCTATTTCTGTGTGACGCAGTGGTGGATACATACATGATACACATTTGTCAAAACTCATAGAATGTAGAGCACCAAGAGTGAACCCTTATGTAAATTATGGACTTTGGATGATAATGATGTATCAATGTAGGTTCACTGATTATAAGAAATGCACCACTCTGGTGTGGGATGTTGATAATGGAGTTTGTCCATGTGTGGGGGCAGAGGGTATATGAAAACTCTGTACTTTCCACTTAATCTGCGGTGAAAAAATTAAGTTTATTAACTAAAAACGATTAGCATGAGACATCTTAACTACAATGCTAAAGCCTAAAAAATAGAACTTTGGAGACTATTCCAAACAGACTGTTGCAAGAGTCACATAAGTAGCTAAGAAGTTCAAAAACTTCTCATTACATAAAAACTGAATCGGGAAAAATTAAGATAACCCATATTAAAAGATAAAAATTTGTTTGGTAATTAAATATTAAAGGATACAGTTATTTAATTCTAAGATAACTCAATTAAAAAACTAAAAGAAACTCAAAAATACTGAATGTCATTAGTAACTACTTGCGGTACACAATGAAAGTGGGCTTTGAGGAGAATTTATAGACAAAACATTTAAAAAGTCAGAAGGATGAAAATTAAGTTAAATTGCTACATAAAGAACAAAATGCACCCAAGAACTTCTGGTGACATTGACTAAGCTAGAGAAAAAAAGTGCAAATAAATAAGGATATGAATAAAAAGGGGATACAACTACTAATAAAGTGTAATTCAAAAATAGGAGTATTATTACATTTTCACAATTAAATTTGAAAATTGTGAAGTAACATTTATGGTAGTGGTACTCACACTCTTCTAGAGAACAGTAAAAAGCAAATGTTTTAATATTGTCTAAAAGGCTAGGTAACTTCAATAACAAACCAGAAGACCAAAAAAAAGTTATTTTCATCAAACTTGTAAATATAGATGTAATACTTCAATGACGGGGAACAAGAGGCCAGTTCTACTTGAGGAGACTAAAAGAACTGTGTGCCCCTCAGTTGGATCCTGGTTTGAACAAATCAATTGTAGAAAAGCAGGAAATTTTGACTATGAACTGAGTGTTAAATGATATTAAGAAATATGAATTTCATTAGCTGTGATAATATAGAAGTTATTTAAGAAAAATCCTTATTTTTTAAGAGATAGACACTGAAGTTTTTAAGAGTACAATGACACGATGTCTGGGATTTACTCTAAAAAACTTTAGCAATGGAATAGATGAGACATATGGAAGACAAGTTTATTTTTGAATTTAGGTGGTAGGTTCCAGAATTTATTTTTTTATGATTGAAAGTACTCCTAAATTTTCTTAAAAATTGAACACCGTTAAGGAAAACCACTGAGTTCTCCCCAATTAAAACACACAAACTGCACTCTATGCCTTACAAAAGATATTGTTAAAGCAAAATGCCAAAGAAAACTGAAAATAGGGGGCAAAACTATACAGATAAATGCAGAGAAAATTAAAGCACAAAGAAGGCAATATTAACCATATAAAGCAAAATTCGGGTCAAAACTATGAAAAAGCAAAAAAATATTTTTTTATGGTAATCCACAAATATAAATATCATTGTGCATTGAACAATGTAGCTAAATAAAAACCAAGGAAAGATAAAAGGCTGAGATAAAAGTAGAAAGTTAAAAGCAAATGTAAAGAATAAAATCAAAAGCCAAGTGAGAATTTTTAATTGGAAAAAAAATTACAGTGTGTAAAATTAAGCATGAGAAAGGACACAAACCCAGCACAAGGATTTTAAAACATGGTTTGCAAATGTATGGTTGTAAAAAAAAAAAAAAAAAAAAAAAAGCCTAGATGATATATCCTAGGCAAAACTTTTTAAGTAATCAAATATTGATCCTGTTAAGGGTGGAAAATTTTCAAGTGAGCAAACTAGCTAAATCAGCTACAGGGAAGAAATATCTTTAGATATCAGGAGTTGTCCTACTTGCTTATGTGTGGTTTAGGAAGTATATTGTATAAGATATGAAGATGGCCAATGTCTACTTCTGTAATCCATTTACTTGTTAATTAAGGATGTTGTTCCGGGCAAAGATATGCTAACAGCCAACTTCCACTTCTGTAATCTGCTGGCTTGTTCAGGAGACCACCAGGATATGGTCTTAAGCTTTATCAGCTGCCTCCTCTGAAAGCTCAGGGCTGATTTCCTCTAGCCCTGAGTGGTAGAGAGTCAGTCGCCGGCCGGCTAATAAAGGCTCATAATTAATCTCAATTGGCTCCGTAGGTCTCAGAATTGTTCGCGCCATAACAATCCAAAAAATAAAAAAAACCAAAACCCTCATCAGATCAGCATTATAAGGAAAAATCAGTAAAATATTCAACATTTAAAAAAGTTCCATAGCTAGAAGTTTTCATTTAACTGTATAGAACAATTTTAATTAAATAGTTCTGATAAGACAGGTAGGAAGGTCACAGAAGAGGAAATATACTCCTAGAACAACCACCATAAAAATCATTAGTTTAAGATTTTACACAAATTGAAAAGCTAAAATAAAAAATAGAGGGAACGCAAAGCAATACTACTAAACATATGAAAAGTGGCCTAATCCCAGGAATTGGGGATAAATTGGAAAAAAATGTGTCCACTTTTACCTATCTGGAGTGAGAATAGTTACAACTTTTTAAGAAATTGGAAAAAATATTAAAATCAGAAATAATATATACTCTCCCTTTAAGAATCTACACCAGGAACAAAGCCACCAGTACTGAAGAGTACATGAACAAAAAGTTTGGTACTGAGGTTTTTGTTACAAAACCCCAGAAGACAATGCCCTTTTAATAAAGGAAGGGTAGAACCCACAAAGGTCTGTGCACACTGTGCAATTATATGCAGCTATTAAGGGGTGTGTATCAGAGACATTTACTGGTTAGGGATGGCCTTGGTGCGGGAAGGAAAAAAACAAATTGCAGAAACTGTGTGTAGTTCAATCTCATTTTTATAAGCACATACACAAAATCACGGAAATGAGAATGGACAGAAAACATATGGAAATATGCTGAATTTTTAGAGAAATGCAAACCAAAAGAGATTCCAGTATTTAAAAAAACTGATTATAGCCAGTGCTGGGGCAAATTTTATCTGGCCTCTCCACCTTAAAAGAGTCACTGGGAATTGTTAGAATTCTGAAGTAATTAAAATGTGAAAAGAATAATGCCATTAAAAAAAAAAAAAGGAAATTAAAAACCTGGCACTATTGAAGAAATACCACACCAGCTCAAGGTGGCCAGAGAATTGGAATGGGGAATATTAACTCTAGCTAAAAAAAGTTTACAGTACAGCCAACAAATTCAGAAAAAAAAACAAACAAAAAGAACAGGTTGCCTATTTTGAAAAGGTAACTTACCATATAGGAAATGCAAATAGATAATAAACATATGAAAAGATGGCAGTTACAAACCAAGCAAATGGAAATCAAAATCAGCTTTTTTCCAATCAAGATATTAGGGGAAATTTATTTTCTCTCCCATCCCCCAGTGCCTTGGGTGTATGATTTTCTGAATGTTCCTCACTCTTCCTAATCCATCCTAGTCTCCAAAGTTTGCTGCTATATTAGAGAAACTTCCTTAAAACATAAATCAGAACTCATCACTGAACTTTATTAAAGCCTCTGAAGTCTTCCTTTTCCAACCTATATTTGATGGCCTCAAACCCTGACCTAAAACTTGCCAACAACTTTGCTCCAGCGTCAGTGTTTAAAATCTTGCTTTCCATCTTGATTAGGGATTCCGAAGCCAGAGTGGATAGAATTTCAGGGTTACCTAGGATCTTGAGTGAGAAAGAGACCATATATTTATTTTTATTAACCTAGAATTTAAAAACTAGAATTTAGTATTTAAATTCAGTTATTAAAATACTAAATTTGAGCTACTGAGTATGTGAACGACTTAACCTATTATTATTCAACAAGACTGAGTGGCAGGTCTAAACTACTTTAATTTTGAGGTAGTGAGAGCATAAAACTTTCATGATACCTGCAACAACCGTAATGTGAAATGAAAATACCTGTGATTTCTGGTGATGGCAAAGTCGTGGAGTCTGCTAATAACACCCGACTACCAAAGTACAATGTTAAACATCCCCACCCTAGATCTGCTGTAAGGCTCATTCCTCATCAGTGCAAAGGGCGATTCCCCTGAATCACTCTAAGAGATGCACGCCCGCGCATGCGCCATCACCCTCCACTCCTCCAGCTACCAGACACTCAGCTACCGGGTCTTTGCTGCTTACCCACTGAGAGTCGGCCTGGAAGATGAGTTGTCTGCAGAGGAAGACTTGGTCTCCTGCACAACTGCGTCTCAGCGCCTAGAATTCCAGCAAGTTTATGATATATAATTCAAACTTTAAAGTTTAATATGTAGAAAATTCACCCACTTTATACACAGGAAAAAAAGTACTTCTCTCGCTATGTGTTTGCTTAAATTTATATGATCATAGAAATAAGTATGAAAAGACACATTAAATAACAGTGAGTCTGGGAGTGGAGTGAGGAGAGGGCTGCAGGGAAGGGAAGGGTCAAGAGCCACACTTGAGAAGGAGGTGAGCAGCAAAGGTATAAGAGAAGAGGATGGTTTCATTGCGCTAGTTGGGGTCTATTTTCTAAGACATTTTGGCAGTAAACATGTATTCCTTTTGTCGTTTGAAAACGAATTCAATTTTTCTAACAATGGAAGGAATTGCATAAAAAAATTATTACTTCCAAATCTATTTCCCAGTCAGATAAAGAAATAACTGAAGAGGTTGGAGATGAAGTTCAAAGCCTCACATCCAGGATATGGAGGATAGGATGAAAACTCAGTTCTTTCCAGCTCCAAAGCTCTTATTCCACAGCTCCCAAAAAACATGCAAATTTCATCTCCCCCACCCTCTTTTTAACAGTAGTGCTTAAGTACTTCCTCCTTTCCTAGCCTTCATGGTCTCCTCATGGCACTGCTGTTTTAATATCCTCACTTTCGGGATAGGGGACGCTTAAGGAAGATGACTTTCTCACTGGCCGGTGAATAACAAGGGATGTAAAGTTGGAGGACCCCCAAAGGGGCGCCCAATGCTGTGCCCTCTACCTCCCCCAGCCTTACCTGCAACAAAAGGAATCTTCCGGAGGATACAGACGTGAACAAAGTGAGAAAGGGAGAAGGAAGTTTGACTCACAACCTTTTGCTGGCTCCTCCCTTCCTTTCGTGGCGTTTGAAAATCCCTAGGCCCAATTCCCTCCCAGTCTACACTTCCTGGTCCTCTCCTCCAGTCCTGAAGCAATTTTCTAATCGCCCACGACCTGAGCGCCAACTTCCAGCTTCGCTGCCCCATAGCTTCTGGGGCTGAAAGTGCCCATCCACCCGTCCTGACTCCAGGGTCACATCTCAAAAAAGACTAAGCCACTTACAGGCGGTAACCCCAGGGGTTGTACTTGACTTCTCTCATTTCTTAAGTTTCCACATTTAATCATGCCTAAGCTCTTGAATTTGTATACTTACCTCCACCTCAGTCTCTATGGTTCTGGCCTAGTCTGAGTGCATCATCTCTCACCTGGATCACTCAAATAACCAATTAGTTTCCTTTCCTCCTCTCTGGCCTCTCTGCAATCATCTACCTTATGTGATACCTTTCAGTGGCTCCCATTTCAATTGAAAATTCTAACTCCTCATCCCAGTGAGATGCCCTCTTCAACACTGTGTAAGTACTACTCCCCATAACAGATATAGTCTCCTTTCTGCTCCCGAGATTCCTGCCTTAGGGCCTTTGCACTAGCTATTTCCTCTGAGAATTATTTTTCCAGTTCTTTTCTGGCTGACTCCTTTTTATTCTCGTGTCTCAGATCAAACTCCTCTAAGAGGCCTCTCAAGTCACCGTTTCTAAAGGAGCCACACATAAACCCCTTCCCATTACTCTCGTTGAAGAGCAAAATTCAACCAGGTAAATTTGAACATCTAATTGGCTTTATTAAGGGATTCATGAATCTGGCAGCATCCCATCTAGCAACTCAAAGGGGGCTCCGAGGTGTACGAAATGGAAAGTTTTTATAGGCAAAAAAAGAGTGGGGATGGGAAATTCAGAGTGGATTATTTCTGGCAGGGACTCCTACCCTTAGGGAAAGGAAGGGGGTCTTATTAGGCAGATTAGCAGCTCACTAGTGTTGCTGAGGAAATTCCAGATAGATTGGTTTAAATTTTCTCTCCTGTAGAAGCTAAAACTGCAATTAAGTTAGTAAGTGTTGGTTTGGTAACACGGCTTAGCAAAAGTGACTCCATTTTGGTCTTTTTTTTTTTTTTACACTCTTTATCACATCCCCCTCTTTATTTTGTTCCCAGTTTTCAGAATCTGAACTTATCCATTCAATTCAATTCTGTGTGTCCTTATTATGTTTCTCTTTCACGTCTCCACTAGTATATATACTATAACCTCATAAGGGCAAGAATCTTATCTTTCTTGTTCACGGATCTATCTGCTGTGCCTGGAATTATAGGCCTTCATGTTGAATGAAGCACGGAATGAGTGAGCAAAATCTTCTTGTCAAATCAGACGCTGGTGGTACTCATTGTACCCATAAATGTTTATCGGACTGTCTCCAGAATTAAGAAGGGTGGGCCCGGAAGCTCAGCAAGCTGTCCTGAGATGGAGATTCTGGGTTTCTGGGTGGTTGGGCTCCCCAGGCCTGACTTGCAAGCTCAGATGAAGGTTGACTTGATCAAGGTTATACAGCTAATAAGCAGTGAAGATTCAATAGCAGGTAGGTGTCCAATCAATGTATATGGAATTGTGCTTGGTAGGCACCATGGCTGAAACCCGCTGCTGGGGAACCATACCTGAGGAACCTGAGCCATACCTTCCCACCAATGAGAAACAAAAATGGTTGGAATAGTAACCATAAAAGAGACATAATAGATTTAGGAAAAGTCCCAACACCTTGCATGAGCACCGATTAGAAGAAGTGTCCTCTGGTTGACCTGTTCTCATTACCATACGAAATAACACGCCCACTAGGGCCATGACAGATCTGGAGCAGCCCATATAAGGCCAAAAAGGGGATGGGAACCCAATTATTGAAAATCCCACTCCATTCTAAGAAAATTTATGAATATTCCTCCCTTCAATGAAAGTTAACCCAGCCCCTAACCCCAATAATCCATAAAAATGCTATGCCAGTTGACTTCAGGAAGCCACATCCATTCTCTTTCGGAGTACACTCCCTTGGTACATCTAGCTTTCACTTTAATAAACCTTTCTCTCTGCAAAACTGTTTCTTTCCTTCTTTCCTTCTTTCCTTCTTTCCTTCTTTCCTTCTTTCCTTCCTTCTTGAGATCTCTCTCTCTCTCTCTCTCTCTTTCTTTTTTAGGCGAGGCAACCCTTGGTTGATCTCACAGATTGCAAGGACCTTGTCAGTTTACAATCCCTTATATATATATATTTTTTCGCCTACAGCACCTGGTCTTCCTAGATGGTCTCCCATCCAAGTACTAACCAGGCCCAACCCTGCTTAGCTTCTGAGATCAGACAGGATTCAGGGTGGCATGGCCGTAGAAACACTCACTTTCTTGATTTTTATCCTGAGAGGGGCAAGGACCCCTGTGCTGGTAAAAGAATAAGCAAAGAATACTTAATCTTTTTTTTTTTAAATCCCTTACTTTTACGTCTCTGGCATTATTCATAAAATCACATAAATGAAAAATATTTCAATCAAATGGCAGAGTCAAGTGGCAGAAAAAAAAATCAAAGATGTGAGTTATAGTTTAGGGGAAGTACATGAGCTGGAGTAGCATGCTAAATGACACATAGGGATGCAGTCAGCAGGATTTAGAGGGATGGATGGACACCAAATAGGATAAACGGTCTAGTTTCTTTAGCTAATATCAAGGGGAAGAGAAGGGACGGGGCACAAAGATTAAATTTCAATATTTTAATCTTTAAAAGAGACTTAAACAACATATCGATTATATTAATTGAATACAGTGCGCATGGATCCTGTTTGGATCCTGACTCAAACACAGAAGAGCACAGAAAAACGGGAGACAAAATTGAAAATCTGAACACTCGATATTTGATATTAAGAGATCATCGTTTGTTTAAGTGTAGTTAAGGGTACTGTGATTTAAAAAAGTGTTTAAAAAAGTAAGACTTCCCAGCCATGTGCCGAACAGTTTTTGGAAGGGGGAAAGACATGGGCCTTGGGCTCTGAGTTTAATAGGTCAATCAAGGTCAATTGTAAGAAGTGGAGTTGGCTGGTGGTTGCTCTACAGCAGAAGTTTTCCAACTGTAGCCTGCTGCTACTGGGGTACTGAGAGACCTTCAGAGAGCAAGCGGGCCTGAGTAGATGGGTTTTTAAAATCATAATGTGTTTTATTTAGTCTGCCCGTTAATAACTAATATTTGAGAACATTTATAGTATTAATGAAACAATCTAAGATGTTTAATTTCATTTTGTTTCACATATCAATAAAGAGACAGTCAAAATAATTATAGTCAAAATTATAATGCTAAAAACTTAGAAATGCTTAGTGTTAGTATGTCTATCTTCAGTTTCTGTTGTAGGAATCCCTAACATGCCCATGCCCAGCCTGAAGTCTTCCATAAGAAATATTGAAAGGAGAAGTATTTCATCTCATCCGGGCAATAAGCCTCTCCATCCCCATCTATCCACCAACCCATCCATCCATCCATCCTTCCTTTTTTTTTCCTTCCTCCCTTCCTCCCTCCCTCTCTTCCTCCCTGTCTCTCTATTGGATTGAGATTCAGAAGTGAGACAGATGTCTCCAGGATGTACTTTAACATCATTATTTGAACTGAAATAGGAAGTCCGACTTCTCCTGACAGAAAGTATAATTTGTCTGATGGGACTGGCTTTGACAATGAAGTTATATGGAGAACATGTTCCATAAAGTGGATGAATTAAATCTATTTTTGACAAAAAAAAAATACATTTATGATATGTTCACAATAAAAAAAAACTAGAAAATATATCTTTTGAAATTATTTAAATTTATGATTAAAAAGTTTATTTTAGATATCAACCTAAAAATGTGTTTTGTGAAGAATATGAGCAAAATTATTTGAAAATCACTGTCCCTTGGGCCTCTACGTGGTCCAGAATGACCCTAAGGAATTGCCTTGGCAGTAGAGGATGGGCTATACAAGAGGCTTGGGAAACAAGCTGAGCATCATGGCAGGCTCCTTGCCTGACACCAGTTCATCTTTGAGTCTGCCCAGCTTTTCGGACTTGTCTGGCTTGTCAGAAGAGAAAATTTTGCCTGGTTCCAGTTTGATTACTAAGTTGACACCCCTGCCACTTGCCAGGCCACCCTAAGGAAGAGAGAGGTGTTCCGGGACTTGTAGCAGCAGAATGCTAAAGAAAATCACCTTGGAGCTCTAGCTGAGACACACCCTTACATTTATTCTACTTGGAATGCCCTTACTCACCCAAATTCTACCCTCTTTGTTAAGTTAATCAACTTAGTCATCAATATTTATTGTATATGTACTTTGTGCCAAGTACTGTTTTTTCAAAGTTCTGTTTTGATGCCACCTCCTCTAAGAAGGAGCCTTGTTTGACTCTCTAGCCTGAATTAGGAACTCTTCTGAGTCCCAGCATCCTAGGACTTCTGCTATTTAAGGCACTCATGACCTGTACAGTCCTTGTTTCTTGGAATACAGTAATACTCACTCAGAGCTGGCTCCAGATTCAGGCTATTGGGTTGAGACCACCACTTTGCCAGCTGTGTGACCTTAATAAGTTAGTTTAACCTCTCTGTGCTTCCATTTTTTAAATATATAAAGTAGGCAAAACAGTGCCTACTTCATGGTCTTGGGAGAACTTGAGATAATTAAGTAAAAGTGACTTTTACAATGCTTAGAATTCAGTAATACATGTGCATTGCAACAAGTTTGTTAAATACAAGAAAGTATAGAGAAGCAAAGATTACCTCCAACACTTCGATGCACATTCTTACAGATTTTTTCTATGTACATATGTACTTACATAAAATACGAACCTCATATCATCGAACTTTCCTTCTTAGGGGATTTTTATGAGATCTGATTATATATAAAAAACAATTGGGGGAAGAATTATATATTATTCAAGCTTTCCAGCAATGAATATGAAATCTCATCAGGCAAGTTACTTACCTCTTTGTACCTCCATTTTCTATAAAATGAGAAATACTATGGTACCAACTTCGCAGATTATTGATTAAGTGAAGTAAAACATGCAACATGCTTAGCATGGTGCCTGGGGCATGGTAAGCCTCTCCTAAATGCTTGCTATTGATGTTGTTAATATCATTTGTTTAAATATTTCACAGGTTCTTTTTGTCTTAAATATGTCTTACACACTTTTTTGGTTAATATTATTCTTGGGTAATACTTATTTTTATCGCTATTGTGAATGCTATTTTTTCCTCTAGTCTATTGCTGATATGTAGAAAAGGAGTAGTTGATACCTTACTGCTGGTAGCTCAGAGCTTAGTATCTATCTCCTGGGCAAGACACTTCTAGTAAACAAATTACTTTTAACACATGTTAATTAAAAAGATAAGAGTAAACAAAGGGTTTTAGGAAGGTCAGAGAAGGCTGTTAGCTAAACTTGCAGGCAAAGTCTGGGGAAGGTGTCTCAGAAGCTGTAATAGGGGCTGAGTCTTGAAGGACAAGGCCTTTTGCACAT
>NW_011888932.1:1001644-1012047 GCF_000151845.1 Pteropus vampyrus | reverse complement strand
ATGAAATCTCATCAGGCAAGTTACTTACCTCTTTGTACCTCCATTTTCTATAAAATGAGAAATACTATGGTACCAACTTCGCAGATTATTGATTAAGTGAAGTAAAACATGCAACATGCTTAGCATGGTGCCTGGGGCATGGTAAGCCTCTCCTAAATGCTTGCTATTGATGTTGTTAATATCATTTGTTTAAATATTTCACAGGTTCTTTTTGTCTTAAATATGTCTTACACACTTTTTTGGTTAATATTATTCTTGGGTAATAATTATTTTTATCGCTATTGTGAATGCTATTTTTTCCTCTAGTCTATTGCTGATATGTAGAAAAGGAGTAGTTGATACCTTACTGCTGGTAGCTCAGAGCTTAGTATCTATCTCCTGGGCAAGACACTTCTAGTAAACAAATTACTTTTAACACATGTTAATTAAAAAGATAAGAGTAAACAAAGGGTTTTAGGAAGGTCAGAGAAGGCTGTTAGCTAAACTTGCAGGCAAAGTCTGGGGAAGGTGTCTCAGAAGCTGTAATAGGGGCTGAGTCTTGAAGGACAAGGCCTTTTGCACATCTTGTGGGAGCTGCTATGCTCCCATAACTTCCAGTGGAGGTGCCAAGGTGGTGGGTTCTGCTGCCAGCTCCCACTGATGCTAGGACTCAAATTAGAAGCAAAGGAAGAGAACTGGCTAGGTGGAATCAACAGGCTAGGGAATCTGTTGCATCCAGTCCACCTGCCCTATGACTAGAGATCCACTTCCTTTACTCTTCATTGCAGTTCTTCCTGAATTCCACGGAGACCCACCCTATTCTAACAGCTGGTCCTGACTTTGCAACAAAGTATTGGGCAGAGCTTCCCTTTGGGCATAGTACTGTTCTGGACCAGAGGATATATCCTAATCTACTACTAATCTTTCTCTGGAGAAGCTTGGGTTCTATGGAGATAGGGCACCTAATCCCATCTGCTATTAAAGATTCTAGTTTTTCATTTCCTGTCACAGTTTTGGGGTGGAGATGCGCTTCTGGATTTATATAATGAGATCAAGCAATTTCTTTTAAACAAGATTTCCTTCTGAGAAGATGTGAATCAGGTAAATGGAAAACCTACGCCATCTTCTGGCTGTGAGTATGAGTAGCTTTCTTAGGACCCATTGTTTATTTATATTCAATACAGGTTTTTCTTTTTCCAAGTTGCTAAATCTGAGGCTCATTGAACTCCAGTGTTTGTTCAATAAAGACTCACCTGAGAAGCCAGGTTAAAATGTAGATTCTGATTCCTAACTGTGCACCTTCCTGCACCAGGATTCTGATGTAAACTGTTCATGGACCACACTTTGAGAAAAATAGTAAAAATGATGGGATGGAGGCCAACATGTAAAGCGAATAATGGGTTTTCGAAAATTATTTTATGATTACAAAAGACAAGTTTTTTATTAAAGTGAAAATATTTGAGAGAAGTACAGAAATATTAAAGGTAGAAAATAAAATCGCATATATAATTCTAGAGAAATTACTATTTTAAAATCTTGCTTTTATGTCTTTGAGTTTTGTGTCCCCAGTGCAAAAATGTTTTTGAAAATATGGTTTGTAGTAGCTGCATCATTTTCCATCACGTGGCTTTTTTCCATGTGGTATTTAACTATTCCCACGTGGGTTACTGGAGGACCTTTACACTGTTTTCACTGTTATAAATAAGAGTATGGTATTGGCATGACCATCCATTTATATTAATCTTTATGTATGATTGTGATTATTTCCTTAGGATATAATGGGAATGCTAATGGTACAGACTGATTCTTGATAATACTGCCAGCTCATTGTTTCTTGTTTTAATACATTAGCCAGAACTCTCAAAACATGGAATTACATAGATGAAAGGAGTCAATTACTCTACAAAAATAACAGTCTCTAATTAGAATAATAAAGAATATCCTTCCAAACGCTTAATGGGATTTTGAACCCAAGAGATATTTCCTCTCCATGTATACTTTCTTACTTTTGTTCTTTGTTTTCTTTTTTCCTAAGCTAAAAAAAAAAAAATAGATTTTGATGATTTGTTATTCATTATTAGTTTAATTTTAATGAAGAGATTGGAATAATAGGAAAGTGTGGTGATGAAAAGAAATAATATACGATTTTCATAACTGAACACTATGCCATATCCCAAGTTTGATTCAACTTTATTGAATGCTGACTTGGTCAGACACTATGTCCACTCATAAATAAGAAGTAAGCGATGATCTGATTTGTCACCCAAAGAATGACATAGGTATGAGAATAATTACAAAAACAAGTGATACATGTTCTAATAAAATAATTCACAAGTACAAGTATAGTAATAATAGCTAATTTTACATTAGCTATTTTACATTAGCTATTTTAATGAATTAATATGTATGTAGAACAGTTCTGTTCTACATACATATTAATTCATTTAGTCATCTTATGTTATGTTATCTAATGAAGTAGGCATTATTCTTATCATCATCATCCCTATTTTACAGATGAGGATACAAAGGTACAGAGTAACTTGCTTAAAGTTTTGAGAGCCAGGGCTTGAACCTGTTCCAGAATTCATGCACACTTTACCACTAAATAATACCAAGGAGGGAAAGATTATAACTCTAGAGGATCTATAAGGATTTTTAAACATTAATATTTTTACCTAATGTTAATTGAGCATCTACTATATGGCAAGCAATGTACAAAGAAGTGGATATATAGTGGTGAAAATGAAATGATAGTCATGGTCCCTGCCTTTACTAAACTTGCAATAAATAAATAAAAATGTGAATGAATACATAATTACAGACTGTTACATGTGTTATAAAGGCCAATAACTGAGTACTAATATAAAAAAAATAATAATAACAGGACAAGGAGGGGATACTAGATTATGGTGGCATCATGAATGGCCTCTCTGAGAAAATGACACTCAAGCCTAGAGTTGAAAGACGAGGAGGAGTTAGCTAGGTATAAAAATGGGAGGAAGAGCCTGAGTATGAGTTTTGGGGCAGGGGCTTGGGGCAAGAAGAACTGAAAGTGAGGTTGTGACAATATACTGAGCAAGGGAGATGTTGGTAAGAACAGATTCTGGGCCAGGTTAGAGACTGAATTTATTCCAAGGTCAATGAAGGATCTGAAGAAGGGGCGGGGAGGAGGTTACAAGGTCTTGTTAATATTTCATGAAGATCATTCTATTCTATGGAGTATGAATGATGGTTGAGAGAGCAAAAACTGGGAGAGTAGTCAGAAGTAATTCCAGGCATGAAATGATGGTGATCTGGACCAGGCTGATGGCTCTGCAGATGGAGAAAAGTGGACATGCTATAAACATGCTTTAAGAGTAGAACCATCATTTCTGGTGGGTAGCATAGACATTCCGGGTGACTTCTAAGGCTTTAAGTTGGTCAGCGAGGCGGATGTGGAGGTGTATATTGAGATGGAGAAGCCTAGGGGTGAACAGATTTTGGAGGGATCACAGATCTCTCAGAAATCCAGTGCCCAGAAATGAGCTTCCCCCAGAGTTCAACTAGCTTAAATCCCATTCTTTTCAGCATAATTCACACTCTCCTCCCAACTCGTTCCCTCTTTCATTTCTAAGAACAATCATAATGACCCCACAATAATAAGCAATGCAACTTGTTGTCATGAGAAGTGGGAGGGGCGAGCTCTCATGCCAGGCTCCTTGGGTTTCCCCTGTTGATCTTCCCTTCCTTTTGCAGGCTCTTTTGCTGAAAGTCTAGAATATGAACTCTGGGAGGTGAGGGATCCTATCTGGCTTGTTCACGCATGTCTCCCTTTTCCGAGGGAGCTATTATGTTTTCACTCTTATTGCTGGTGAACTCCTAGCTAGCCTTCCCAACTCACAGTTAGTAGTTTTGTCACCCCTCCACCCTCATTTTGTGTTGCAAACTGATTTCAAAGGGGAGCGCAGAAATACTTTGAATATTGGTACAGGTATGTGAGATTTTCCAGTTCCCCAAATTTTGTTCTTAATCCATTATTAGAGTGATTTCTTTAAAGGGCAAGTCTGATCATAAAATTTTCCTAGTTTAAATGATCTCAGTGAGTCTAGAATGCTGAAAGGATAAATTCCAGGTGCTGTCAAGGGGCCTAGATGGTCCTTTCTGACCAGGACCCTGCCTGTCTGCCCAGTTACATCTCTTTATACTTCTCACATCTTACATTCAAGTCACACTTGACTCTTGGTGGTTTGCTGAACTCACCATTCTCACTTCTCAATTTGAAAATGCTGTTGTCCTCCAATGACACTATGCCATACCACTCTATGTCACCCCTTCACCTGGCCATCTAGCTACCTCTTAGTGCTCCTGCAGCCTCTGCAGACAGCTCCCTGACCCTCAACTCAATGCGTATGTCCTCATAATACCCTGTGCTTCCATGTTTCATAGCATCATTTCCCTCCATTGCAATCACCGTTTCCTTATCTGCCTTCCCTTTAGACTAAGCAAGTCAAGGGCAAGGATTGTCTTATTCACTTTATCTTCTGAACCCAACATATAGTTAGCTTGTAATAAATGTTACATTAGTAACCGAAAAAGTCTTACTGTACCTCATACCTAAGTTTTTTTTTAAAAAAAATCAATTTTAATGACTTAAATCTCCTAGTACCTTCAAAGTGCCTCTTACAATAACATTTAAAATGCAAAAAATAAAAAATAAATTCCAGCAACAGTATTCCTCCAGAGTGCAGATCCTGGAAGGCACATAAGAACCGAAATCTATGCTCAAGCCCTGAAACCCTCACATCTTTAACTCAATGTCAAGGGTCAGACAATCTGGCCCCATCTGATAAAGTGCAGACTGGAAAGCAACAGGCATCTGTTGCTTTCCAAACCACCAGTAGCTTGAGGATGAGGGCCATTTTTCTGTACTGTAAACAAACTGGCTGAGTGGGAGCGCCAATATTCTGAGGCTCCGCCCACATTGGACATGCAAGCCTTCACTCCAGCTGCACCTCGCCTGCTATCTCTCACTTCCCCCTCTAGTTCCCATTGGGGGCTCAGCTAAATGAACATATATATCTCCTGCTGACACAGCCCACCGCTCATTTCAGAGGCCAGGAACTCGCAGCCTCTCTCGTGCGCCCGCGCGCGGCAGTCTGTGGTCTCGCAGGCTGCGAGGTTTGATGCGCCAAGGCACCGAGTGTGAAGGGATCAAGTTTGGGTGCAAGGGGCCCGGAGCCGTGTTTTCATTTCTAGCCTCTGCAGGTGAAAGAGAACCCATCGATGATGCACGTGTCCTGTCCTCACCAGCGTGCGGCAAACCGAACGCCTGACAAACTTCCCTGGTTAGAATCCTCACACATCACTAGAAAAACAGTGATCAGGGAAGAGTTTGAAAGGGAGTAATTATATTTCAATTCCGGACATAAAATTCTGAGTCTGTGGGAGAGAAGTCACAGTGGTGTTTCAAACGAATCTTTGAACCCCCTACTCTGATCTTAAGCCGCATTTGATTGATGCACCTTTGTCTTGTTAAGCAATCATATAGAATGTCTTTGAAGCCCGTGCTGTGGCTGCAAGGGCTTTCAGGGTAGGAAATCGTCCACCGAGCAGTCATTACGCTTGGAGGAGCTGAGAGGGCTATTCCTCTAGCAACCCAAGGAAACAGGTGCATCGTGTTGGGACATCCCCACCCCACCCCCACTCTTGCATTGGTTGGAAACGTGTGTTGTGGCCTTCTCAATCCTGGAAACAAAACTTCGGTTTAATTCATGGAACAGAACGGGGCCATGATCTGCATTCTACTTGACAGCCAGAAAAGGAAGCGGGCCTGAGAGCAGAAGGGGAGATGGTTTGGCAGAGACTGCGAATCCTGTCTCTGCCGGTTGTGTGATCTTGAGCAGGTTTCTAACTTATCTGATTTTTTTGTTTCCCCTTCTGTAAACAATGGGGACAATAATACCTATCTTGTAGTACTGCCATGAAGTCATTGAGTCCCTCTCCCTGCCAATATTTTATTATGCAAAATTTTAAACATACAGCAGCTGAAAATTTTCAGAGAATTTCCACCACCAAGATTGTCATTAACATTTTACTAGACTTGTTTTATCACATACCGAGCCATGCGTGAGTCCTTCTATTCATCCATGAAGCCATCTTTTAAAAAAATGCATTTCAAAGTCAATTAAAGAGAGATTTTTAAAAAATTGCATCCATCAGTGGCCTAGATCGGTATTTCAATTTAACAATTATTTGAACATTTATTTTGTTAAGGCACTATGCTAGGTAATGGGGATACAATAGTGAGAAACACTGTTTCTATTCTTAAGGTATTCAAAATCTGGCACATACAAGAGACATCTAGCTGACATAATAAGAGAAGCTCAGGGTGACCTGAAGCAGAGGAGAGTGACTTATCCAGATTTGTGGGGTCAAGGAAGGCTTCCCTGAGGAGGTGACATTTCAAAGGAGATTTTGTTATAGTCTCTCTAAATACTGAAACATAGTGTGATGTGCATGTTAAGTAGCTTTAATCTATGCCCCAGGCGTGGTGACAGCCAGAAAAGGAATACATTTCTGGCTGTCTGGCAATACAGAAAAGGTATTCCCAAATCAGGAATACATGTCCAAAGATGGATAATTAGCAACTGAAAGAACCTATACTCTTGGGATGGCTTCGAACATCATCATCTAAAGCTACACTAAAGGATGCATTAATTACCTTAAGGGTATTTTCAAACGGTGAAATGAATGTCTTCAAGATCTGTAGTTGATAGAAAGATGGAAGAGGTACGAGCTTTAACAGGGTCCAATGATCTAAAGATCAACTCCTTCAGGTGAGTCTTCTAGGTCTGAACTCTCAGTTCTGCATTCTCCCTTCCACCCCCACCCTCTAACTCCCCAGGAAGAGTTTATCTGATGGGACAAAAAGTCTGCAAGTTGTTGTAATTGCCTAGGAGTGAAAATTTTCAAGCCAGGTGTTTGTGGGAGGAACTAAAACCATTGTTCTTAAGTCCGGCTGCCCATTAGCACCCTCCAGGGAACTTTTAAAAATCTTAGATCTCACCCTCCCTCACCCCAGTTCCCTTTTCATTGGTCTGGGGTATACCCTGGGCACTGGGCATTTAAAATATCGCCATATGATTTTAATGTACAGCCAAAGTTAAGAACCACTGGCTTAAAAAGACAGAGTGGGCAGCTTTCTGGACAGGTTGGGGCAGTGCGTTGTGCTACTGCTAATGTTTATGCAGGTGGCAGTGTCATTCAGACTTGCTCTCCATTTAACATATCTCAGATAGCAAGGCCTGCCTCTAACCATTAGACACCACTGCTATTTATGAAAAAGAACTTGGCAATTGTAAATGACCACAGATGGGAAGGAAAAGGGAGGGGCCTACTCTAACCTAGTGGTTCTCTAAGATGTATCAGAATCAACTGGAGAGCCTGTCAAAACACAGATTTCTGGGTCCCACCCCAGAGATTCAGCTGATTCAGGGCAGAGCATATGTTTGCATTTCTCTCAGTTGATGCTGTGAAGTTGGTATGCATTTATACCTTGAGGAGCATCACTCTCATTGCTAATGAATAGTGTGTGCTAAGACCAAAGGGCAAAAGAGCTTGGCTCATCCTGGGAAGTATTTAGTGACACTAGTGTTAACATGACTGACAGATTTAGATAGAAGCTAAATCATGAAATGCCTTAAAAACATGCTGAGTTTGGGTTTTACCCCGGATGCAGTGAGAAGCCACAGTATACAAATAGGTAGGGGTCCCTGGATGGTGGGATGGCAAAGGCAGATCATATCTGTCGACTCCTGGGGAATCCGGGGAGGTGGTAGGTGATGGTGACTGCACCACAGCTCTGGACACCAGAGGGAGAAGCGGGAGAAGGGTTGAGAACAAGGATGGAGAACACTTTTGTGCTTACCCTAAGGCAAGGCCATCCCTAGAGCAGTTGTAGTTTAAGGTCCTGTGATGTCTGTGATAATGTTATGTGTCAACATTGAGGGTATTTTTGGATGAGACTAACATTTAAATCAGTAGACTCTGAGTTAGTAGATTGCCTTCCATAATGTGGATGGGCCTCATCCAGTCAGTTGATGTCCTGGATAGAACAAAAAGACTGACTCCGTGAGTAAGGGAATTCTCTAGCAGACAGCTTTGGACTTCGTCTGCACCACTGACTCTCCTGGGTTGAGAGTCTGCCAGCCCACACTGTAGATTTTGGACCTGCCAGCTTCTATAATTGCATGATCCAGTTCCATACAATCTCTCAATCTCTCTCTCTCTCTCTCTCTCTCTCTCGCTTCACACCCCCCCCACCTCTGCCCCCCACATTGGTTCTGTTTCTCCAGAGATCCCTAATATAATAGCAGACAGGAAATTTCTGCTCCCGATCTTTAAAGACAGATAAATCCTATCCTTCAGGATATGGGGACTGTTGGTGCCTGTTTTCTAACAGCTGTCCTGAGGTTCCAGGAAAATAAAACATGGCTCTGAAGCTGAATGGCTAGTATCTTTTACTGCATCATTTTTTTTTGTTGTTGTTCTCCTAGGAGTAAATCTGGGCACATGCCCAGTCAAGACATAGGAAGGAGGGGCTGTTGACACCGCACTTGTCATGAACTATGACTACCTTGGAAGAATGTATAAACCAGGAAGGTATCCAGGGTGTCTTGCTCTGGGAATCCTCCCCAGAATATAGAGATATACGTGGGAAGTTGATACTCTAGGTCCTCTTTATTAACATCCAAAAAATGTTGATTTTTCTTTGTTTTCTAGCCTTTATTTTTATTTTTGTCTTGTAAGTGCTTTGTGTTGTGGAGCGAAGTTAGGGAGAATTGAAGTAAGTTTATAAAACTTGGGGCTGATTTAGAGGCCGTGTGTGCGGTGCTCTACAATAGTTTGCTATATTGATAAATTCTCACTGAGGTTTATTGAAGACTCTTCTGCCTGCAAATTAGCTGGGTGATGGGGCAAGCCACTTATGTAGTTCCTCTGGCATGTTTCTCCACCTGTGAAATGAGTGTGATGGTATGGCAGACAGGGCAGACTGCAATGCTGAGGCTGCTGCCATTGCTAAAATCTGATTTTAGAAAGAGGATCAGAGAAATTTTCCTCCCGTATGGCTTTGCCCAGCTTGGGTCCTGATACTTGACAACACCATCTCAGGGACCTGAGACCAAAGCAACCTGTTCTTTAAAGTGACTAGAAATGCACACTGCTCAGAATGGGTGGAAGTTAAAGTCTTTTACACAGTCACGCACAGACATGCAAACACACAAATTACTCTTCCAAATTTTAGTTGATGTTGGTATTGTGCAGTGAAATGTTTTTGTTTGTTTGTTTGTTTTTTATCTTTAAATATAGAGAATCTGAAGACTGAGAGTCAAGCTGTCAAATGCTTAACATTTGCACCAGGCTGACATAAAACTGGAACTATTACCTAAATTTAAAGTTTTGTGTTCTAAAAAGTCACTATTCTGGTTGCCTTTAATGGAAAAATATAAGTATAAATAAAATATAAATTCTGGGGAAAACTTGGGGACGAAAAGTTTCAGTTGCTTATAAAGTTTGAAAACCAATGTTATAAGGAAAGGCAATGTTGCTTGATCTCAAGATCAGATGGTGGTAGTTCTGACCCTGATAAAGAGTGTACCTAAAAACGGGATATCCTCCCTAGCTCACCTGGGCAGGTGCGGCTATGGGCAAGGGTGGGGGAAGGATCCCAAGGACTGAGTCAAATAAACTGTCAATTCCAGAAGCTGGGAGAAATTAAGGGCCTTACTGGCAGAGTGCTTCTTTAAGTGCAAAATGCTTACAGAAAATCGAATCATCATATTGTGAGAAATGGATTCCCATTAGCATCTTAAATCCTTTTGATTACATCAAGGATACAGGGACTTTTGCTTCTGTTCATAAAGAATTAAGTGCTGTGGGAATTGACCTCCTTCTATAGTAAACAATTAGAAAAATGGACATAGTAAATGAAACAATAGTTTTCAGACATTAGACAACAGCAACAGGAAGCACAGGATTTTGACCCCCAAAATAAGGGAAACGGTAAGGTCTACCACAGTCGCCCCACTTTCCTGCCAGGAGGAGGTATCCAGGACAACATTCAGGAGTCAAATAGACTTCATGAGTAAAAGACAGAGCAAAGTTCAGACAGGCCAAGATGGCTAGAATTTGTGAGGCAGAGTGCTGGACAAGAGGGAGCTGCATAAGGAGAGAGCCACAGAGATCCGCAGAGGGATCCTCTTAAGTCTCGGTTAGAATACTAATCTGCACTCACATGAGAGGGAACTCCTCAAGGCCAAAAAAGAATCACCTGCAGTTCAGACAGGGCTGTGAATAATTTCTACCGGTCAGAGTGGAAATACCTCACAATATGCAGGCATTAGGAAGAATTCTCAAAATAATGCCTTAATAGTGGAGCAAAATTA
>NW_011888932.1:974238-1001594 GCF_000151845.1 Pteropus vampyrus | reverse complement strand
CATAAAGAATTAAGTGCTGTGGGAATTGACCTCCTTCTATAGTAAACAATTAGAAAAATGGACATAGTAAATGAAACAATAGTTTTCAGACATTAGACAACAGCAACAGGAAGCACAGGATTTTGACCCCCAAAATAAGGGAAACAGTAAGGTCTACCACAGTCGCCCCACTTTCCTGCCAGGAGGAGGTATCCAGGACAACATTCAGGAGTCAAATAGACTTCATGAGTAAAAGACAGAGCAAAGTTCAGACAGGCCAAGATGGCTAGAATTTGTGAGGCAGAGTGCTGGACAAGAGGGAGCTGCATAAGGAGAGAGCCACAGAGATCCGCAGAGGGATCCTCTTAAGTCTCGGTTAGAATACTAATCTGCACACACATGAGAGGGAACTCCTCAAGGCCAAAAAAGAATCACCTGCAGTTCAGACAGGGCTGTGAATAATTTCTACCGGTCAGAGTGGAAATACCTCACAGTATGCAGGCATTAGGAAGAATTCTCAAAATAATGCCTTAATAGTGGAGCAAAATTAGCCCTAAACTTAAGGCTGCATCAGACCCACCTTAAGTTACTTGAGAAATAAGATCCATTTATAATTAGGAAGATAGACAAATCAATAGAAACAACCCCAGGAATGTCAAAGATGATGGAATACTATAGTAGACAAAGATATTAAACTACTACTATGTCTTAAAATATGTTCAATCAAGTATATGAACCAGGGGGCCAAGTACAGCCTGTGGGCCAAATTTGGCCCATCTGTGTTTGTAAATAAAGCTTTATTGGAACACAGCCAGACTCAGTCATTTATGTACTGCCTATTGTTGCTTCCACTCTACAATGACAGAGTTGAGTAGTTGTGACAAAGACTGCAAAGGGCTACAAAGCCTAAAATATTTATTATCTGGTTTTTCACACCAAAAATTTGCTGACTCCTGAGGTAAAGGAAAACATGAACGCAGAGGGAAATGGGAGATATAATAAAAGACTCAATTTCTACGGATGGGACAGAATATTTGCAAAGTATACTGGATAGAATTAATATGAAGATGAATCTAACCTGATGTCTGTTTCCAAAGAAGCTTATCATCTGGTAGGTGAAGACGGACTTCTTAGACAGTAAATGGGTGTGAAGAAGGGTAGTGTGGCTGGGATAAATAAAACAGCAGCCTGCAATTCCTTGCCGAAGGGCCGATAGTGCCTTGCCTGGTTCCAAAGTGGGAGGGCAGGAGGATGGAGTTGGTATTACTCCCTATCTCAGTGGCATGGCTGATGACGGAAGTCCTGGTCTCAGCTCGGTTGCTACTTTTTGATGGTACAGGCTCTAGTTCCTCAAGCCCATGCCATTATAATCAGTTATACACTTTGCTGATTTGGGGCAACAGTTCTGAGATAAGCCACTCAAAAAATATTTTTAAAGGGTCATTACTGATTGAAACCACAAATCACCAGTATAAGTGTCTAATTTCAAGCCACTTCCCTAAATAGGATAAGAAGTATTTTTTTGCTAATGTTTGTGTAATACTTTTGGACTACTATACTCACTTTGTAAAACATCTGTTCTATAGCCTGACAATACATCTGGCAATTAATACACGAGACAGCTATTAATGAATCTCAGATTTTAATAGGACATTGGAAAACTTTGTGAAAAGTCGAATTTTTTTTTTCCTATTAGGAAACAAAATGGCTATAAGAAAAAATAAAATCAGATGCAGAAATCCAACTTTTTCATATATAGTAAGACTCCATTTGTTCCATAGGCAATTACACTTATTTAGAATCGCAACATCTTGTACATACAAACATTCAGCAATTTTATTTTTCCTGGTTTACTTCCGTCTTGTGCTCATTAGTGACATCATTACTATATGTAAATGGCCCAAATGATGAGGCTAAAATGATCTATGTGGCTATGAGAGAACTACTCCTTTCACAAATTTCCATCTTCATATCTTCTTAGTTTGTCAATAAATTCTGATGCAAAAGGTTTTTTGGCAAGGCAATTATTTATTAGTCATGCAAGTAGAGACAGAAGGAGTTATGAAAAGCACTAATTCTGTCAATTTACTGCAGCAAAAAATAAAAAGCATCACATTTCCTTTATCAATAGACTTTTAGTAATGTGACCTAAAAGGATAATGTGTAAAGACACACAACAATTATGTATTTTGAAAATGTGCATTTAATGGCCAGTCCATCAAAATCAAGCAGGATCACATTTCAAAAGTATTATGTGTATATGTATATATATATTCTTTTAAGGTGCATGTTCAAGTTTTATTGGGATTTATTTCTTCATGGCTGCCTAAGGTGTTCTTGCAGATACAATTAACATAGACTGTTCTGAGGTGGACAGCTTCTCATGCATTGAAAGATAAGATCCTAACAATACAACATATCTTGGATACATTAGAAATTTGAAAAGCTATGTGTAATTTCAGAAAACTTAATAATACTAGTCATGAAAGACATTTCCAACATAAAATTTAGGCACTCTATACTTTGGAATAGCCACAAAATATTCCAACAAGAGTTAATGCACTTTGTGATTACATCTACTCACAGAGAATTCTCAATTAAAATCTATACTTATTAAATAATATTTTAAATTAGAGCCCATTATCTTTTGATAATTACTGTGAATCACTTGCAGCATTGTGTTTTAGTTAAATAATGTCAACTACTTCCATTAATGATCCTGCTGCTTATCCTTCATTTTTTATGGAAGAACCTAAAAGCCGTCACTGATACGCATTCCCCTCCACCCACCCTTTTCCCCTGCTAATGCCTGAATAAAATGTCCCTAACTAATCTTTAAAGGTATTCTTGTATTTTCTGCTGTAGTTGCTTTGTCAGCATGCAAAACTACAGTAAATGGGAGGCAACCTGGAGACCAGGAAACATCAGCCAAGAAGCCATTGTAATTCCTAGGTTCAGTTCATTTGCTCAGTCACTTTGTGGCTAAGTACACTGCTTCATCTACGTTGCTACAGTCTGTGCTGCTAGAATGACCAGTATGGAGCCAAGAGGAAGGATACTCAAACTTGTTACTTCATGCTCCACAAGGCCAAGGCCGCCCAGACCTCATCTGGCTTAAGGCAAAACTTGCTGGTCGCTGCAGTGTGGTTCTGGAGTTTCCATCTCCTTGTCTGAAGACTGAGGGGTGGGAATAATGGCCGCCTACTGAGATGCCATTAATTCCAGATGAACTTCCTGGACTTGAACATAATTTAGCATTGTCAGAATTAACAACATGGATGCTAATTATTCCTGTTGAGAATAAGGTGCTTTTGCTCAGTGGTATGCATTTATGTAGCTAAAAAAAAAACAATTAAAAGGTCTTTCAGAATTTTTAGATTACAGCCTGCAAATTGACTCATCATAATCACCAATGACTAACGTATAAAGATCTATCCAGAGAAATGAATTTGAGACATATTTGACTGTAAGCTGTACAGAAGAGAGCACAGTAATTTCCCATAGGAGAATTTGGTATTTCATCATGGGGATCACTGGTAAATTAATTACACTGCTAATGTTTTCTGGCGCACTTGAAGAGACAATTAGCATAACTAAATCATGAGTGAGATGACAAGTTGCTTAACATTTGTTTCTGTTCATCAGATGAAATCTGAGGCTACTGTTAAGCTTCCATATCAGTAGGGAGAGAAGGGAATAAGGAATGAGTAGTTGCTAACTCCAGTTTCAGCAAATATAATCAGAACCAGTCATAACTAGCTGATAAACATCGATGCTAAATGCAAAGCAGATAAGACTCATTCGAGTTTTAGAAATTAACTTTACCAAGAGCTGACAGATGCTGGGAAACATTAGAGAGGTGACAACTGATTCAGGAAATTCACGTGAAACCTCAGCCATTTCTCCTGAGCAGAAAGGATGAGATGGTAAGAATAAAGGTGGATTTTAGTTGAGGTTGCTTTGCATTCTCTCTCAGAACTTCATCTTTCTATGGATATTCTACAACATCTATCTTGTGATCAGGACCCAAGGCTCACGACAGCACAGTTAAGGTTACAGTCCCTCTCTGGCGTTTGAGAATGGCCACAGCTTGCTCATGAGTAACACCTTCTAGCGTCTCGCCATTAACAGCTAAAATTTGATCACCTCGCTTCAATCGGCCGTCATCTGCAGCTGCTCCCTACAAACAAGAAACATTCCAGTTTAATCCAGGGTGCAATTAACATTCCGATAATATTAATATTATGGTATGCATATTCAAAGAGTAACTTTAAAAACTGCCAATTAAAGTCATTTCTAGGTAATGCTTTTAAGAAAATTAACAAAATGCATGATATGTTATTTGAATAATGGTTGACTAGTAACCATAATTATGCATTGTTTAAATAACATACTAGTAGAAATGTACTGACATTCATATTTCTTTTAACACAAGTAGGACCTTATTTCAAAATTAAGTGCTAAATGGAATTTGAATGTCATATCATGTCGTATTCATGAATACGTAATACACAAATAAAGGCAGAACCGAATCTGGTGATAGTCTTATTGTCAATACCACCGCCACATCGGGTTCCCTGTTGGATTATTAAGCTATCAGCATTGTGGGGATCTGTCAAAAATAAGTGTAGCCTCTAAATGGGTGAATTGTATGGTATGTGAATTATAGCTCAATAAAGCTGTTCTATATGTAAATACACAAAAGTGTAACATCTCTAAAATACTGCAATATTATATTCAAAAGCTTCGACTTTATTTATCTTTGATATCTAAATAGGTTTCTAAATGACTACTTTCATTACATACCCAGTCATGCATGGCTCCTCAAAATGGCACAAAGCAAGTGAAACTTGGCTTTTTTCATACTAACACTGAGTATTTAAAAATTCCATGTTTCTAGAAATATTTTGAATGGGTAAGGAAAGAAAAGACTTAGAAAACAATTTATAGGAGGCTTTCTCCATCTGCCTGGGTAACTGTGAAAATTCCTTGAAAAGTTAGTGCTTTGAGTCTTCTAAATGATATCAAATTATTGGGGAAATTAATTGAGGCCCACAGGCACCTAGACCCTGACTGTCGCATTCAGAAGCTGAGCTAAGAAGCACTGATGTGTGCTCGCTACGGGAGCACATATACTAAAATTGGAAGAAGCACTAATGCTCCAGAGACCTATGACCACCTATGGCAAGGAGGTCCTGAGGTGGTGGGTGAATTATCTAGAATCTCAAAACTGTGAAAAGGGTGGAATTCCTGTATAAAAGTGTGATAAAGAATATTCAAAACCAGGTCTATACTGGCGGAGGGTAGGTGGGGGGGAAATATCAAAATTAAATTGCAACTTCATTCAAATCTTTTTTTTTTTCTTTTAAGAAAGTATGCTAACTGCACTAAAGACAGGAATAAACAAGTAACTCTAATAAGTACAATCAGAA
This sequence comes from Pteropus vampyrus, assembly GCF_000151845.1. Lineage (NCBI taxonomy): Eukaryota > Metazoa > Chordata > Mammalia > Chiroptera > Pteropodidae > Pteropus > Pteropus vampyrus. Next base: position 996,183 of record NW_011888932.1, on the reverse strand, counting down.
GTACTTGGCTAACTTGACTTTATTAAATTTTATATGCTAAGATTTAAGGGCTTCAGTAAACCTCAGATATCTGTGTAATTTGTTTTTTTAGAAGGCATGTTAAGCCCTTCAAGTTTTCATTTTCAGTAATACAAAAAAAGATTTTTCAACTTTATAGGATTTGTACACTATTTCAGGTTTTGTCGTACTTACTTGATAATTACCACTGATCTGTATCTCCTCTCCTACATTATCAGTGTGGCATTTATGGACTAAGCAGAGAAGGAAGAAACTGGTTCACAGACAGGCCTCCGTCTGGTTCAGAAATGTGGCTTTTACCCACTTGATGTATCTCAACTTGGTCACTTAGCCTTCCCTGTGCTGTTAAATAGGTATCTATTAATTTATCTTTCACCTGTTCTAAGGATTACACGGTATTTACTCAATAATGGTGATAGCAAAACAAAATGATACTCTGGTGATGGTCAAACTTACGCTTTCATATTTCATAGGCTCTGAAAAACTGCTCCCTAAATTTCCAGGGCTGTTGAAGTCTTTAGGCCTAACTTTTGTTGGTTTATGGTAAAATTCAGCTGCTGAGAGGATTGAAGTTGGCTTTGATTTTGAAGTTTCCAACCAAACAACTGAAAGAAAATGGATGATCCTGACAGCCTCTTTATCAGATTGACTAAGTCTCACAAATCTTATACACCCAAAGTGCCTGTGATGCTTCATATTCCTAGAAGGGGAAAAAGGACCTTGATGGGCCAAATTAATTTCTTAGTTGAGCAAGAGAGTTATTAAACGAGGCTTAGGACACCAAAAAAGTCACATAAAAACCCACGCCCTGTGGATATCTAAGATCCAGAAACCTGAAAAGACTAACATTTTAAAGAATATATGTTCAGTATTAAAAAGCCATGGAAAGCATGTAGCTATAGTTTCTAGATCTTCAAAATTTCTATGGGGAAATGTTTAGCTTAGTGTCAGATTTGTCGTAGAAAGACTTTACTATTAAAAAAAAAAAACTCCTTTGCTAGTTCTTGGTTTATTGACTCTTCAGAAAACTTTTAAATTTGGATATATTGGTTCACTCTAACAAATAAAAAAAGAAAGAAAAAGTCATCAAATGAAATATTATAGTGAACTCTATGGAACTAACTATATAATGGTAACTATTTGCATTGGAATATTCTTTTATTGGGGTTGAATGAACTAAGTAGGCTATTAGCTAGGCCTTTAGAACTTTTTCTTTTTTATAATTCAGAGCTTTTCATTTTCAGGTTTGCTTCACTTTACATAAAAGGTCTATTCCTTAAAAATTAAAACATACCAAAGATATTCGATATTTACCAGTACATTACTACTTACATAAGTGCTTACTAAATGACCACTTTCGATGGGGACCTTTGAAAAGAGCATTTTGTGTGAGCGTTAGTCCACTCATTATTCCCACTACTGTTGTCCCACTGTGATTTGATGGTGGTTTCTTTAAAAAAACAAAAACAAAAACAACCCACCAGCAATGCATGGCCATTTCACTTTCAGCTGTATGTTCTGGTGACCTGACAAAAGGTGCCTGGCTCTGGCCTCACCAGTCTATGTGCATGTGTGGACAGGCGCAGCTGGTATAGACTGCTGAAATCTGGGCCTCAGGTCAAAAAGCCTTAGAAGCTGACCATTCCTCTCTTTGGACCACAGCTGATTTACTTACAGTTAGAAAGTGAGCTGGTGATTACAAAATTCTGGAGGGGCTTTACGGAGGCACAGGCACAACTTGCTAAAAGGTGGAGGCTAACTTTGCAGTCTTTCCACTATCCTTACCTACATAGCTGGCTCTTTAAAAAAACAATTATAATAATGCCCTAAAAGAATAATCATCACAAGTACTTATAATGCTGTTTTAGGAAAAGGAGGGTCTGTAGGTGGCTTATCTACTTTGGAAGTGATCAGACTGGGGCAGTATTGTTATTCAGAATGTTTCTAATCTGCCTCCTCACTCCTGTTTTGTTTGTCACCAGGTCAGCAGATGTGTGTTTGGGAATAACATGCTTTCTTAGTAGGCATCTTAGATACGTGGAAAAAGGTGGGTACATCTGCAGGTGCCTAACGTGTCTCGAAAGCAAATGCCTAATGACTTAAGGCTTAGGTCTGGCCATGGTTAGGCTCAATTAACAGGTGATAAAATCTGCACAGGTAAAAGTGGACTTATATTTAAAGTATAGTATAGCCTTCTAGAAAGAGAAGGTATCTATCTTATTTCTTCCTTTGAAGATCTTTGTTTCTTTAGGAAAATAAAGCTAAAGGCAATCGAATCAATTAATAAACAAATGACTGTGATAAAACCAATGAGAATAAAATTGTAATATTAATACTAAATATTTTCAGAGATCTTCAAAACTTTATAATAAAATTAAACTCCGACTTTAAAAATCCCAATGAAGTTAAAAGTAACTTATCTAAGAGCAATCTACAGGCGTGCACACCATGACCTATGTATTAAGTAGGATGCATTGGAATACTTAATTCCTGAAAAACACTATTATCTAATCTTAGTCTCATTTATCTGGCCGATCCTGCAGAGTATTGTAGGAGAGAAATCACCTTAAACTAAAGCGTCCTGATGGGCAGCTGTTAAGGCAGCACTGATCTCAAGCTTGTACAAAGCTTTATGCCATGTTGGCCCTCTGGTGTGTTATCTTCTTTTAAAAGAGAAAGCCATATCATCTATCCCAAAGCAATATTTGCAAGGGCAGCCTGCACAGAGTGTGGCAGTGCTCCTTATATTGTGCTAGTGAAAGAAGACACTCTTTAAAATCTGTTAGCAGCTACTTTTGTAATAGGGTCCAAAGAAAACTATACTTCTAGTGACTCCATTATTATAAAAGAACTTGTCTTTTACTACTCTGGTGTAGGAATTTTATATAAGATTAAATGAAATAAGCATACATGTATACATCCAGGTATAGCCCCGAATAAAGCAAAACACTTAAAAAAAAAAAAAAATCTCGCCTAGGTTTGATTTAAAAAAAAAAAAAAGTACAGTAAAAAGGAAAAAAATACCTTTGCAAATATAGTCTTGACATAAATTGGCAGGTCTCCATGGGGACTTCCATAACCCCCTACAATACTAAACCCCAATCCTTCAGAGCCTTTCTCCAAAGTAATAATCTTAGGTGGAGGTGTTCTGAAAACACAATGCATGCTGTTTAATTCAAGAAGAGATATTGAGAAGGAATTTCATTTTAATGGAAGAACACAGATTTGAGAGAGACTTTCATACTGCGAAACTATTAAGGTCAGTTAATTAAATCAAACTCTCAAAGAACAATCTAGAAGCATTTAAAAATTTTCCCATATCATGCAGGGCTAATGACCAATGTTCTTGATGATTTTGGGGTTTCTCTTTTATAAAACCCAGTTTTGTTTTTTTTTTTAATTTAAAAATAAAGTCATGATGCTGAAATTGTTAAAGTACTCTTCTATATGCTTAGTTTTTAACTCTCAAGCTTACTATTTTCAAGCTGAATGGAGTTGTCTTTACATCCTTGAAGAATGTGCCTGGAGACAAAGAAGTGGGGTATTACCTTAGCTTAGTGTAGACCACCAGTCTGCAGGTGGACTTCTGTCCAGAACAGGTGACAGCAGCCCGAGAGCTCAGTAAACTGCCGCTCTTTCCTTCCTGGATACCCTAGCACATCTGCTCTACCACTTCCATGTACGGTAGATACTCATTCTTTAAGAGCCACCTTCAACGTGATGTTTCCCTGATGCCCTTGTGAGAGTCAGCCGCACCCTTTCCTGTGCTCCCTTTGCACTTGGTCCAGATTTCCATTATGGCACTCGTTATATCGTATTGTGATTACTTAACCATCTTTCTCCTCTATCAGACCATGAACCCCTAAAGTCTTCGTCACTGGAGTATTCCCAGCACTATGCATTGTGCCTGTCACAAACTCATTCAGGATCATGACTGCGTAAATGAGAACTGAAATCCAGGAGAGAAGAGAGAAACCAAGGTAAAGCAAAATGGATAAAAACAATCTGTTTCGAATGTATTATTTAGATTTTCAGAGCTTCGTCCAGTGTGGAAGTCATCTCTCTCAGAAACAACATGTCTAAAAATTAAATTACCTGTGTGGGCTCAAGTAATTAAATCTAAGCTTAACTAGCACCAGTTTTTTATTCCCAGGTGTGGTTGTCCAAAGAGTAAAAACCGAAAAGAACTCTGACATCTTATCTGTAGTAGGTTCAGATTTGTATACTCGCAGCATCACTTGTTTTGTGGTGGCATGCATGTCCGAGAGGCAGAGCCATCTGACATAAACTCAGCCATTTACATATTTAGAAAAATTTGCAAAACTGGGATATAAGCAACCTCTGAATATGCTGTTCTGCCTAACTATAGTATTCTTCCTTCTCCCCCTTCTCAATTTTACCTGGCTTATTTTAGGCTTGGTTTTTAGCTGGTTCACACTGATACCAGTTATTTGTTGATGTGCTTACTGGCTGCTTATAGCAGGCAGCCATAGTAATCGCTGAATGTGTATGCTATATAAATTGTTGATTGTTTTGAAGGCCACTCCTGCTTTGCTCAATTATTTTAAAACTCAGCTTCAGCATTAGTGCCACCAAGTACACTCCCTAATTGAGATAAATCCCTCTTCCATGGTTTCACAGGACCCTGTGCTTACTTATCTATCTCACTGAATGTAGCTCTCTTATATTATCAATGCTTTTAAAACCATGGATTTATGGGTCTGTTTTTCCAGTTCTCTTGGCAGTTCCCTGAGTGCCTTCAACCTATGTTTCTAAGTTTGAGTCCTCAGGACTCAGCTCTTGTACAGTGTCTAGCCTTGGGAAGGCACTCAGTAAATATCTGCTGAAATAATGATGAACTATCCCCTACGGCTGAATGGTAATGACGTCATGAATAAGGCTCTACTTTTCATCACTTTGTGGCCTTGTAAGTACCCTCCGTAATGACCCACTAGCTAGACATGAATTTGATGCATGTTTCCTCTTTCAAACACTGCTTCCATTTCCAAGGATATTGAAACGGGAACTCAGATGTCCAAAATCATTGTTTTAGAGCTAGCCCTTGGAGGCCACCAAATCATTACAGGCCTTTGTAAATGTGCCTATTCACAATTAGAGAGCTGTTTTTAGGGGGAGAGGAAGGAATGCAGCTCTACTTCCCAACTGGCAACATCAGCTGGAGTTTGCATTCATTTATCTCACATTTTCAAGTAGTTTTAATTTTTCATATAGAAGACTAGTTAAAAAAAAAAAACCAAATGTTAACAGTGGTTGGATTATAGGTGACTTAAATTCTTTTAAGCTAGTGCTTCTCAACCTGCCAGGAGCTGTGCAGCTGTGGAACTGTAAAAAAGATGGGCACATCAAAAAATGCTAACAGTATACTATTCTTCCTATAAGGGTCCTGATTTTTTTTTTTTTTTTTTTAAAAGGGCCATCGTAACTTGAAAATGTTATACGTTCATGTATTTGTTATATTTTCATAGCATGCATTTATTACTCTTATAATGAGAAAATAGTATAATGAACTTAGTTTAATATTGTTTTCTCAAGAAAACTGAACTCAAAGGTGTCATTTAAGGTGATGAACTACCAGGAAAAAGTTGGAAATGGCTGTGATCATCAGATCGACCAATAAACCATTCAGATCAGTCAACAAACACTCATCTAGCACCTAGTGCAACTAGGCACTGGCGGCACTGAGAAGTATGACTTTAGGCCCATTTCACAAAGCATGGATCCTCTGCCTATTGGTAGCAAAATTATGCAGGAGAATCCACTGTAGACCACCTACTCAGAATCTCTGAGAATGGGGCCAGGGGAATTAGCAATTTAAAATATGCTCTTTAGATTATTCTTATGCACATTCGAGTTAGAGAAACACTGTTTTAATGAGCAATTTTCACTGCAATGACTGATTTTAATAAAGGATGCCAGCAAGTATAACAATAAGATTTCACTGAGAAAACTAAGGAAGCCTGGTTCTGTGCATAGCAAAGCAGGGTACACCTGGGCTGCAAATCTAAGGTTTCTTAGGGGAGGAGGCACAGGCACCATGTCAAAGTGACCAGATGCAGGATGTGCAGGCCCTGTAACAACAGTTTGCTGAGAATACATATGGTGAAACGAAGCTTTGTGAGAAATAAGAAAGCCCTGGTGCTCTCTTGGAGATTCTCTAGGAATCAGAAAAGGTAATGTGCACCTTCCCCCTCCTCTCCCATAGAGAGCACACTCTAGAACCTGGAAAAGGTCTCACTGAGCTTTGCCCATACACAGAATAGGCACTTTGCGTCTAGAACACTCACTCTGAGTCTTGTGGATGGTGTTCAGCAGTGGGTGAACCAAGGTGGTAGCCCGTAGACAGGTTCTCAAGCTGAGTTGCTATGGCGTTTATATTGGTATCTGCTACAACCTGGGGGAAAAGTTAGAACAAGACAATCCACTATAAGTCAAGGGAGAATTAGAGAGACCATACTATGCTCGATGGTCAGTCCTCAGTCCCCATCTTATTCTGAAGCAGTTGACACCATGGATTATTCTCTCTTAAACTATTTTCTTTATTTGGCCTCACTGGTCTCTCTGGTTCTGCCCCTCTTCCTTTCAGTGTATGGCAGCTAGATCAATTTGATTGCAGTTTCAGACACCATGACACCACACTTTACTAGTTTCCCTTCTACCTTCTGGCCATTCCTTCGTATCCCTGAAATCCTCTATCAGAGGGCTCAGTCCTTGAGCTTCTTAACTTTTCCATCTAAACGTATCCTCTTAGTCATCTCATCTGATCTCATCAATACCATCTATATGATAGTATAATGATAATTCCTGAATCTGTATCTCCAGCACCACCTCTTCCTTAACTTTAGATCCATAATATCCAATCAGCAACGAGATGTCCAGTAGGTATCTCAAACCTGATAGGTCCCACACTGAGCCCCCACCACCTCCATTGCTGTCATAGCCTTCCTCATTTCAGGTAACTACAACTTAATTCTTGCAGTTCCAGCAAACATCTTAATGTCGCCCTTGACTACTTTTTCTCTCATAAACCATATTCGATCCTCGTAAAATTCTACTGGTCTTTCTATGGAATTATCTCTTGACTGGAGTTTTACAACAGCCTCCTCACTGGTCTCTCTGGTTCTGCCCCTCTTCCTTTCAGTGTATGGCAGCTAGAATGGTCCTGCTAAAATAGAGATTACTTTACTCCTCTGCTTAAAACCGTCCAAAGGAAACCCAATTTCCTGGGATCACACACTGAAATCCTTACTACAAGGTCAAATGTAGATCTGCCAGTTATGTCTCTGCCCTCTTCTCCTAGTATTCTCTGAGTTCACTTGGTTCCAGCCAGGCTGGCCTCCTTGCTGGTCCTCTGACGTGCCAGAGACATCTCCACCTCAGTGCTTTGCAACTGCTGTGACTTCTGCCTGAAATGCTCTACATTCAGCATCTGTGTGGCTAGCTCCTTCACTTCCCTCAGGTCATTAAAGTCTCTTCCCTGGTCACTCGAACTAAAATTTCCACACCGGCGCCTTGTCCCAACATTCCATGTCTTCTTTCCCTGCTTTCTGTTTCCTCCTTACCACCATTACTAACGCACTGGGTATATTTTACCTTATTAATTCTCTGTCACTTCATATTAGAATGTGTGGGCAGGAAGTTTATCTGTTTTATTCACTACTGTATCCCTGTTATGGAGGACAGTGTCCGGCATATAGCGGCTATTCAATTAATAGTTGGTGAATGAAAGAAAGAATGAACAAATATCTCTGACTCCCTATGAGTTGCCTTTTAGATGGTCCCAAGTATAGCAGAATAACATTTAAACATTCACTTTATATATTTCTATCCTGCAAAAATCATTCTAAAGCACTCAGAAGAAATAAGGTATAGTTCTGACAGCCCATACTAGGACACAGAATGGAGTTCTGGTGTTCAGTTTCTGCCACTTAAATGATGCTGTACCTGAGTTTCGACTTCATTTGTTAAATAGGAATCATAAAAGTTGGCCTTGTCTGCTTAGCCTGGAGTTGTCTTCTACCTAGAGTTATCAGAGCTTCTTTCTCAAGAGCTTCTGGGCGACCTCTGCTTCTGATCAACTGTTCTTCTATGTTATAATACTCAGTGCACAAGTACAGAGTGAAAGGACTTAGCTTGACAGTAGTGCAAAGATCAATTTGATTGCAGTTTCAGAATAAACCAACAGAGGGCACGGCTGCCTAAACCTGTAAGCTTAGTTGCATCTGTTAATATTTAGAACAAGGAAAGCCACAGAGCAGCTCTGGCCCCGGCCCCACCCCACCGGATCAGAATACATTCTGGATGGAGCATCTTGAATTGGGGGAAAACACTGCTAAGCGTGAGTTATACAATCTTCTGGAAATACTGTCATATAGAAAACAACTGAACAAATTGGGGGAATATTTAGGATAAAACAGAGAGAGGAAATGACAGATTCCCCCTGACCACAAGAGCCTCTCCACTCACCACCAGCCCTTCTTACTCTCCCCTACAGCAAGTGTATTGGAGGAGTTGTCTTTGTGTGTGACCTTTGTAATCTTACCCACTCTCAACCTACACCACCCTCATAAACACATTCCATTCCAGCTTGCATCCCCATCACCTGGCCCAAACTTCCATGACCCTCATTCTCTGGCTTTCTTCCTCCTACTGCCCACTTTTCCAACTCTTTGCTATTCTACTCACCCCCTGTGGCTCAGTTCTGGGCCTACCTCCCACTTGCACGTTCAGGGTCTAGGTGACAGAATATACATTCCCATAGCTTTAAATGCCAACAACGTGCTGACAATTCCCAGCCTAGTCATTATATCCAGTTGCCAACTTAACATCTGCATTTTAATATCTCAAGGGCTTATTAAAATTAACACAACCAAATCCAAACTCTTGATTCAACAACCGAATCCTTTCAATTCATTTTCCCTCTAGCTTTCCTCCTCTTAGTAGATGGCCTCTCCAGCTGCCTAATTAGAAATCCACCAGGTGGAATATTGAACATACTTGATTACTGGCTGGTGATTGTCCAGCTGGAAAGGAAGCTAGGCTGATAACCGTACAGGTGCTTACTCTCTGAATATCAACCTGCAAACTCCCTCTCTCACCTGCCGTATGTAATCTATCACCAAGTCCTCTGGAGCTGACCTCCAAAGTATTTCTCAAATCTGTTTATTTTCCATCTCTGTGGTGACCACCCTAATTCAATTCATCATCATCATCAGCTGCCTTTTAACTGGAATTTCCACTCATCGTCTTCCAATCTGTCTTCCACACAATAGCTGGTTATCATTTTAAATATACAATAGTAAGGGCACTCCCCTGCTCAAAACTTTTCAGTGGTCTCTCTTTGTGCTTGGAATAAAATTCAGATTCCCTAATTATACACACAAAAGTCCTCTCATTGCCTATCATCTAATCCCATCTATTTCCTTTCCCTTCGCCCCACATTCCAGCTCTCTCTGCAAGTGTCTCCCTAGCCCCCAAAGCAGTCAGCCTGGCATCAACTTAAAAGTCACTTCCCTTATGCAAGCCTTCTTTGGCTACTCAAGTTTAAATTAATTTCTCCCGTTTTCCTCTCCATAGCACCCTTGAAGTATTTCTCACACATTGTGACGATACATATTTGTGTGACTATCTTTCCCACCTAATCGCAGGAATCATGGGGATAAGGGCTGCTTCTCAATATTAATATGTCTGGCATATAACAATTGTTTAATGAGTATTGGTGGAGTGAATGAATAAATCTAAAACTTTTCTTTAAAAAAAAAAATTGGGATTATGGCACTCAATTTTCTGCATTTCCACAGAACAGAGTGAGACTGATACAGATTATAAGAAGATTGGTTTTAGGTCTTTTTAAGGAGAAAAAAAAATCTAATAATTAAGGCAGTTACAGAATGGAATGGCACATGAGCACCCACCAAAGCAAGCATTCAAATAGAGACTCAAAATCTACCAATTTGGGATGTGGGGAAGGAGATTTCTATACTTGGTAGGAATTTGGACATATATGTTCAGCCGACTATAAAACAGACCATCCATTATGGGAGTGAGGAAGAAAGTCAGTAATATACATATATTTAGAGTACCTTCAAAAGTCAAGATTTGATAGTAACCTGTTCCTTTCTTTACTAGCTCGTTTAGTCAATATATAACAGCACTACGACTACTGAATATAAACGAAGCACTTACTTTATGCTAAGCACTTTTTTGAGTCCCTACAGAGGTGGGTACCATTATTTTTCCCATATTACAGACAGAAGAACCTGGAGCAGAGAGGTTAAGTAACTTTCCAAGGATTCAAATCCATTCCACTTCACTCTCTAATCTTGTGCTCTTAATCCTATGCGATATGAAGCAAATTGCCCAGTGTGAGGGTAGAGACTTGGTACTTGGCAGTCTAGATATAAAGTGGGGAAGGAAAAGGGGTAAAAAGATAGTCTGACAGCAGTTGCAAATAGAGCAGAAGATCATCACGAAGTGTGCTTGGCAATGGGAGGGAAAATGCCACACCACCAATACTACAAAGAGTGTATTTGGGATGTGGGAGATATATACTCATGGATGTTCTAGCAAGAAAGCTTTTTAATTTTTAGAAAGAGAACATACTTTTAAGAGTCCATGAAATCAGCCATATAAATTATAAAACCAAAGACATAGTTCTTTTTGATAAATTAAATTAAAAAAAATCTATCTAGAAAATATAAAAACACTTCCATAGCACCATGTTGCAGAAAAACACTCATTCCTCCAAAACATAGGAGGAATGTTTTGCTTACTGTTGCTTACTCTCAAACCCTGAAATTAAAAGGTCCTCCCAACCACTGATAATATTAAATCCTAGAGACACGGCTAGGATCCTTGGAGCTATCCAGGCCCACGCCTATTTTGTAGGAAGGTAGAACCTAAGGGGCTGAATGGGAAATGTAAAGGAATTTCACTGACAGCTTTGTCTTTTACAGGATGTTAAAGAGAGCAGAAACCTGTCACCCCCAGATGACTTTACAGGCCCAAGGCATTTGCATGAACCATCTTGGTCTCAGGGTTGATTGGTCTTCCCACCGACTGACTTGTGAAAGTGGATAATCTGATCTCGGAAGGGTGTGTGTGTTCAGCTGGATACAAATTTAAGATGTGGTCTACGCGTCCTGGCTCAGCCCTGCGTCTGAAGTGCTCTTCCCCCAACACCAGGGACTGAACAATATGGAAGTAAGCCTAGGAGAGGTCTATCTGTGTGCTTTGAAGAAGGGGGAAAGCAAACAGGCTAATGAAACATTTATTTTTTTTTTTTAAGGTAAATAAATCTTGATTCTTGGGTATAAACTTCTGTGGTAGGTTCCGAGGATAGAGTTGGGAGCAGAGGAAACCAAGGGAAAGCAAATGTGTTCCCTGCCCTCCAACAAACAGGCCTGCGATTTATGTCATTTAGCGTGGGAGGCAGATGTGAACACATGCCGTTCAAAGTGGAAAGAGGAGTGGGGCAAGACTGGATTCCTGGGTAAGGCAGGGAGGCTTTGAGGTATTGGGGTATTAGGTCTGTGCAACTCGAATGTGTGGTTCTAGAGCCAGGGTGTCTGGAGTCCTTGGACCCAGCTAGGGCCAGCTCCAACTAGAGATTGGCGGCCTATAGTCTGGCTTTTTACATTACGTGGGTCAGCAATCTTTCCTCTCATCCTTCATACCTGGGGACCTGGAGATGTGGCAGATGTCTCTTCTGCTTCCCACTCACCTTTCAAAACCATTAACCTAGTTCAAAACCTGTAGGTCCTTTAAGTTTATGTTTCTCCTTGTTATTGCACATAGAGCTTCTACTGACATCTTGAGAGGGGTTCTTTAAGGTATGAAACTAGATATGAAGCTGCTGGGTGACGGGTATGCACATATTAAGTTGAACAGATCTAAGTTGCCAAGTGGTTGCACAAGTTTAAACTCTCACCAGGCATTTAACGAAAGTACTTTGTTTCCTCACATCCTCCTCAAACTTATTATGATCAAACATTTAAAAAGTGCCTCCCTAAGGAGAGTGAGGCCACTGACCTGAAGGAAGACGGGGAGGAAATCCCTTCACCTGAGGAGAGGGTGGCTTGTGAAACGAAAGAGAAGGATGAAGTCACTCCACTTAAGGCGGGGAGACTTGTGAAATGAAAGATGGGGAAGAAGCCTTACCCTCTGAACCTCAGGGGCATGTGGAGACCTTTGAATTAGTGGAAGAGGAAGAACCAATAAGCATGTTTCCCATTCAAAATGTTTCCTCCTCTCAATGTAATTCCCCCTCACTCTGTGTCCTCCCTCCAAAATTTCCTTCTTAAATTTTGTCTCCTCAGACTGCTTTACTGTACGAAGGTATTTATTCTGATATGCTTTCTCAGTACCTTGGCTCCTAGTGGCTTTTTTTTTTTTTTTTTTGAGAAAAAGTAAGATTAATTGAAAGTACATTTTAGAAGGAGACAGGCCCGCTAAGGAAGGCTGCAGCCCTGTGGAATTTAGGGGATAAAGAGATAAGATAGTACACCCCAAAGGGAAGGGTGGGTTTCCAGCCAGGAATGTTGTAACCTCCTTGTGATAGTTAATAATTTAGATTAAAAGCAAAACTAAATTCAATCAGAATTGTATATTCTATAGTAGAACAATGCATGTTTAGTAAACCTTCTAATTGACTAATAAAGCAAAGGTATTTATTGCACAAACCCTAGACGAGTACCTTTCCATAAAAAACAGGATTGAGGTGGGGTGGGGTATGGGGGGTGGATTATGTTTCGGAGAATTGAGAAATCAAAATATTTTCCAGGTAAGTATAATAGTATAATGAACAAAAGCTTGAGCTCCTTGCTTTACTCCTGTAAAGGAGTAAGCTTAGCCCTCAGATTTGTTAGTACCCAAATCTTGCAGTACGAAATACGAACTCAGCACTCATACTCAGCCTGGATCCTAGATCCATAGTGCAGATATGCTGAAAACAGACAGGAAGGCTGTTGAGTGAGAGTGATCCCTGAGGAAGCTGGCATCTTAAGATGGGGACACATTAAAGATCAAGAAAAGCGTGCCTTGTTCCAGGCCTGGCATTTGGTGTAACTTTATGAAGTAGAAAGCACATATGCTTAAAGTTTTTATTATAATCTCATGACACTGATTCTAGTGACATCAGAATATACTGATTTTAACGCGTCTTTAAAAAAATATATGGAAGTGTCAAATATTTGAAGTCAAATAAGAAGGGGCAAAGTGAATGCTAGTCATATCACCATCTAGTGGCACACACCTCAACTGCCACCTGGAAAAACCACTACACTTTCAGGATTGTAAAAAGAATTTTAGCATCATCTGACTCCGAGCCTATGTTATTATAGTGAAAGTAATAAAGTACCACTTACTTAATGCTTACCATTTGCAATCCACTGTTTTTATTAAACATTACGTCTCAAATTCACACAGCAACCTTGAGCTACGACCCTTATTTACAGAAACTGAAGACTTAAGTGACAGGATTCAAAATGCACAACTTTCTATGACACTAATGCCTGCCTGTCCTACAGAATTTCCACAGGGTCCTCATTTCAGCTTTCAAACCTTTAGCTCTGTCTTCTTCCTGGAGTTTATCACTCCCTTCCTGGCATCACTTAGCTTTCTATCCATCATGAACCCCATAGAGCTTACCCCTGGCTACCCATTAAAATCACCTGGGAAGCTTTAAAATATCTTGATGTCCATACCACATCCCAGACCAATTAAATTGCTGGGGTGAGACCCAGGAACCGGTAATGGAATCAGCAATTTTATTGTGCAACCAAGGTTAAGAACTACTCACAGCCATTCCCTTAATGATACTCACATGTGCCTTTAGATGCTTGCACATTCTACCACATACCTTTTTAATTCCCAACCGAATCCATCTTTCTCCTCCATTGGAATTTTTCTGGACCAAATCGGTAACTGCTGATTTGTTCTTATAAGTTCATGTCCCTCAGTTTGATGAGCACGGCCCAACAACCCACTCAGTGTAACCAACACTTAACTAGGCATCTGCTCCAGGCCAGGCCCTGGGCTGGAGGCACAGACACTGTCCCTACTTTAAATAAATTTATGATTGGGGCGGTGACTGACTCCCTATTTCTGGTTAAAGAATTTCTAAACAAAGGATTTCCCAAGATTTAAAAAGAGGGAATGAGGGTTGGGTGAGATGGGTAGTCCAGGCATACTGAAAAACATGTGCAAACCTTTACTCCTCCCTACATAATGTACTACTCCAGGGGGTCTTGGGGTTGGTCTCTGAACTAGCAGTATCAGCAACACCTGGGAGCTTGTTATAAATGCAAATTCTTGGATCCCGCCCCAGTCCTACAGAATCAGAAGCTCTGGGGGTGGGACCCAGCATTTGTGTTTAACGAGCTATCCAGGTGACTTTAGAGCATGCTAAAGTTTAAGCACCTCTCTCAAATATCAAAATCTTTTCACTATTCATTCTTAGAAAGCATCCTAAAAGAGAAGCCATCAGACTCAACCTCCCATGCAAAATTTCTTTTTAGAGGTAACATCATCCTTACCTTTTCTATCTCCTTTGCTCCCAACTACTCTTTTGCTCCCTACTGATTTAACACCAACTATAAAATAAAGAACTCAATTATATTAAATATTGCTAGTGATTTATCTGCCACTTGTAGTGACTTTTCTGCAGTTTCATTTACTTCTGCCTCACTGGTAAGTACGCTATTCTTGAAATGCTTTTCTCCCTTAGTTTCTAGGAATTGTATCCTCGACTCCTGGTTCTTTTCCATTTTATTTTTTCAGGATATTTCTTTTTCTGTGCATGTGATAAAAAATTAAACAGTAGTACGTGATTAAAAATTTAACACTCTCACTCCCTAGAGACTCGCTAAACTTTTCTCTTTTCAATTCTATAGGTATAAGCTAAATAATATGCTTATGAGCCTATTTTGAAATTTATTATCTTGAAGATACCTATCGACTCCTTAGTCTGAGATGAAAATTTAATTTTCCAAACTCTTTCACTTAACTTTTATATTAAGTTTTACTTGTTTCCTATGTTTCTTTAAATATACCTCTGTAGTTCTGACAGTTTCTAATAATTTGTTTTTTATTTCAACCTAAAAAAATCAAATTTATTCATGTATAATTTAAAAATAAAAATGATTCTACAGTATTTGGTGAAGAGTCCCCTGACTCCTTGCTCCCTCATAATTGATTCTCACTCCCTAAAGTAATTAATCTCAACCATTTTAGCTGTTTCTTCTAGTATTTGCTTCCATATTTCTAAAAAACATGCTTTTACTTCTGTTTCTTGATTTTTCAGTTCTAAATATTATCTGATCATGTCCTATTATAGAAGATAAGTATTTAACTCTTAGATTTTCCTCTCCACCAACACATCCCAAACCCCATGCTACTAATATTTCATGCATCATCAAGATGCTTGGTTGGACTGGTTTTACTATAACATCTTAGAATGTTTATATAAATGTTACTCATACTGAGCCAACTATCAAACTATGATTACACTTTCTTTCTTGTTTTTTGGTAGAAGTTTATTTTCCCCAAAGTTAATAATTATCTCATTTTGTCTAATTTTTAATACACTTATCATTAATGCAGACCCATACTTCCCAACTGATCTCAAACTTCTAATTCAGTTAAACATGAGATAATCTGTTTCTCTTTTTTCCTCTCTCTAATTCAGAGGCGTCTCTCTTGGAACCCTCTTCTCCTCCTGCTCCAATTTGGACAAGTTGTTCTCTGTGCCTCCTACACAGCTGTCTGGGACTTCACTGTTCTTTAGCATTGGATTTGCTCGCTCCCCTTTCTGTCTTAGCTCTTTTGTTGGAGTACATCCTGAAGTAACCGGTGTCATCTGAATCTCTTGCTCTTCTGTAAGTAGCTTATACTTTTCTCCTTGAAAATTTTAGAATGTGTACAGGTATCGATCTTGTTTTATTTCTCCTGCTTGCTGATTAATGGACCTTAAGCAGAATTTATGTCATTTCTGTTATTTTTGTTTTTATTTTTGCAACTCCTATTTGTTGGATCTCCTGAATTAATCCGGCATCTTATTTTTTCTCTTTCATTTTCAATCTAAGGTTTACAAGAGACGTCACTGTTTTCTATATATTATCTTAATAAGTAGGGCATGTCTCTCTCTTCTAACCAGCAGCTGGGCCCTCTTACATCAGGTTTGTTTGTTGTTTGTTTTTTGTGCTCTGGAAAATGCCCTCGAAGGACCTCTCCAACTACTAGACCCTTAATCAGTGTCCCCGATTTCAGACTCTTTTCTGTCCTCCCTACTTGCTGCTAACTCCAACCCTTTGTACTCTGTCTTTGTCTCCACTGTTTTCATTCATTTATTCAACTAATTATCTTTGAGGTATACTGTGTCAGGCAGTGGAGATGCCAACATTAAAAAACTTTGGATGGTTTTATTTACCCCTTCTGTTTCTAGCACGAAAGTCTAGCCCCCGACCATCAACAGTACATTGCCCATGCCTGCTGGACATTTCGGCCCCTAGATCTCCCAAAACATAATGTTCTCTTTCCTAATAACCTCCTCCTAAATTTCCTAGATTGGTTAAATCTGCCCATTCTCCTATGCTCTAAAATGTCTGGAAAATCTCTTAATGTACCCAGAATGAGCCTCGCAAGTTCCTTTAGTGATAAAAATCCTTTATATGCTCTTTTTATCTTTCACATTCTCGAAAAAAAAGTTAAAAATTTTTTTTTTTTTTTTAGCAGAGAGGCTGGGTTACCTGATTTTGTTCAAAAAAGATTTTATAGTAATACCACAGGCAAAAGAGCTGAACCGGCATACTATCAAACTACAGAAGCAAATATAATTGGGAACATTTAAAATGACCCCTCATAGCCAAATCTATCTCCACTGATCGATCTATAATCAGAATGAGAAACCATCAGACTTTAAGGGCAGAAATATCTACCTCATTATTACACCTAGAGACAGCAATTTAAACTGTGGGGACAAGCTTCCAGGAGTGCTGGCTGTCTCTCCCACCCTTTTCCCCTTCTCCACCCTGCAGTCTGCTGACCCACACCTTAATCTTCCCTATGCAATCAGCAGTTGCTGACTGCTTCGCATGATACACTGACAATAAGTCTTTTCCACATCGTCAGACACAATTATCTGACCTTCTCTACTACTCTGCCAATGGGCTGACTCACCTGATAATAAAAATAATTACCTAGTGACAAGTCAGCTGTGATCACTGTATTGCTGGTACTACTCCGTGCACATTGTTTTAATTAAAGTGAGTACACTATGCAACTGAAAGGCATCTGATGCAGGATATAAGAGCTTTGTGTCTAAAGCCTTTGGCAGCACATATGCTCCATACTCATAACTGTACATTGCGATCGTCAAAATCCCAAAGGATTCTATTAAGCTTTTAATAACATATTAAAAAAAATAACACCAACTAATGTGATTAATGCAAGAGAACATTCTGAAACCAAATATCATTTTCTTCTTAAAATACATACAGAAATAAGAAAAATAACTCCTTCAAAAGTATGTTCATAGTGGCAATAAGGCTGAATGAAGTGTTAATTCTACATTGAAGAGCATGAGTTCATTTTCATTTAAGGTACTTTTTAATAGTTAATATTTTACATTGTGTCTTCTCATTTCTTTGTGAAGAAGGTGGAGTTGAAAACACTATACTGGTGTATGAAAATATCAATAATACCAGATTTTGCTAAGGGAACTTTTTCGTCTTGCCCTAGTTATCATTTGAAATAATTTCCTCTTACAATTATAACTTAACCGCCCATGGCTGGGAGGTTGAATAGTTGCCCCTAGGGCCTCTAGGGGTCAGTCTAACTCGAAAAGAAAGGAAACACAGCGAACAAGAAAAAGTGAAGGATTTGCAGGCTCTGATGAGGGCAGAGGGAGAGGAATGTGAGGTAACCGTGTAAGTTTCCACAGAAAGTGAGGACAAGTAGGAGTGGGGAAGCCGACTCCAAAGCCAGTTCACATAGTGTTTTGGTTTGTGCTCAGCAGAAACTTGGGGACTCAAATCATTGAATAGTATATTGCGAATCACAAACTCTCTTGAAACTACTAATAGTATTTTTGATTCCCTTCATACGTGCTGAAAGACATTTACCTTTTTAATGTCTGTTTTGGCACTTAGACAATTGAGATGTGAGAAATAAGCACCACAAATTGGTTCTCCAAAAAGTAACGTTTTTTTTTTTTTTTTTTTTTTAATTCAAACTTATTATCCTAAGGCTAGAATGATCCGAGGAGCTGGCTAGCCCTCTCTCTAAGGTACTTAACGGGGGGGTTTAGTCTTTTTACCTATAAACCATTTAACGCCACCTCTGAAGAAGATGCTGCCTCTCACTACACGGTATCAATCTCAGAGACATCTGAAATGCTAAAAGTATAAGGAGGGGTAATCAACGGCACACCTTATTTTTACTTCCTGGTATATTTCTCTGTGCCTCTGGACAATACTCTTGGGGACCACGGCTGATAAATAATTGTCTGCCCTAGTCGATGACTACTATGCAGTGAGAGTTTAACAGGGTTGGCAATCACTTATGCAATAGGAAAAACAGCATTATATTTCTCCCTTCTTTTAAAGGGAGTGGAAGAAACAGCACTTGGGCAGTTCAGTAACAGTTTTTGGGCATAAGAAAAGAAATCATTTCCTATTCCTTACAAACTCTGATTTACAAAAGAACACTGGAAGCTAAAAGCCTTGTTGATTTATCATGTGAAGCAGAGAGTAATTTTTCTCCCCTTGTTATGCTTTCATATAATCATGCTCACTGCCTGTATGGGTGGCATTAAAGAATTTCTGAATAAAAATAATAATTTCTTGCTTTCAACCTTCATAATTCACATCAGCAAGCATCCTGCTGGGCGGTGATGCCTACTGCCAGTGACGCTCAATCTTTTTTGCACGCCACTTATCTGCCTCGCGCAGCTGCGAGTTCCATTGATCGCAGTACCTGCAGGATAATGCGCCCGTAGGCGTTCTTCAGCAGATTAACCACGTCCGCGTGAGACAGCCCATCCAAAGGTTGCCCATTAATGCTGACAATTCGATCTCCAACCTGGAAGTACAAAAGTGGTAGAAAATCACTATCATTAAGAAAAATTAAATTTGAGAAGAATGCTTAAAATTCTTTGTAAGTCATATTTCCCATTTGTCACTATTGTGAAGAGTCTGTGTTTCTACTGTGTATGCATGTTCCAGAAGCAGGAGGAATTTTTATGGCTTTCCCCAAATACAGACCAATCAGAGAAACAAGAAGGGGGTCAGATTTGATTATTACAAGGCACGGCAGGCCACTTTTGTATTTTGGTAATGGTGGTGTTTCATACATCCATTCGCCAGTAATAATAGGATGTACAAATTAACTGTTCACTAAAGCTCTAATGAGGAAGCGAAATATTTTCTGCTTTATTTTTCTACCTAGGTTAAGATTAATGGGCAATGGAGGAAAATCATAAGAATGTTGATTCTTTTGGTTGAAGGAAGATTCTAAGGTAAAATCTCTCTCAGGTGAAAATCAATTTTGGGTGGAATGAGCTGCTAAAAAAAAAAAAACAGTATGGGAGCCTTTGCGAATGAGCTGCAATTTCTTCTTTTGAGAAGCTTTGATACAAACAATAATATTTTTATATGCCCAGGGACCTAATGAATTTCAGGTATAAACTTTCTCCAACGCATTTTGCCCTCAGCATGGGTCTCTGATGGCTGTTGGAATTCTAACTTTAAACAAAGTGCCCACGGCTGCAACTTCCTTTCCCACCCCACCACATGCTGTTAGCACTTCACCATTCCCCTTTTGTTTACTTTAAGCTTCTGTGTACGTGCAGCCACACCGCTGGCCTGAATCATGGCAATAAATATTGGGATATCTCCTAAGGGACTTCCTTTTCCTCCAGCAATACTGATTCCAAGGGCATCACTGAGCTCCTAAAAAAAAAAAGAAGAAAAACATAACACATATTTAATAAAGAGCGACAACCTGATTGTCCCTTGATAGCTGCTAAGCAAAAAACTCTGTGATGCAGGAGGCCAGGGTAACAAAGGAGTTAAGTGCAGGGCCTTTGAAGTCAGAAAGACCTGTGTTTCAGCTCTAGTACTTAATTAGCTGGAGGGTCTTCAGGATGTTCCTTAACCTCTTAGAGCTTCCATCTCTAAGCAAAAATGGAAGAATACCATCTCACAGTTGGTTTGAGGTTTAGATGAAGTGATATAGTACAGTCCTGGCTTACAGAAGAGGCTCAATAAAAGGCAACAGTATAAGTTAAAAATAAAACAAAACACAAAAAGCCCTGCACACAAAAAACCCTATGTGACTGCTCAGTTTAGTGGCCAATTTTGATGCAGACTTGGCAAGGATGTTCTCATATGGTGTTTATAATTAAACTGCCACACATATCATGCTCTTTTGGGTGTGAACAAACATACTTGGCTCTAGGAGAGCTGCATGACTACATTAAAACAAAAGATCTTAAAGGACACTCACTAGAATGACAACAGAGTTTGGAGAGAAGTAAAACTTGACTGCAAATGTTCCCTAAGATTATTAGGAGAAGCAACATGGTTCACTCGGACCCTGGTGAAGAGATCTTGGCTTTAGTTCTGGTTTTTCTCACATTGATACCATAGGATTAATATTTAAAAAAATCACTAAAAGAATAAATGACAAGTTCCAGATTCAGTATGGTGGCATATGCATACTATAAAATCTCTCTCCTGCTGATCAAAATAAAGAACTTGTCAAAATACAAAAGAACAACTACCTGAGACTTTTGAAAAGTAAAGAAACTCAAGTTGTGATGGAAAGCCAACACTTGGAGGAGAGACAGCAGGGATGAATGTCCTGGTTGTTTTCCTGGCAGTATTGTCTTCAGAGCAAGACAGAGGCAAGGAGCTGTGGAGGTGGTACATACTAACACTCTGACAGAAACTCTCATCTTCCTGGTCAGAGAGATCAGAAAAAGAGCTCCTGGTCATGGGAGAATAAAGGAAGAAAGCTAGAGCCGAGAGAATCGGAAAAGGGGGTTTTCTAATTCTGTGAGTGAATCCATAGAATTCTCAGGCTCATCTCTAAGCTACACATGTGTGAAACAGACCCAAACTAGAGAACTGAACCACCACTCATGAAAGGGGAGACAGAACTTTCAGTCCAAACCTAACTGGGTTGACTGCATCCTAAAACATAAACATCAGCGTTCTTCAGAGTCTATACAGCATAGCGTTCATGAGGTCCAGGACAAAACCTTAAATTACTAGACATGTAAAAAAAAAAAAAAAAAAAAGTGACCAGGAAAACGTGACCAATTTTCATCTTGAATTCTTTAAAATATTTAAGACAGCTGAAAGCCAAGATTATAACACTGTTTAGTGGGGTTCTCAGTTTATGTAGATATAAATATATGACAACTATGACATAAATGCTAGCGGGTTGGTTGTGGTAAAGGGACCTGTATGGTTGCAAAGCTTCTACAGTTTTAATTAATCATCTGAAAACACGCAGCTTAGTGTGCTTCAATTTAACTTCAGTCAATTTGGAAAAAGCAAAAAGAACAAAATGACAAAAAAAACCATATATGAAAGAACTTCAAAAACTCACATCATATAAGTGTGAAGAATTATTCTTTAGTATTAATATTACTAGCTACTGCCATGTTGTGCTTATAAGACAGAATAATGGTAATGCTGACCTATCCAGTAACAGGTGGCCTACGTCCTGTTGTCCAAAGTATTTGTGTCTAGCTTATATTTTCTGAATGCATCGAGAATAAAGCCCTGTGTTTAAAATGGCAAGATGTGTTTCATTATGATTTTTCTGCTTGGACCGTGTGTGGGCAAATAGGATTGGTAGGGTCAGGCCTTATAAAAAGCCTATAAAAACAAGTGGCTGAAATGA
>NW_011888932.1:890283-973063 GCF_000151845.1 Pteropus vampyrus | reverse complement strand
TTGCTAACAGTAATTTCTTTTCAAATATATCTCCTTGGGCAAGGGAAACAAAAGAAAAAATAAATAGGACTACATCCAACTAAAAAGCTTTTGTACAGTAAAGGAAACCACCAACAAAACGAAAACACAATCGACTGAATGGGAGAAGGTATTTGCTTATGATACACCTGGTAAGAGGTTAATATCCAAAATATATAAAGAATTCATACAACTTAACAACAGCAAAACAAATTTAAAAATAGGCAGAAGACCTGAAGATATTTCTCCAAAGAAGAAATACAGATGGCCCATAGACATATGAAAAGATGCTCCAGGTCACTAATCATCAGAGAAATGCAAATTAAAAGCACAATGAGATATCACCTCACACCATCAGAATGGCTATCATCAATAAATCAAAGAACAATTGTTGGTGAAGATGTGGAGAAAAGGCAACTCTCATACATTGTTGGTGGGATTGCAAATTGGTACGGACACTATGGAAAACAGTCTGGAGGTTTCTCAAAAAATTAAAAATGGATATACCTTTTCACCCAGCAATTGCACTTTCCGGTTATTTTTCCAAAGAAAACCAAAACGATAATTCATAAAGATCTATGCACCACTATATTCATGGCAGTACAATTTGTCTGTCTGTCTGTCTGTCTGTCTGTCTGTCTGTCTATCTATCTATCTATCTATCTATCTATCTATCTATCTATCTATCTATCTATCCCTTCCCCACTTCCACCCCTGACCTACGGATGTTGCCATCTCCCCTTAAGAACTGGATCTCTGAAGGTGGGGTGTCTCCTCTCACATGCCTGTGGCGTACACCCTGGGGCCTGGCGCACCCGGGGTATGGGCCATGGCTCCACTGGGGGTCGAACCCAGGATCTTTTGCGTGTAAAGCAGATGTGTTAACCACTACTCTAGTAGCACAATTTATAATAGCCAAGATATGGAGGCAACCTAAATGCCCATCAACAGACGACTGGATAAAGAAGTTATGGTTCATATATACAATGGAATATTACGCAGCCATTTAAAAAAAAAAAAGAAATCCTACTATTTTCAACGACATGGATGGACCTAGAGGTTATTATGCTGAGTGAAATAAGGCAGACAGAGAAAGATAAATACCACATGATTTCACTTATACACGGAATCTAAGGAACAAAAGGAACAAAGCAATCAAAAACAAACTCACAAATATAGAGGACAATCTGGTGACTGCCAAAGGGGACGGGGGTTGGGAGGCTGGGCGAAAAGGAGTGAAGGATTAAAGAAGTACAAATTAGGAGTTGATAGATGGTCACGGGGATGGGGAGCACAGCATAGGGAATGCAGTTAGTTTAGCATTAATGTAATGGCTAGATGGAGAGCCAGAGGAGAGAAAGAGCAATTAAGGGGAATGGTTTATAAAATAAATATCTAGCATGTGTACTGTATACTTGAAACTAATCATAAAAAAAAAGAGCAAAAGCTGTTAAATGTGCTAATTGTTTTATAAGGGGAAGCTAGTTAAGGAAATTACAGCACATTCAAATGATGGAATATTATGTAATCAATAAAAATCATGCTTTATGCTCTCAAAAAATACTTATTGGCAGGGCTAAAAGTTCATGCTTTACAGTGAAAAAAAGCTACAAGAAAGAGTATGTCTAACAAGATATCATTTTTTGTTTTGTAAATCTCTAAGTATAGGCACAAAATGTAGTAAAAAATTTGTACCAAAAAATTTGCAGTGGTCCTACGTGTTTTACTATATTTTTCTAAGTCTGTTCATGTTACATAGACCACATATTTGTTCAGTAACTTAAAAGAGCACACTAACAATCTAACAAATTGTATTAAAAGGAAATGTACATTTTATGCAAATCCTACACAAACCAGAAAAATAGCAAAATAACTAACTTACCCTGTTTATCTCAACAGTCCTTGGTCTCACATCTGTGGCTACAAATAATAAAGCAACATAATTAACTTTCTAAAATTAAGAGTTAACATATTTAAGATCTAATATTGTCTCATGAAAATGGTATCATTTTCTAGGCCTTTCAACAGATAACAGCGAAGCAAGCAGGCTTTATACCCTTTCTTAAAATCCAAACCAGCAGCCACTGATCAGGGGCTGTATCTTCTACTTCAAAGACGTCCTCTCTGTCTGAGACAGATGTGGCCATAATCATTTGGTCTGACAGAAGCTGATGGACTGTAGCAGTAGCTGCCTGGAATATGGTGATTAAATGGTTTGGAGGGTGAGCCATTCGTGTTTCACTGTACATTTTTCTGCCTTAATCACAGATAACCCTCTACCCAAGGAAAGACTTAAAAAGACCCTTGCCATGCCCCACCTCAGTGGTACATGCACTTCTGACTTTCCTTGAGTGACCTGCAATTTTTAAATTTTTTCTTTGTAAACGGTTTTACTTTAGGAAGCACTTTAGATTTCCGCTTTTCTGCTTTTCATGTGACTGGTGTAAAGTTAAAGGCACATTCCAAAAATGAATCTTTATGGCTTTACTTCTTTTAGAACGGGCCTTTTAGAAAGCTTGGGGCAAATGTGGCCAAGTTCAAAGATTTAAAAATATTTTAATTAAAGGTGAAAAGTTTTTTTTTTCAGAAAATACTGACATTTTAAAAAATTGGGTAAATGGATGGTTGCTTGAAGCATGTCCAAGAAATACCTGAATTTTGGGGGGAAGGATCCGAAGCTCTTTTTGTGCTGACCAGGTTTTGCAGGCTGGTGATGACAGGCGCGAGGGAAGGATGAAAGCTGCTGTGCGTGCTACGCTGACATCCCTAAGAAGGAAACCCAGAGGTCAACTGTGCTGCAACACTGACTTGGTCTTAAAAATTCATACTTAGTATTTTAATTACTGAATAATAGAAAATTCTGAAGAGGCTAAAAAACAAAAATGATCCATACCCACTCTCTTACCACCCTAGCACAATCTTATCTAAAATTTTCTCCACTGCTATTAGTGAAAATCATATACATAACAAAGGACCTTTCCAATGCAGAACACCATATCACCGATAACGAATAAAGAAGTTTTTTCTTCCAAATTATATAGGTTATGTCTAATTGCCTCAAATTTTTAAGCTAAACCTAAGACTACAATTATCACCTGATAGATTATATTATGATCCACTTTCTTAGTTCTAGGATGAAAATTGTTTAATATTTTAAAATTTTTCAAACATAAAGAGAAAGTTAAAAGAATTATACAGTAGACATTCATACACACAACACCTCGACTCTACAATTAATATTTTGCTATACTGTCCTTTTCACACATTCATTCATCTATTTATCACTTCATTGATCTTTAAAAAAAATTCATTTCGAAGTAGTTACAGACATTAGTACATTTCATGATTAATGTATACATTTAAAAGAATACTTATATATTTTTTCCTGAAAGGATATGATTTAAATCAATGGTGCTATAAAAGAAAACTACTTAGAATCGAGGAAATACAGCATATTTTAACTTTTGCCTAAAACAATCTCAGAACAATGTGTTTGCCAAGGCCTTTATAAATATGGACTTTGCCGGGCAGTGTTCCCTCAGTTATCTGAGGAAAAGACTTCTCAAGTGTTTCCTCTATTATACACTTTCCTCTGCAGAACAGATACTTACTTGTTCCTGGTTGTTGGGAAAAGACATTTTGAAAGAAGGGGCTTGGTGACCCCAAAGCTAGAAGATCTCTCTTAATGAACCCACTTTCTCTAGCCCAAGTCAACAAGTTAAAATTCTCTTTGGCCCCAAAGAAGGCATCTATCTCCTTATTTTATAATTTCTCAGAAAGAAATCTGTACCCCTAGAGGGTCCTGAGCTAGTCTTGAATTTACGATGATGAAGAACATTTCCTTTACACTGCCAGCTGCAAGCATTCTCCCAACTAGCGAAATATCAGTGCAGAACTCTTATATCACCTCAGCCACAATTTTAAGGACAAAGTAAAATATATTTAATGTTTTTCCTAAAACTGAATTAAACTTCTACCCTCTGAAATAAAAATTCTGTGCAAGAAGGTGAAATTAAAGAAGATTCTTTGTCCCTGGTTTTCAAACTATAATAGCTCACATTTATATACCAGATAAATGGTAATTGTGGTTTTGCTTTCATTTAATGACAGAGCTCTTAAATTTGTTAGCACTGTATTTAACCTGTGAACTTTATTAATCACTTCAAGGACAGAAATCCAGTTCTACTCACCACCTCACCTGCCGGTCCAAACTTTTCTTAAAACATTGAATTTCCTTGCAACCCTGTGTACCTTGGCATAGGCTACGTTCTCTGTCTGGGATGGCTTCTCCCTCTTTCAATCTATCGAACTTCTTTTGGAGTAAGACCTGATGGAACCTCCTCTGTGTAGCCCTTATGTATGCTCCAGGAAGAAAAAATTTTACCTCCAGTGTTACTCATTCTGCATTCTAACCTCCTGTGCACAATGAGGCTTTAATAAAATCAATCAACAAACAAATCTTCCAGTAAGGAAGAGCTGAGAAAAATATTTTGCATCCTAAGTTGCCACTGTTGATACAAGTCTGGTCAGAATCATCACCAATTATTCACTCCTAGAATCCTGTTG
Organism: Pteropus vampyrus; assembly: GCF_000151845.1. Lineage (NCBI taxonomy): Eukaryota > Metazoa > Chordata > Mammalia > Chiroptera > Pteropodidae > Pteropus > Pteropus vampyrus. Next base: position 968,479 of record NW_011888932.1, on the reverse strand, counting down.
CAGCATTGTGTCTTAGTACACATGATATTTGCTGCCCACTACATTAGCCAGAAATGCGGAAAAAAAAAAAAAAAGTTCTTAACATGATGTGTATTGGGTTTGACTGCTTTGAGGAATCTCTTAGACAAGCCAGCTAGTCTGTGATATATCTGACAATGGTATTTTTCTTGACTCATTTTCTAACACCAATAAGGCAAAGGAGACAGCGAATAGCATTCCAGAAGCACCTGAGTGCTAACCACAACATCAGAGCATCTTCTGAACAAAGGCCTTGGAAAGGCTGTAAGCCTAAAACAACCAGAGAGGGGACCAAAAGTCATGCTTTTAACCTCAAAACACAGGTCCATCTATAACCTACAAAGGGGAATAGTAACATATAAGTTTCTAAAGTTTTATTATATATCAAATGGGACTAAACATATAGACTACCATTGTGATTTTTCTCAGCCATTACAATAAAAAAAAAAAAACAGTAAAATATACTTTGTTAAAAAAAAAAGTGGCACTTACATCAGCCTTGCAAATAAACATAGATGTTTGCTAACCACAAAACATCACCCATTAGTTCTCCCTCCTACAGGAGAAATCCTCATATTTCGTTCTCCTAGGAATATAGCATTAATTGCCCTCAGCATGTGTGAGTGGCTATTCACAAGTTAACTTTACAGCAATATTTAATTGAATGAATAGAACAATGTTGTGCTAATGAGGGTCAAATTGCCACCAGATGTTGCTTCTTTCTTTTTTTTTTTTAAATAAACACAGCTGTGTACATGCATGCTTAGGCAATATAGAACTAATAGGGGGGGAGAAAAGTGGTCCTAAGAAAACATTTGCAGGCAATAAAGGAGAGAAAAATCTAGGGATTAATGAATTTCCATCCCACCATTCATTTTTATTTCAAACACATTAAAATACACTGAACTTGGTATTGTGACTATTTTGTATATTACACAATATTTCCGAATAATCATTTATGAAATGAGGAACTTCCTCCCAATGGGGACAGGTGAGTGAGTCAGTCTGACAGGAAGCCATCACAACCTGACTGTTCCGTGATGTCTTCCTCGAGGAGGTCCAGGAACCAGCTCGGAGCCTTCCAATCTCTAGCTGCACAAGCCCCTGTGCACACTTAGGAACAAAAGAAAAGAAGTGAAAAAACAGAAGCATTTATGTTCTAAATTATCACAGCAGAGCTTCCTCTCATCTCTGTGGCCAAGAATCGTAAATGGGTGATGAACACTATAGGCAAACAGGAAATTCAGTAACCAAAAAATCATACAAAATAACAAAATGTATCAATGGTATTCATCTCATGACTTCATACCTTCTTTAAACCTGTTAAAGGACTACATTTGAATTCACCTCTTTTCCTTTTCCTTCCTAATGGTCAGTGAAATAACTAAGGAAAAATGGTGAAAAGGAAGACAGAAAAATCAAAGATAGAAGTAACCTACAAATACAAATCCTCTCTTGAGTAATCATTGATAGTTGACTATATTAGAAAATCAGGATTTTAAAAGAAACAAAAAATTCATTTGTCTTTGCAAAAGCTTCCACAGCTATTCGTGAAACAAAATCAAATGCACCTGGTTATAGCTGAATGGAAATTTATAAGAATTTTTATTAACCAGTTTCCTCCAAAGGAGGGTAGGGTCCATGTGGCAGAGACACTTGGAAGTGAATTTTGAACCTTGGCATCTCTACAGCTTCAGGGAGAGACAGCCTGGGTGGTAGGAAAACCACTCAAGCAGAGCATTGTGATCTTGAGAACACCATTCTACTTTTCAAACTTCACTTGTGAAATTGGAGGAATCGGTCTAGATAGTTTTTAACATTTCTCCAGGCCATAAAAGCTGGATTTGATGTATCCACAGTAATATGCTCCCTGACAGCCCTAGAGGGAGGGGGATAAATTTTGTTACTCCAGGAGAGCCCATCCCATCAAATGCATTTAGAAGACAACTGTGGATACTTGGAATTTTCACAAGAATGAAAATATAGCTTAGCAACCCCAAAGCAGGGTTCTCTTCAATCTTGCTAGTCAATATAACAGCTTTCTTTTAAAGCTATTCCTGGTTGGTTAAAATAGTCAGGGATTAGATCTCAGGTAAAAACTAGAGTTGGCATAACAGCCAACCCATTTTACAACCCAGCTAGATCAGAACTGTTCCCACCAGACTTCCGTTGTGCCAACTAGACAGAAAGCAGCCTATGGACTCACCTTGAGGATAGTGGCCACTGTCTCCTGTGAGGCATTTCTCACGTCCTCTCCATTCACAGATAAGATCTGATCTCCCTGAATCAATCTTCCATCAAGGTCTGCAGCTCCACCTTTCACGATGTCAGAAATAAACACTCCACTTCCATTTCTGTGAACACCAAAAGAAGGGTACTGGTACAACTTAATGTTCCTTTAATATATTTCAGATTATTGATATTCTGTATAGATTCACTAAGTCCTAAAACTTGGAAGAAGGGCCCTACGAAGCCATCTAATCCAATAATATCTACTAACTTCCCAAATGATAAACCTCAGAGTGGTCACACTTTATATAGTTTATGCCTATTTTTGCTGCCTATTGTAATTTTCGTTTTATTGACCCACAGGCATAATTTCTGCAAGAGGATAATTTTAGTGAAATGAAATAGAAATTCACTTTAAAAAGTGGAGTTAAGTACTCTAAAACGTACAGGCTGCTTCCTTAGAGATCAGTTCAATTTTTAGCTTCTAATTTTCTAGTCTCTCACACTCTCTTTTCCTGACATTATTTTAAGGTTTTAATTATATTTATTGGATGAATAAATAAATGGATGCCTCAAAATTCTAGAAGTTAAAAAGGAGAGACCTTGAAAAGTTTCCCTCTCACCTCTGTTCCCCAGTCTCCAAGTTCCCTTCTCACAGGTAAGCAACGCTACCTATTTCTTGGGTATCTCCAAGGGACATTCTGTGTTTACACAAGAGATCCATGTGTGTATAGTGCACATGTGTGTGAATGGATATACATGCAGATACACACTCCCATTTCCCTCCAGTTTTGTTTTCTTTAACTTTGCTTTTTTTTTTAACTTAATACACTTTGGCAATTAGTCCTTATTGGCACTTGGAGAGCTTCTTCATTGTTTCTTTATTTTATTTTATTTTATTTATTTTATTTTATTATTTTATTTTATTTTATTATTTTATTTATTTTATTTTATTATTTTATTTTTTATGGCTGCATACTATTCTACAGATGTTCCTTAATTTCACTTATGAGTATTGATGGACACATAGGTTATTTCCATTCTTTAGCTATTGCAAATAAGGTGCAATGAATAACATATCTACAAGCACATTTCTAGGATAAATCCCTACTCATAGAATTACTAGTCAAAGAATTGTAAATTTTGAGAGCTTACACATCTGATCCTTTACAATGGAACGTTTTTGTGCGAAGGAATGTTCCTTAAAAACTCGATCTGATATACTAGTGTTTGAAGATTATTTCGTCAAACGACTACGAGGAAATATTCTCAGTGGAGTCTCCTAGGCACATGTACGTGTCACAACAAGAAAGCGAACTTCCGCATAGCCTCTTTCAGTTGCTCTGCACCCAGATGTGCACTAATTTTGTTTAGAAATATGAGTCTCTGCCTATTTGTTTTGTAACGCATTTTCAGGGTGATGGTTTTATGGTGCCGAAGTAAAAAACAAGACCATGAAAATCAGTGCTCAAAATATGGTAGCTAACATTTTTATTTTAATAACAGCTTGGACTGCTAGAAAAAAGCACTAGGCTAGTTATCAGAGGTCTGTGAGGGCACATGACATAATATATGTAAAACCAACTTGAATTCTTCCTAAGAAGATGGTAAAACCCTTTGAGACCATATTATAGTGTCATCTGAAAATCCTGCAACCTGTTGGAATAAACCCACACCATATATCTAAGGCCAGTAAACCATGGAAGCTAGAATTGCAGTTTCAAGGTATTACCTAATTTATTGCAAGAGAAATCCACTAATATCACCTAGGACAATTACTGTAATTCCCATCATATGGGTAAGCAATATAGACTTCAAAAGAACAGCCTAGCCACCAGGATCTACCTTCATTTTTGGTACAAGCTATAATTTTGTGACATCTTTCTGAATAGAAAATTATTGTCATAAAGAATTTGTGTCCCTCAACTATGTCTATTCACCTAGTTTTAGTAACTCCTCAACTAGTTTTAGTAACATAGTATGAAATTAACATGGTACTCTATGGCAGAGCACATTTTTTTTAACCCAAGAGTGCATAAATATATCTTTTGGTATTAGTTGTTTCCTGGGTATCGTTGATTTAACTAACCCCATTCAGACCTCAGATCTAAGTGACTATTCTTACTCTATATGGAAATAAGTCTGAACAGTCTAGGTTGATTGGGTTTAGAGTTTTATCTTGATATGACTTTTTTTTTGTAAAATATTGCTCAGAAATATGACCTATGTTGTTCAAATATTCATAAATGTGTTAATTTTAGAAATCATGTTATTAGTTTATACTAGGCTTTATCCTTCATTGTTTATAGGCATTAGTTCCTAGAAATCTGAGGGAAAAAGACCAATCAATCCTGACTTGCGCAGCATTTTTTTTTTACCTTTTCCCAACGATGCTCAGGCCCAGTCCTCGGCCGGTCTTCTTCTGCAGGTCTACAGGGAAAATCTCCAAGTTCTCCTCGTCCCTGTAGTGTGCCTCATCTCTATACACGACCAGTCGTACCTTCTGGGGGGTCTGTCTCAGGGCTGTGATGGCTTCTTCGTGGCAGGCGCTCCTCAGATCAACCCCATTAACCTGGAACAATGGGCATCCAAGATGGGTTGCTGACAGCAGGGGCCTCTCTGCCTGCTCTGTTTGCTGGGGCTCCTAGATCCAGCCAGTGAATAACCTCTAGAAATGTCCAGCCATTTCCAAAGCACACAGGTAGTGACCATTAGCAATTGTAGCTGCTTCAAATATAAAGGAGGTGACCCTTATACTCCCCGACTCCAAAAAAGTACCCATGATCATGCAATTTTGCACAGCTTGAACTTTACTATGGATTTGACGAGAGAGAGAGCTGGGACTAACTGGCTCATTTAACTGAGGTCGAGGGAAATAAATATTGGTGTTTTGTCAGCATTTTTAGACTCAGTTTGCTTACTGAATTTGACATCCTCACTTTTAATTGCTGACATCACAACTACTTCAGAACAGGCCAGAAGAAATGAGGGACCAGTATTTCCAACGGCATCCAAGATCCCCTAAAGTTCGCTCATTGGAACCTGGATCTGAGTGAGCACAGATAGCATTACACATGAGACAACAAATTGTACTGGAAACAGCACTGAGGAAAGCCATGACTATGCTTCTTGCAAGTCATGTGAATGTGGCCAAGTCACATAGCCTCTGTGAGCCTCTATTTTCTTGCTTGTTAAATGGAGACCATAGTCAACTTATTTATCTTTTACTTAACAGATACTTACGTAGTGCCCGTGTACTAGCCCTTTATGAATATTTATTCATTTAATCTTTACACTAACTGTCTGAAATAGATATAATTACCACTTTACAGATGAGGAAAACGAGGCACGGAGAGGTTAAGTGACTGGACCAAGGTTATATGGAGGAGCCAAGATTTTAACCAGATTATCTTTCCAGACTTTCTTTTTGGTCTTTATACCATGCTGCCTCACAATTTACTCTTAGAATAGGTTATTGAAACCCCTTGCCACAAAGAAGGCCTAGTACTGGTATTGGTTAGTGAATTTGATACAAGGAAGAAATTGAGGGGCAGAGTAGTCCAGGACTCAAAGGAAGGGAGTCATAGGTCACTCCTTCAAGGTCACAGCTATGAAAAAGAGTCAAGCAAAGGAAGGATGGGCCCAGGCTATGGCCAGGTAGATGGCAGAATGGAAGAGCTCCCTCACGATGTTGGTTCCAGCCACGTGTCCACCCCTGTGTGTCCTAGGCAGGTCGAGCCTATCTCTGGACCTCTAGTCCTTCGTTTGTACAGTAAGGGGCCGGTCTGAAGCTTTTCCAGTTCTAGCATTCGAAAGACTAAGGATTCATATCATCAAGAATGGTGACAAAGAAAGGAGAAAAGAAGAATAAGCCCTTCTTGGAGAAGGTGACCTTTGAGCTGTTACTTAAAGCTGATTTTGTGAGTCAAGAAAATGTTTTAAAGTCTAATTTTTAAGAACTTTTTCTTTTCTGGTATATCTTGGTGGATTTGTATACTCAATTCACTATACCTAGAATAACAGTAGATAAGTATGGGTTTCAAATATGGATAGACTTCAGTTTGAGTGCTGCTTCAAACTTACTATGTGAAACCTTATGTAAATTACTCAAGCTAAGCTTCTACTGTATCATCTGTGAATTGGAGATAATAATGGTAATAATATTTAATCTTATGAGGATTAAATGAAATAAACCCTGTAATGCATTTGGCACAGGGCTTGGCACATAGTTAAACTCACTATAAGTTCAAAGTTTACATTTTACAAGGAATTGAAGTAACTGCCATCAGGGCTGATTTCTCTTAGCATCAGCATTCACTGTTACTTTAGGTCCATGAATGCACTCTCCTTGTTTGTGAGGTAAAACCACAGAACAAAGGGAAAAACAGTGTCTCTAGAAAATGTGGTCTGAGCTGATGATTCTCCTGTATTCCAATAGATGGCACACAAGACCACTTCTGTTACTCAGTTGGAAAAAAGTTACCTCCATGGATTGAAGGTGAATTGTCTAAGCCTCTAAAACATCTTTTGAAAGGCCCTAACAATTATACATTTAATTAAAAGCATCAAACTCTAATATTATAAAAGCAATTTATACTAAATTCCAGCATCAAGATGTCTGTTCAAATCAAAGTGATCTCCAAGTTCAGAGTTTTCATTTCCTTCTCTGCTCATCAAGAGATACCGCTAAATGCATAATACTCCTAAGAGAAATATTGCTGTATGGCTAGAATACTGTGCAGTTATGTATTACCTTAAGTGCCTTACAGAAGCACTATATGCATTATTTAGAACATTGATTGTAGAGGGGTAGGGGTGGGAATAGGAGAGCTCCCTATTTGAGAAGAAGAGCCATAGGAAGTCCTAGTTCTCTGTGGAAGTGTATCACGTCCCTAGAACAGGCCAGTGGAAAAGTGGGAAGAATAACCAAACTAGGGCAGCAGTTCCTCATTACTTTATTCCACAGGGAAATCCAGGCATTAGCCTTCTATTCTTTCTACTCCCAAACACAAAAATAGAAAGGAATAATGGGAGTAAAGATAACGTAAGTGGAGGAAAAGACTGTAAAAGAAGAATAGAAAGAAGACAGTCCCTGCTAATCACAGAATTATAAATTTTGCCATGCTAAAAAATTATTGGACTATATCTTTGTAAGCAAAATCTGGCTTGCCCTAAATTTAACATGAGGATAGTATTAAAGCCATGGAAGGCCAGTGTGCACAATGCAGAGGACCCTCGTAAACAGAAAGGCCATTGTTTGCAAAAGCACTGATGTGGAGTTGCTTTGTTTCATGGTCTCAAAATATACCACACTAAAGCTGGCCTGTCTTCTTCTCAAGGCAACCTGCAGGCCACAGGTTGATCATGTGTTATTATGCATCTCTAGACAGCAACCACAATTAGAACAAGTTCAAATGTGGGGTCTAAAGCGGCTTAGAAAGAAAACATGCTGCTTGTCCAAACTGAGAGTTATATTTCTTAACTATATCTTCTTGTGGACTAGATCCTGTTTAGGGTAAGAAAAGATCCTGTCCTGGTCATCTTTAATGATAAGTGGAGGCCATTCATCCATATTAGGTAATATAATTCAGCTAGATGCCAAGAAATGACTTATTTAACCTTTCAAATTCTCCTTCTACTTAAAAAAATTTGCTTTCTTCATGCTAACCTGTCCTGAGTGCTCACTTGAACATGAATATACTTTATGGAAGTCAGCAGCTACAGTTGAGTGTCTATCCAATACAAATAGATATAGTTAAAAAAAATTTTATTGAGGTATAACTGTTATGAAATAAACTATACATAAAGCGTACAATTTATACTGTTAATTTATGTGGATTTATACCTGTGCAACCATTGCCACAATCGAGATAACATACACATTTAGTTTCCAGTAACCACTATAGAATAATATGTCGGCTCACAAATCATTTAACTATCAATGCATTTATGCATCTTTACTCTTTTGAATATTCAATCCATTCATCTTATAAAGCCAATTATGACATGACCTGTTAATTAGAAAATCTAGGGAGAAAAAAACACCCCCAAATTCCTGACCATTAAAAAATGGTGTTGTATGCTAAAGCAGCCAGTTCCCAAAGAGGCCTCGCTTATTTTTCTAACCTCATACACTTGTACCTTAATGAATGTACTGGGAATACGTCCTAATCCAATGATAAAGCACAGTAAAGGCCTGCAGAGAAATCCTATAACTCGCCCAGAATTTAATTTGCAGTCAGCCTGGTCTCTCTTTTAACTCCTTCTTGCCTATATTTTCTGCCCTTAATTATATCTCTGGTTTCATCTTGGGAGGCGGACTTGAACCACCAAAGGGAAATATAAAATAGTATGATGTCATTCATATCGTGCTATATTAAAGTCGCAAAGCAAAAATGCACATGCCCACCATAAAATGTTAACCGTTCAATTAAATTCATCCAATGAAAGAAATAAATGTTGCCTAAAGGTTTCACACCATTGAAAAAGCTCTTTAGTTCCACCTACCAGAACGCCTGGCATTGACTTTCCATTCATCCGTTCCCCTTTTCAGACACTGCCTGCCTTGGCACTTTTTAAAAGGCTTTAACGCCTTTGCTAAATGAGAGTCCATTTGAAAGAGGCAAGTTAAGCATTTCAATTTTTAATAAGTACCATATACCACCTAAAGGGAAAAGATTCTATGTTTTCACCAACTAGAAAACAAGAGTGGCAAGGCATGAATCTCCATTTGACTTAAAGATTAGGAATGAGAAAATAATACTTAAAGCTGCAGTGAAGTCTTTAAAATATCAGGTGTACATGTTTATGTATAAGTGCTTTTGGGAGAGAATTTAGTAAGGTGTAATGGAGAGGCAAAAAAAATATCTAGCTATAATATTACACACTCTCACTTGACATTAATATCATAAAACCATAACTTATACTTTTAATTAAAAAGTTTTCACATGTAGATTTTGACTGATAATGTCATGATGATTCTGACAGTTATTCAATGTACATTAAAAACAGAAAAAAAAGGTACATGTTTTCTTAAATGAGAGAGAAATAAGTGCAGATATCATAGAGTAGAAGATAGTGAATAGATAAGCTGTGCATTAGGTCAGTAAAGGAACTATATTTATTGGTATAAAATAAAATTCATAATCATATACCTCTAATATCTGGTCACCAGCCCAAAGTCTTCCATCTCTGGCTGCTGCTCCTTCCTCATAAACTTCATGTATAACTATAGCATCCTATGAAAAACAAACTCTTAATAATTTTCAACAACCACAAATGTTTCCTTAAGCAAACCACCAAACCATAGGCAGCAACCCATAATTTGCTATTTGCTAATAATGTGATATTTTATTTGACCTAAAGATAAACAAAATACACAGTTATGACATATTCAGAGGTATAATAAATTTTTCCTAAGTTTATTATTTCATTGCTTTAGGCCTGGCTTTGCCTAATATTTCAAGTTAAACTTCCCCCATGTGTTTTACTGTTAACCCTGTACATTGCTGCTGTGTATGAACTTCAGGTGAACTATGTGTCATTCTTATTTATATTTTATGATATATTTTGAAACACGGTTTCAGGTATTTATTGGTATTCAAGGATTTGGCATAGATGTGTGGCCTGATAAAGGGGGTTTGTCAGGCCTCATTACTTGGGCAATGAAATAAAGGAACGTAGTGGAATGAATTGGCCCTGGAGGACAGAGCATGGAGTAGGGAAAAGAGCATTCGTGGACCTAAGTGTAAGACAGCTGTGGGTTCGAATCCTGACTCTGCCATTGTGTAATCTGGGGCAAATTAACTTCTGAACTCAGCATTCTGAACCATAAAATCACATCAGCATCTAAGGTAGGTAAACTTTGGTTGAGGAAAGTGTTTTATGGTTAATGAATTGAAAAAATAATTTGTATTTCTTCAAATAAATAATCTCAACTTTTTTATCATCATAAAAATAACATGTACCAATGTAAAGGCCTCAAGCAATACCACAGAGCACAGTAAACGCAGAGACTGCCTCCCACACCAGGCACTCACTGACACTCCCCAGAGACAACCACCATCAAGTTTCATCAGGATCCCTCCAGACAATTTACATTTCTACACCCAAATACTTATATGTTTTCGGGACACTATTTTAAAAATATTTGATTGAGTTTGTTCATATTATTTTCCTCCCTCATGTTGAGGAAGTAGTTGAGCTTTGAAATTTCTTGCCTCATGGATTTTTGCAGAGCTGAAAACTGAAGCAGCCAGAAATCATTGTTTTTTCTGTTGCTTATAAAACTGATGGGCACTGAAAAGATGTTGAATAGATTATACTAGGTGTCTTGGAGGGCCTCTGGGAAAAGAGAAAAGCTTTTGAGTTGAGACAAGAAACACAGATCTGTGGGTCTCATCAGAGGTAAAGATTTGAGCCCAATGGAAAGTGGGAGAACTTTCCATTCTCCCACTCCCCCAGCAAAAACACAGGTTTCAAAACCTCACAGGCAATGGTCAAGGGGGACGGGCTCAAGGTATAATGATCCAACCTTAAATGAAGTCCAGTTTCCCAAGCACTGGGGCCTGGAAGCAGCAGGACTTCTGTTCCTAAAGAGATCATGTAGGCTTGGATACATATGGCTTGATGATTACATGATGGACCAATGACAATGACCACAGGGGCCTGCCTACCTATGTCTGGGATCTTTATGAAGAAACTAGAACTCTGAGAGTTAATGAGCCACCAAAATGATTAATGTTGAATTATGCCTTAGTCCAGAAGTATGGAGCCTCAGAATTAGAATTATGTTGACATTAATAATGAAATATTTCTTGCAAAAATATAACAAGACAGGGAAAAAAAAATCTGAACCAAACTTACTTCCTTAAAAAAAAAAAAAAAGGTTCCCACACAAATTCTGGAGTAGAGAAGCAACAAAAGAAAATAAGAGGTTTATAACCATAGGACACATCTGGATTCCAAGTATCTTTATAATATTAAATCCTTTCATCTTATCATCCCACAGCTCTGAAAATATTCTTTATTACAGCAATTAGAGAAGTAGCCCCCAAGAGCCAGGAAAGGTTCCTTGATCCAACAATTTACATTTCAGATTCTGTACCAGCAACAGATTTAGACCATTCTTCGTTGTAACTGACTTAGGAAATTTCCAGACCCAGGGAGTATTTACATTGCCAAGAGCTTGTTCCTCTGAACTGTTTCTGGGGAATGGTTCTGAGGAAACCATTCCTGGCTCAGTGGCTTGAGGTGATCCCAACAACACTGCCAAGATGACACCAAGGGAAATTTTTTTTTTTAAGGTTGTACAGGTAAAAACTAATGCAAACTCCTGTAACACCTAGTGTAATGCCGGTTTTCAAAGTTTGGTGGTCAAACACCCTATCCTCACTGGATGGGAGAATCAGACTGAATTCATACTACACATGGTTTTCACAGAGCTTAACTTCCAGCATAAACTCCTTTGATCTTCGAACAGTACAAAGTTAAATGGGAATTTCTCTTCATTCAGACTCAAAAGGAAGGAAGGAAAAGAACCCGTAAAGTTTTTATTCCATAAAGGTAGCCTGACTTCTGAGATACTTTCTGGGTGCTCAATGAACTGTTACACATAAAATAAATATACTGTTAATAGTCTCAAATAAATGCTGAACTCATTGCCAATGATCTGTTTTTGGTCCATGAGTCTTTCTGTATGAAAAACTCCCCATTTCTTTCTTTCTTTTTGCTTGGCTACTGCTCTGATTTCTCTTAAAGTTACCAGGGAAAATACAAAAAAACATGAGACACTCTGACCTATCAATAGAAAAAGCCCATATTTCTTACCATGTGCCCTTGTGTGCTGAAAGTGTTCTATAAAACTGCGGTTCTGGACAGTTGCATTAAATGAGGGTGATAGAGGTGAGAGGTGGGGACCAATAGTTAAATTAGACATGTAGGCCGGTGAATTGAAAAGAAAAATGGATTTGAATTATTCTTCAAAAGTTATGCAGTTCACAGAGTAGGACAAAATAGTAAAAAAGATACCAGATTGAGAGATGTATAAGCATCTATTTGACAAGGCTACATTAAAATTTTACTTCTTGCTTTGGAAAAATTGTGATTCAGTGAAATAATAGGTCATTAATGAAAGACTTTTATTATTTTAAATAAAAATTTGGAACTGATGATACAAATGATTCTTATCTCCTCCCATAACCCCTTAAATTTTAATGCTCTGAAACTACTCACGCAGAAATGCTTGTTGATACAGCTCTGTGTGCCTTCTCCCCAACCAGCCCCACTTCCTGTCTCTGCATATTTAGATAACATTCTTTCACCCAGAAAACTTCGATGACTGTCTACCAATACTGATGTCTTCTAAAACTCAACTATTCCAGAAGCAGTCTATTCATCATTTGCCTGGAAGTGGGTTGCTGGCTTATGCTGAGGAGAGGCAGTAGAGACAAAAGATTGAGGTAAGCCTCTGGAGTCAGACTTCTTGGTCCAAATCCTGGCCCTGCTACTACTGGCCATGGGCCTTGGGAAGACTGTTAACCTCTCCTGGCTTTAGTGTCCTCATTTTTGTATGGTTTTAACAATATTATTTACACCCAAGGCTTTATGTGCAGTTTCAGCACATAGTCACGGAGTGATAACATCTCATTTAACATCTATGTGCCAAAAATGCTACACACTTCCCATTTTGTGCCATTTAATACACATAACAACTAAGCAAGTTTGGTATTATTAGTCTCAATTACACTTGAAGAAACAGAGGTTCAGAAGAGTTCAGACTTGACCAGGTCTTTGCAACTTCTATGTAGGAGAGATTAAATTCCAGCTCAGGACTATTTAATACCAAAGCCTGTGTTCCTACCACTATAGCAAGCTTCTCATCTGTTTTGAATATTTTATTTTGCACTTGTACAAAAGTGAACTTGGGATTTTCCATATGGCACCGATTCTGCTGAAATATTGTCTTCTCAACTCCACAGCAAAAACCTTGAGGGCATGAGCTGATTATTTTATATAGAGTGAACAAAAAGACGACTTGTAGACGTGAAAAAGGAAGTCTTTGGCTTAATGAGGTGGGGTGATGATCTATGGATCTCACTTGCTAGTGTTGGTACATGAACAGGGGTTTGCACTGCACAAAGCATGATGGGTAGGTCCTCTCCCTAACCCAACATGGAGTTTTTCTCTTAATTCCATTTGTTATTCTTGTCTCTTTCTTTTCTTTCATCTTTTCAATCCTGTTTCTGTGTTCCCATATTATTCACGGAATGACTTTTTTTTCTACAGGAATGGTTATAAAACATTATAATAGATAAAAGCGATAAATTGATGTTTAAAAAGTTGTTATATCCAAGAAAAGATTTCTCTAAATTAATGGCACAGACTTGAGAATCATTTATAAACATATAGATAAATGAATCAATATAACCAATACTAACTTCCTCTTGGTAGTTGTGTGATTTTCACCAGGACAACAGAAATTTAAGTAAGATGGTCTGTTTACTTACTGCCTGAGATAAGACTAACATTTTCCCTCTGGATATTCTAAATTACTCATTTGACTTGCCAACTCTAGAGCTAGAGAAGAATTTGATCAGTGAGTTAAAGAATCTCTCAAATATTGGGTTTTCTCTATTTAGAAGGGTTAGGCAGGATTTTAGAGACATAAAAAAAATCTTCTGCTTTAAAACTTCCCCTTCACCAGTCTATGTCTGAAACACATTTAACTGAGAAAAATTCCTTTACGCCATAATTAGGGATACCATTAAAAAAACAGACACCCAAGAAGAAATAGCTGGATAGCAAATTCATCATATTGTTTAAGGGACCACTGTCTTAATGTCTCCATTCCCAAAAGAATAAGTATTTATTTTTAAATATAGATAACGCACACATGGTATTAGATTCAAAATAGCAATGAAAAGTGTCCCTCAGCTACTCAGTTTCCCTAATTAGAAACAAACAGTATTAAGTTTCTTGTGTATTTTTCCAGAGATATTCTATATATCTATATTTGAAAAGTATGAAGGGCACTAAATGCTTGAAGGTCGTGTCTTTTTAAAAAAAATCTGCTACCTCTTTTGCTTGAATCAGCCACGTGCCCCCTCTCCTATGAAACTTTCTGACTCCTCCAGTTAAGCTGATCAACACTACCTGTGGGTCACTGTTTTATCTCTTAGTATTATTAAAGTTATCACAGTATCACAATAGCTTGCTATGGATCTAGGTCCTGTACCACCTCCCAGGATCCTTGGTGGAATCTTTCCAGATGAGAGCTGTTTCTAACTCCAATTTGTATCCTGGTGCCAAGCCCAGAGTACACGTTTGATAAATGTTTGCTAAATGATTATCAAAAATTTAGTTGGAGATAGAAGAAGAAATCGAAATGACCCAGAAAGAGGAGGGTTATTAGTATGTCATAATCTTAACCTAACTCAACCAAGCTTCTGATGGTAATATACAACAAAAACACCCATCATACATGGATATTAAATCCACTTGAATTTCTAGAGGATTTACTTTAGCTCAGAGAGCAATTTAAAGGAGCTAAGTATCAGGGACTTAATTATCACTGAGCCCCACAAAAAATCACAGACTCCTCCAGGGGGATTTAAACTCTGAATTGCTGGAAAAGAATTTCACAACACTGCAGTAATGTATCCTTAGGCAGAGTCAAAGTCATCAGAAACTTCAGCCCATCAATCACCATTTTCTTTACTGTTCAAGCTGCCAACAAGTAGATAAAGTAACTCATAAACACACCAATCATTCAGCAAAAGGCAATTTTATTGTCACAATAGGCCCATAACACTTAAAGAAGCCATGTGTTAGAAAAATTAACTAAGGGTTTCCTGTAGACTGAAGGATATTGATGAGCACCCTGTGCGGGTGAACTATTTCCATAGAAGGGGGTTTTATAGTTTACATTTCTAGATATTCAGTGGATTGTTTTAACAAGCATCTTAGGACAAAACTTTGATAAAGAATTTGATGGTAGATATTATAAAGGACGGTGTATACATGACTTAATTTTACGGCTTGTAGGCCTGTTTTACTTAATTTGGATTACTCTGGAATTAAACCCAATCTTTGCCATATTCATAAAAGCCCCTATCCGCTCCCTACAAAATAATCCTCAGGGACATTTTAACTATAGAAAAGTTTCACATTAAATTATACTTTTAGGTGGAAAACATATTTACCCATGATCCAAAAAGAGTATTATGTCTTATTTCCTGTTTTATGGCAAAAATTCCTCCTAATAAGAAAGACCCGTGGGCATTAAAAGAAGTATTAAAACATTGTATATAAAGTGGGTATTGTTTTATCCCCTCTGGAAGAAACCATGGTTCACACCTGCAGCCTTAGAGGAGCTACTTTTCAATGTTACTTAATGGCGTTCTCCTCCATGGCCATCACCGTTCAGAAATCAGACATGTCTTCTACATAGTAAGTAGACTACTTTCTCAGCAGGAAGTCTACACAGTAGACGACCAAGCCAATGACGGGGAATAACATGGTGGGGGAGTAAAATGCTCACTCTAATGCTGTGCAGGCCCAAATTATACTCAATTCTATGCTGAAAAACACATGCAGATATATTAAGTTACTGATTTGTAATGTCACTACAATTAGAGTTTTTTTTTTAAAAAAGTGTTGGGTTAAAAATGTTAAAGTATATCTCACTTTGAGCAAAGTTGATAGGCTCCAAAGTATATTTATGTAAAGGAATGAGTGTCTCAGATCATGATTCTTTTCTGTCCCAAATCCTTTGTGACCAAATTCTTTAAAAACTAAGCTTCCTTATTGTATTTCAATTAGAATGTGATTTGAAAAAAAAAAGTGGCACAGTAGGTATGGAAGCAGTCAGGACGGGGAAGCCAGTTACATTCTTTGACAGCTCTTCAGGTAGCCAATTTTGCAAATGGGTCTGCATGAACCACTTTGTTGACAATACTTTACATTATCAGTAAAGCAGAATTGAACTACATGACTTCTAGTCAGTCGCTCCAGCTCTAAAATTTGAGACCACTATGAACATTATATACAAAGTGAAGCATAGAAAGCCATCATGTTACACAGATGCTTAGGCTCTGCCTAGGAATAAGACCTTCTTCTAAATGGCAGACCAGAAGAATCCTAAATCTCACAAGTTGAAAGAGATCAGAAAGATGTGGAGGCTGGGTCAGCCTTTGCATTATCTTTTGCTATAAAAACTAGAGGCTTAAAACAAAAACTAACCATTCGTTCATAATTCTGCGGTTGGTAATTTGGTTTGGGCTCAGCTGAGCAGTTGTTCTGTTCTATGTTGTGTCAGTTGGGGTCTCACATGAGTGTGCAGTCAGGTTTGCTGGGGCCTCAGGTTGGATGGCTGGGCCCCCTCTCTCCATGTGCTTTCTCTATATGATGTGTTATCCTCCAGGCTTGTTTGCAAGGTGGCAGTATTTCAGGAGGACAAGAGCTAAGCTTGAGGCTAAGGCTTGAAAGTCACACAATGCCACTTTCACTACTACTGGTCAAAGAAAGGAAATGAGCAAGCTCAAATTCAAGGAATCTGGAAAGAATGGCATGAAATTTATGATCAATTTTAATCTATCACAGACTCTATCAAGTCTGCCTGAGGAACTTTCCAGCCTGTAAACAATGAAGGCAGCAATGTATGCTGGGAAGAGTCCTGGCTATGGCCACATAAACCTGAGTTTAGATTTTAGCTCTGCCACTAATCATACCTTTGTGATATGTCTATTATTTATTTAACACAAATATATTGAAGGTTTAAGGGGCATATCTGATACATAGAGGAATACATGTATGTCAGAGTGGTCAGGATTCGTGACTCTAAGGATGAACAACACCAGTCATGGTCTATATTTTATCTCAAATATTCCTGTTATCATGGTGATCTCAGAATATAATTAATTGCTTCTTTTCAAGAAAGATTATGCTACAAGAATATTTTAGGTTATTCTTTCTCAAGTCATGAACTGTTCAAGGCTAAGTCCAAGAAACCATTTGAATGCCACAAGATATAAGCCAGACTACAAGAGTCCTGTTCCTAGATATTCTGAGTTTCCTGTTTTAGTTAAGTACAATCTTTATTGTTCATTAATTCTCTATTTGTGAATTTGCCTACTCCCCCAAATCAATGCTGTTTGTGCTTTCACAGTCATCTGTAGACATGCTGTAGAGTGGTGAAAATTTCGAGTGGCAATTCACAGCTGAGGTAGAGAACAAGGTGACATTTGGCTTCTTGTTTCAGTTCTCATACTGTAAACAAGCATCCTGTTGTGGTCTTTTTAGTGCCAGGTGTTTTGCATTTTTGTGCTTTTTGAACTTTGTTTGTGATTTTTCTGTTTACAATGGACCCCAACCACAGGGCTAAAGTGCTGTCTAATGTTCCTAAGTGCAAGAAGGCTGCAAGGTGCCTTACGGAGAAAATACATGTGTTAGCTAACCCTCGTTTGGTTATGAGTCATAGTAATGTTGGCTATGAGTTCAATGGCAGTGAATCAACAATACATATTAAATATGGTATCTTTAAATAGAACCACCCATAAAACAAAGTTACATATTAATTTGGCTGTTGAAAATGTTTTGACCAGAGGCTTGGAGGAATCTTACTCTGTATTTCCCCTAGAAGCAGTGGCTCTTATTATTTACCGATTCAGCATTTGCTGTGACTTTATGAGACATAATTGTGGTGAATACCAAGAATTGACCATACTTCCTAATAGTGTTTTTCAATGGTGATACTTCATTACAATAAAACTGGGAAGCTTAGTGTGAAAATGCTAAAGGTGGAAATGCAGATAAATACTACCTATAATAGAGGTGATAGGATTCATGTTGACAATGACAGTTCTCCATTGTCCTTGCCACAGTGGGGTAGTGGGTTGATTAACTCAAGGATACAAAACTTAACACATTTTGTTGTTATGCTTATACTCAGTGTGTTTTGTGTATCCATATTTCTTGAACCAATTACAAAGGTAAAACACAAAGATAGTTCAAGACAAGTTGTAAAGTTGCTAGTCTTCCCCACTTTTAGACCAAAAACTTATCCTTTCTTTGATGCAAAAGGTATTTGGCATTCCTCATTGATCCATGGGAACCAAAGATTCAGAGGTTATTTAATTTCGATATCTCATAAGAACATTTAGAACTTGAGCCATAACGTAGTCAATACATACCATATTTCCTTTATTCTAAGATGATTTTTTCTTATTTTAACAATTTTATAATTTGGATGAGTCTTATAGTCGAATGTACATATACTGTACTGCTTTCTCACCATGGATACAATAAAAGATTATTGCTTTACAAGAAATAAATTTTTGTCAAATTGATGTAGTTTTGCTTGCCAACTTCATAGGTTAAATAGATAATTGTTTCTGTTTAGAAAACCTGAAGAGGCTGTAGCTATAAAAGGGAAGTCAGCAAGAGTCAAAGGAACTTATCTATCATACTTGGAAGAATAATTTTTAAAATCTGGATACTCTACCCTGCTCACTAATAAATTAGGGTTCACTACACAGGTTTTCTAAGAATCTCAGAACATAGTCAAAACTGCACTTAATCCTCATAAAACTCTACTACAAAAGGAACAAAGAGAAAAAAAAAGAACAAAGAGATAGTCTATATATCCTAATCTAATATATTCATCTATTCAATATGCTTGGGGGTATGAAGACATAAACCTACCAAACCTTCGAAGAGAAAGAAAATGGATCACAATGTTCAGAACCTATTATTTTGCTATACTGAAATATTCTCAAGTAATAAACAAGAAACAACATAAATAAGCATTGAATCAGCAACAGACAGAGTGGTGTGTTTGACATAAAAGTAAAGATTAAATGATCAGCTACACAGGAAGCAGTAACACCAATCTGTGTGTGTGTGTTGTGTGTGTGTGTGTGTTGTTGTTGTTTTAAAGCAATGGACTATGTAAGCTATCCTAGAACTCAAACTCAGGGATTGCAAACTCTTACATACTATTTACAGATAACTAAAACGTGAAATGAAAATCACAGCAATAAAACAGCTAATATAAGAATTGCTATGAATATATAAGAATGTTTCGCATTTTAAGACTCTGAAAAGCTTTCTCTTCTCAAGCTCAAAAAAAAAAACAACAACCTGTTTTATATTTACTTAAAATGGAATTCCCTTGCCAAGTCTGATTTAACAAAAAGTTGATACTCATCAATATGAATATAATTTTTCATACTGAAATATAGATTTATTTTAAGGAAATGGGACAATATTTGCCTTATATTTTATAAGTCCCTGTAGTTCCATATGGTCCTTATTTATTTAAATTTTACTCAGCTTGCATAATATTTTTGCTTACAGTTATATTCTTTAAGATCAGAAATGCCCAAATCTGGAAATTCAGAGGTACCATTCGTTAACATTCTTTCAGTGTGATTCATAGACTTTTTGCAAACTCCACTTTGATTTTAAAATAAAACTAAGGTAATAAGATGTTTTGTGTAAAAATATATGACTTAAGCAATAACGATAAAAGGAGCCTGGCTTTGGGAGATTACGAGCCAAAGCAAACCACACTCCTTATGAAATAGACTGTGCAAAGTTCATTTGAAGGGGAACAGCAAAATAAAACACTTAATCAAATGTAAAATAGCTTTCTATTCTGCTTACTTTAAAAACTATCTAGTGGTTTAATTGCTGCAGTCCTACATTTAAATGGTCAAAAGCAGTAATAGCTAAATAACAGCATGCAACATGGTAGAGGGTTAAATGAGGTTACTTCAGAACTCGACATATGTTTATAGCTAAAGGACAGATATTCTTCACTTCAATTTTTATATGAATTAACTTTGTCACATAGTATCCAAATGAGGGAGGTCCATCTTGATGCTTCCCACTAACGTCATCTGCCCTACAGAACTTCTGTTTAATAGGAATGAATTAAATTGGTACTAAATCAGATGATGAAAAAAATACAGGTCTGAAACTTGGAGAGAAATGACAAGATCCTAAATCTGACATTCCCAGACCCTTTTGATATTAAGAATATCTAAATTTTACAATCTGTCTTGGGAATCCACTGACCTCATTTACAATGAGATGGTACCAAGAACATAAAAACAAAACAAATGCCCCAGTCTAACTGTTTTCCTTTTGCAAAGCCACAAGCTTATCTTAAGCCTCAGTAAAAGTATAACAACTAGGGCTTGTATTCTTAAACTCACCTTCCCAAAAGTGATAACAATTATTAGCTTCCATAACACAAAACAAAAAACAATAATTAGGCATTATTCTCCAGTTAAAAAACTCGAGACTTTGAAGTTTTAAGAAATTGGTGAGATGGGAATGCAAAGAGAGAATGAATTTTCTTATATAATCGTCATTTTGAAAAAGAGAGTTATAAATGTAAATGTTCCTCCTTGATCAAAAAAAGAAAGACTAATAATAATAATATCCTTGCAGTGTGGCTGCCTACCTTTGTCAAAATATTTCTCAAGATGGGGCACTCACTATACCCAGGTAATTCATTCCAGCTTTGGTCAGCTGATATTTAGAAAGTTCTTCCTTATAATCATACGAAATCTGTTTTCAGTGAGCCCCTTTGTGAGCACCTGAATTGTTCTTATCCTTCATCCACAAGAAGATAACCTTACATGTATATAGAAAGTCCTCATTGTCCCTTCTGGTCTTCCCTTTTTCAGTCTGTTCAACTCTTCCTCGAAGGTTTTGGTTTCAACAATGTTCTTTCGACCACATAAGAGTGCCCCCAAATAAATAGGATACTCTAGCTACAGTTAAAACTGATCGGAGAAGCACTCCAGACAGATCTAACAGCAGACGCAAAAGCCTTGCATCAGGTAGAAACAAGACTCATGAGAAGAACTGAGTGAGGTCAGCATGGCTGGTACTCAGTGGTGCAATGAAGCTGGAGAGTCATATTTTTAAGTGTGCATGGCACTAAATGGGGGTACTAAAGATACAAAATAAAACAAGACTGTTCTCAAGGAGCTTAGGATCTGGTGAGAGATACGGGTAACTCCCTTTTACAGAAGACCCCGATGACACATAGTGGTAGCACTAGAAAAGGGGCACAAATAGTTTGGCATCGGAGTCCGACTGTCTGATTAAACCACAACTGGACCAAATGCTAGTATTATGTCCTTGGAGAAGCTACCTAACTTATCTGTGTCTCAGTTTCCTCATCTATAAAATGATGATAATGCTACTAACTTTCCTATAGGGTTGTTGTGAGGATTAAATAAGACAACACACATTAATTACCTATTAAGAACAGTGCCTGAACCACTTCATCAAATTTTCGTGCTAAAAAACAAATATCTACTTATTTAAAAACAGTCATGTTTCTCAGTGTACGGGTAACATACCAAAGACACATGGATGAAGAGAGCTAACAATCTACTTTAATGTGACTGTTTAATAACAACAACAACAACAACAACAACAACAACAACTGAACTCAATATAGACAAGCACTGGGAAAAGTCCTTTACATTCTTAATTAAGTTGAATACCAACCGTTAAGAGGTAGATTCTGTCATCACCACTATTTTACAAATGAAGACGCAAATTTAGAAGGGTTAAGTCGCTTGTCCAAGGCCCCACAGTTAATAATGATGCAATAGAATCAGCATCATTATTCTGCTATGTTGCCTGTTAGGTTTGATACAATGCATGGTCTAAACCTGGGACCTTTGGCAATGGTACTCAGAAAAAGGAAAATGCATAGAGTTAGGATCCTGGAGAAAGTTTCCTCATTCTTCCTCCACTTTATTTGTTCGATCTCAAGAACAGTTCAAGACTGATAATACTCTAAGATAAAATATTCTTAAGGTTTTCCTTCTCTTCTCTAGAATTCCCAGGGCCGATAATAAAATAATCCCCAAAAATGACACTGGAGAGCTATATTTTACTTCTGAGGACAATAGAGATAAAACTTCTAATCAGCAAGCAAACATTTCTAAGGGGAAACTGAGGGATTCAGGGAGAGGCTTAAGGAATATGGTGAAAGCATCATAAGAGGTAAGAGTCTTCGGTCTTTCATTTGGCAGAACATGCTAAGTCCTCTCAGCTGCAAGATTTCATGCCAATGCCCACTCCATGACCAAAAAGAGGAAGGGAGGGGAAGACAGGATGAAAGAATGAATGAATAGATGGAGAGAAGGAAATAAAAAATAAAAAATACTATCTCTTTCATGCAATGTGCCTTTTCTGGCTGTGTGTCTCCCTCAAATCCATGTTGAAATCCTAATGCCCAGTGTGATGGTATTAGGAGGCAGGTGATTAGGTCACGAAGGCAATGCCCTCGTGAATGGGATTAGTGCCCTTATAAAAGAGGTCCCACAGCTCCCTTGCCCCTTTCAACATGTTAGGCTACAAGAAGCCTCCAACCAAGAAGAGGGTTTTCAAATGATCATGCTGCCACCTTGACCTTGGATTCAGTCTCCAGATCTGTGAGAAATAAATTTATGTTGTTTATAAGCCACTCAGTCTGTGGTATTTTGTTATAGCAGCCTGAATGGACTAAGACTCTAGCTTACGAGAAGCATATAAAAGGTAGCCTACATTAATTAAATCTATAAAGTATGTACTACAGCTCTACATTTTTCTACTTTCCAGAGGACATCCCTAATTTAATAGTCCCTCTTATGATTTTTCATTGGTTGATCTCCTATATTAGACCATAAACATTAAAGGCAGTAGAATCGACTTGAATGAATGCATGAATAAAGAGAGGGTTTTTCACTCAATTTTGTATCCTCAGCACTAAGCAAAGTGCAGCCTTTGAACAAACATATGCAACCTATCACAGAAGAGCCATATTCACGAAAAGCAGACCTGGGAGCACATCATAGGATTAAAACAACAGAGGCAGAAGTTTGTCATTGAGGATTGGGTCCAGGTGTGCTCATAAACCTTCCCAGGAGGCTCACCCTCATCATTATCGTGGTATTTTAAAAGGTCTATTTAGATGACCTTCTGCAAATACATTGGGATGCTAAGTGAGAGCTCCCTCTGTGATCTCAAAAACCATCTGTCTTGCCTCCAGAGACACTATTTATAGCAGATAGGACTGATGTGGTGTCAAGACCAAGTCCCAGAGGCTTAATTCCTCTAAAGACAGCAAAAATATCTGTTGGACACACAACAAAGAGGGCACAGAAACCCTAATTGGGAGGACTGGAGCAGATGCTAAAGAAGAGTCACCAGTATGCAGAACATACTCTTTCCCGATATCAAAGCTGAAATAAGGATGTGTCACATAAGCAAACGTGCAAGGGCAAGAGTAAAGGTGCTTTTGACAGTGCGTCTCAACATTATACACAATTTCCTTCTGTATGCTTCTATCTTGGTTTGCTAACTTCCTGATGGCTGAATGCACTCCCAGGACCTGATTGGATAATATGATCTGGTGACTTGGAGTGTTAATTAGGCTACATGTTCCATGTCAAAAAAAAAATTTGGGAGGGGGGTACAATGAAAAATAAAAAAGATCTTCATTGTGGTAAACAATGATTTTATTTGTTAAAGTACCTTCCACCCTGCGCTGTTCAGCCTCACCAAAAACAACATGCCTATATATTATCATGAGTCTAACGTACAGCTTTTGATGAGGTACCTGAGGTTAGGAAATGAAATCTGTGTCCCATTTCTCATTTTTAAGTGGTGCTTATCCTTCCAAGGACAATGGGATTTACAGTCTGAAAAGGAAGAACTATATATTATGAACCTCAAGATGCTTTAAAAAAATTTTTTTTTCACTGGCTGCCTCACGGTGGAAAGAGAAGCAGATTATAGCATTTAGCAAGCAGCCTCACATCTAGGGCACAGGGGGTGATGTGGAACAGTGGAAGCCCTCAAGCTGGCAGCTAGTAGCACAAACGTATGCAATATTAAAGACCCAGAGCAGCGTGGGCACATCTTATTCAAGTTTTCTAACCAACCCACACAAAGTGAAATAGTAATAATAACAAAAGCAAAAAAAAAAAAAAAAAAAAAAAAAAAAATCTGCTAACAAACTCATTGAGCTAGGCCACACACGCTGATCAGTCTTCTGATTTCCTTTGCTAAATCCAGTTCTGTTTTATTTTAAGCAGCAGAAAGAAACTTATATTTGCATTAAATAAATCAGAGGGTTACTTTTTCTTTATGAAAGAATTTAGTACAGAATTTCCCTAAAACATAATTTCTTTGGTTCATTTCAAATATAACTTTATTTATACAAATTATTTACCATTCAAGAACATCTCTTAGGAAAAATAAGAAAACAGTCCCTGGAATGGAGACACACCCATTGCTCAGGGTCAACCAGTAGTTTCTGAATATTATCCCAATGGCCTTAGCATAACAATTATATACATGCACTTATATAAAATTATCTACTGCTTATAAAGCCTCTGATCCTTACCACTAGCTTAGTGCGTGTGGAAACTGAATCTTGGAGAAGGTATATGTCACGTGCAATTGCTTATTATCTACTATGCACCAGGCTAAGCACTGTATACAGGTCATCTCTTTGATCTTCCTAGCAACTCTATAAGGTATTACTATCCTCATTAATAGATGAAGAAATAGACTCTGAGAAGTAAAGAATCTGCCTCTACTGGTAAAAGGAAGAGAGGAAATATGACTGAGAGCTAAAAGAGAAGAATGGTTGACCATCAGCTCAGAGATCATGGAAGCTGAAGAAGGGACTTGGAGGAGGTAGAGAATCTTCATTTCAGGCTGGGGGAGGGAATTGGGCAGGAAGAGAGGAATGTGAGCGGAGGGGAGTCTGAGAGGATGGAATGCATATGCAGGTTTGGGGAACAGTGGTCTGCTCTGGTGCTTTGTTGATGGTGTGTTACTTCCTGCATATATTAGGAGCTGGCTGGAGAGCTGGCAAAAGTGTTTCTATGAACTGCCCAAAGACCAGATCAAATATAATTAGAAGGCATTATTAAAAATACAATTAAAAAATATAGCCTAGTCCAAATCATTCAAAGGGAAACTAAAGGAAGAGTATGTCCCTTTAAATAACATTTAAAATGTTATTTTCAAGAGAATTTTCAAAAATAAAAACTGAACAGATAGCATTCCAAGTCAGACAGTGAAAAATGTAGAAAAGTTCTGGGGTCTTAAGAAGGCAAAGACCCATAAAAGGGCTGAGAGCTAAAATTGGCTATTGAGCTAGTTAAGTCCAGGTGTCCCAGTTCCATCCATGCAGATGAAAAAACATCATAGAGTATGCAGGAAGCCACACACCACAGTTCCTGCCTGCAGAGGCAAAGGGAGAATAATTTATGAAATAAATTATCCTGAACTCTGGAGAAAAGTTTTAACCAATCTTTAATTAAGCTGAAGGAGAAGAGATCCTTTAATAAATAAGCACCAGCCTCTGAGCGTGTTCAGGTTCAGGTGGCTCACTAGTAGGGCTGAACCAAACATCAGGATTCTCTAGGTCAGGCTAGGCTAGGTAGTAAGAGAGAGAAGAACCGTGAAGCAGGAAGCATGCAGAAGGCATTAAGACCCAGGTTCCTGTAGCATATGCTGTTTTTGAGTTGCCTAGTGCTTTAGGGGGCTAATATTTGTTACAGAAAAAGAGAACAGAATCACCCCACCCCTCAATAGTCCTAACACAGAAACATTATATTCCTGCCAAAAATGGAAAGAACTATTTTATTGATATTATACTTATTTTATCTGTAAATGTGGCATATGCCATTTATCCCTTACTAAATAAAACAGGCAAATGAAACACCAAAATACTCATTTAAACACATACTAATTAATAAGAATGATTGTCTCTAAGGAGAGGCCCTGGTTGGAGGTGGTGTTGGGGTAGAGGGCAAGGCTAGGGCGAAAGGGTAGGAGGGACATTTTTCATTTGATATTCTTTTGTGTCAATTTAACTTTATATAAGGTGTATGTATGACCTATTCAAATATATATGCACTGATGATCACATTTTGAATAAATCAAAACCCGAGAAGTTTTATATTTTAATAGCACTAGTGATTAGTGACAATTAAAATGTACTAAATAATCAAAGATCTATCATTCAAGCAAAAACTAACATTCTAGTCCAATTAAAAAAAAACATTATCAGTAGACGTGACCATAATCAGAATAAAGCAAAGCCTAAATTTGTTAGGCTAGAATAACTGATGTATACTTTTATCTAGTATTTCATTAAATAATAATAATGATGATAGTGGCAATAGTTCACACTTATATTTATAAGTTGTACGTTTTAGCCACCATCCTAAAAACTGTTATAATATTTCTATTGTAATGTTGTTGTTCTATTGCTGTTGTAATGTTGTTGGTCTAACAAGCATTTATAAAAAATATTCGACATCCTAGATGGAGAAAATCCTCTTAAATATTAAAAACAGAAGAAAATTTGAAAGCTGGCCAGAATATGGAGATACGTAGTCATTTATATTTTTTTCCATATCGTGAAAAACCAAGTCTTCCATAAAGTGACACATGGCTATAACGAGGCTCAAAACTAACTCTGTAATGATGAATATATCTCTTACCAAGGGTGTGTCTTTTCCTCCCACAATGCTGAGACCAAGCCCTGAATGTCCCTTGGATATTTCTATAATCATTTCCTGGCCAGGGACAATGGGACACGTGGCAGGGTCCACTGACAGAGGAGCGTGGAGACCACCTGGAAAAGGATTGAACACAGAATGACTGGCAAGTAGGAGGTGAAGCTAAGCTTGCACACTACGTACTTGAAGAGTGCACGGTTTACATGAGTTTATCATTTCACTCTTTTCCTGCCAAGCACCTTGAAGGAAAAAGCTGGATCATTACTGCCCATTCATCCAGAAATGAAACATGACATTCCTATGACACTTTTGAGATTAAAGCAATAACCAGCCCGTGAAATAGTAATAACAACAAAAGCAAAAAAAAAAAAAAAACAAAAAACTGCTAACAAACTCATTGAGCTAGGCCACACACGCTGATCAGTCTTCTGATTTCCTTTGGTAAATCCAGTTCTGTTTTATTTTAAGCAGCAGAAAGAAACTTATATTTGCATTAAATAAATCAGAGGGTTACTTTTTCTTTATGAAAGAATTTAGTACAGAATTTCCCTAAAACATAATTTCTTTGGTTCATTTCAAATATAACTTTATTTATACAAATTATTTACCATTCAAGAACATCTCTTAGGAAAAATAAGAAAACAGTCCCTGGAATGGAGACATACCCATTGCTCAGGGTCAACCAGTAGTTTCTGAATATTATCCCAATGGCCTTAGCATAACAATTATATACATGCACTTATATAAAATTATCTACTGCTTCTAAAGCCTCTGATCCTTACCACTAGCTTAGTGCGTGTGGAAACTGAATCTTGGAGAAGGTATATGTCGCGTGCAATTGCTTATTACCTACTATGCACCAGGCTAAGCACTGTATACAGGTCATCTCTTTGATCTTCCTAGCAACTCTATAAGGTATTACTAGCCTCATTAATAGATGAAGAAATAGACTCTGAGAAGTAAAGAATCTGCCTCTACTGGTAAAAGGAAGAGAGGAAATATGACTGAGAGCTAAAAGAGAAGAATGGTTGACCATCAGCTCAGAGATCATGGAAGCTGAAGAAGGGACTTGGAGGAGGTAGAGAATCTTCATTTCAGGCTGGGGGAGGGAATTGGGCAGGAAGAGAGGAATGTGAGCGGAGGGGAGTCTGAGAGGATGGAATGCATATGCAGGTTTGGGGAACAGTGGTCTGCTCTGGTGCTTTGTTGATGGTGTGTTACTTCCTGCATATATTAGGAGCTGGCTGGAGAGCTGGCAAAAGTGTTTCTATGAACTGCCCAAAGACCAGATCAAATATAATTAGAAGGCATTATTAAAAATACAATTAAAAAATATAGCCTAGTCCAAATCATTCAAAGGGAAACTAAAGGAAGAGTATGTCCCTTTAAATAACATTTAAAATGTTATTTTCAAGAGAATTTTCAAAAATAAAAACTGAACAGATAGCATTCCAAGTCAGACAGTGAAAAATGTAGAAAAGTTCTGGGGTCTTAAGAAGGCAAAGACCCATAAAAGGGCTGAGAGCTAAAATTGGCTATTGAGCTAGTTAAGTCCAGGTGTCCCAGTTCCATCCATGCAGATGAAAAAACATCATAGAGTATGCAGGAAGCCACACACCACAGTTCCTGCCTGCAGAGGCAAAGGGAGAATAATTTATGAAATAAATTATCCTGAACTCTGGAGAAAAGTTTTAACCAATCTTTAATTAAGCTGAAGGAGAAGAGATCCTTTAATAAATAAGCACCAGCCTCTGAGCGTGTTCAGGTTCAGGTGGCTCACTAGTAGGGCTGAACCAAACATCAGGATTCTCTAGGTCAGGCTAGGCTAGGTAGTAAGAGAGAGAAGAACCGTGAAGCAGGAAGCATGCAGAAGGCATTAAGACCCAGGTTCCTGTAGCATATGCTGTTTTTGAGTTGCCTAGTGCTTTAGGGGGCTAATATTTGTTACAGAAAAAGAGAACAGAATCACCCCACCCCTCAATAGTCCTAACACAGAAACATTATATTCCTGCCAAAAATGGAAAGAACTATTTTATTGATATTATACTTATTTTATCTGTAAATGTGGCATATGCCATTTATCCCTTACTAAATAAAACAGGCAAATGAAACACCAAAATACTCATTTAAACACATACTAATTAATAAGAATGATTGTCTCTAAGGAGAGGCCCTGGTTGGAGGTGGTGTTGGGGTAGAGGGCAAGGCTAGGGCGAAAGGGTAGGAGGGACATTTTTCATTTGATATTCTTTTGTGTCAATTTAACTTTATATAAGGTGTATGTATGACCTATTCAAATATATATGCACTGATGATCACATTTTGAATAAATCAAAACCCGAGAAGTTTTATATTTTAATAGCACTAGTGATTAGTGACAATTAAAATGTACTAAATAATCAAAGATCTATCATTCAAGCAAAAACTAACATTCTAGTCCAATTAAAAAAAAACATTATCAGTAGACGTGACCATAATCAGAATAAAGCAAAGCCTAAATTTGTTAGGCTAGAATAACTGATGTATACTTTTATCTAGTATTTCATTAAATAATAATAATGATGATAGTGGCAATAGTTCACACTTATATTTATAAGTTGTACGTTTTAGCCACCATCCTAAAAACTGTTATAATATTTCTATTGTAATGTTGTTGTTCTATTGCTGTTGTAATGTTGTTGGTCTAACAAGCATTTATAAAAAATATTCGACATCCTAGATGGAGAAAATCCTCTTAAATATTAAAAACAGAAGAAAATTTGAAAGCTGGCCAGAATATGGAGATACGTAGTCATTTATATTTTTTTCCATATCGTGAAAAAACCAAGTCTTCCATAAAGTGACACATGGCTATAACGAGGCTCAAAACTAACTCTGTAATGATGAATATATCTCACACCTAGAAACTTACCAAGGGTGTGTCTTTTCCTCCCACAATGCTGAGACCAAGCCCTGAATGTCCCTTGGATATTTCTATAATCATTTCCTGGCCAGGGACAATGGGACACGTGGCAGGGTCCACTGACAGAGGAGCCTGGAGACCACCTGGAAAAGGATTGAACACAGAATGACTGGCAAGTAGGAGGTGAAGCTAAGCTTGCACACTACGTACTTGAAGAGTGCACGGTTTACATGAGTTTATCATTTCACTCTTTTCCTGCCAAGCACCTTGAAGGAAAAAGCTGGATCATTACTGTCCATTCATCCAGAGATGAAACATGACATTCCTATGCCACTTTTGAGATTAAAGCAATAACCAGCCCTCTTCAAAAAGCATCCGTTTTAGTTTGAAATTTTTAAAATTTTAAAATACATCATGAAAACTGGTATGGAAAAATTTAACATGATTAAATGATTAAGTATATATAGACATATTGTAATGAGAATAAATACTGGTATGACAGAAGATTCTGAGTTATAGATAGAAAACACTAATAGCGCTTAAATCCTTTTAATTAGAGTATATCATATAAGATTATTAAGTATTTAATCAGTAAAATGTGATGTAACTAAAAATAACAATTACCTAAAAATTATCCCAAAGATACACAGTAAAAAAAAAAAAAAAATTGTGTTATAAGCACAACATTCAAGAATCAATTGCTGGCACCATAACTAAAGGGCTTGTTATTGCTGTTTTATAAAGATTTACTTTTAAAAATCATTGTTTTATACTGGGCTTTTCTGCAAACTAGGAGAAAAAATTTACAGGCTAAGTAAAGATGTTTAATAATATCCATTATCTAGCATAAATTCTACATACGTATGTGCATTTTCCAGATGGCTGAACCTAATTTGTTGAAAAATCAAAACATTTAAAATGTTATTTTCAAGAGAATATTATACAAATAATAGTCTTCTAAGAATGTCATTTTTTTGATAACAAAGTTTGCTCATCATGAGTTTTGATTCTTATATTGTGATATAATTTAATAAAGGGCTGATGATAGAGTGCCCCCTACTGGTCAGTGGCAGCTAATGCACAGGGGCCAAGATGAGATCCACGAAGCTCATTGAACCTATGGAGAAGCAAGGGCCGTGGGACTATGGCCTGAGGGTCAAGAAAGGTTTTTACAATTTCAGAAGGTTGGAAAAAAATATTTCAAGACGTGAAAATCATATGAAGTTCAAATTTCAATGTCTGTAAATAAAGTTGCATTGGAACGCAGCCCTGCTAACACATTTACATCAAGTCTATGGCTGCTACCACACTACAACGGCAGAATTGAGTAGCTGCAAGAGACCATATGGCCTGCAAGCCTTAAATATTTACTATCTGGCTCTTTACAGAAAGTTTGCCAATTCCTGGTATAAAACAAAAGGAAACAGACTCTAGGTAAGACTGTGGGGGTTCTGCTCTTGCTAAGCAATACTCATAGTCTTTGTGACAAAAGTATACATATTTTGAAGGGGCACTGAAGTGGGTTTGAGTTCCCAAGGTGGATATTAATAGGTGGGTAAAACAGAGGCTCACTCCTCATCAGTAAAATGCTGTTACTACCATCTAATAGGCTGTTAGAGGAATTAAATGTGTGTGAGGTACCCTGCCCAGGGTCTGGCATATTGTACCATTCATATATTTGCTGTTCCTGACCACATGGAATTTATTAATCTAATGGCTTCTTGGTTAAGAGTAAGAAGTTTAGTGACACAACCTCAGTTACAATAAAAAATGCTACATTAGAAGTAAAATATTATAAACCTAATTTATCTCTAGATCTCTTAGCAGCATATGTATTTCACATTTCATTTCCCATTAGCTAACAATAAAAACAATGAACATCGGTGGCACCATTTCATGGATGCTTTAAAAGTTTATCCTCCTTTTGTAAACGACCAATTTAGTCTTTTGAGTGAGAAGAGAATGGACACATAGGAAGAGATACTGGAGATGGCATTTCCTTCCCTCCTCCACTTTTGCTTTCCTTAGGCAGTCCTGAGTCAGTCTTGGTATTTGTATTTCTCATAGAATCCAGCCCAAAGTCTGACACATACCAAGCCCCCAATAAATGCTTGATACGTAGATGACTGACTGAATAAAATTTCTACTGATTAAACTCTAGGATGACTAATTTCTGTTATTGAGGTATAAATATGTGATCTATGTCTTCAAATCTCAATTAGTCGACATTGCAGTCAGCAAACTTTTTCAGTAAATAGCCCGGTAGTAAATATTTGGGGCTTTATAGAGCATATGGTCTCTGTTGCAATTACTCAACTTTATCCTCATACAGTATAAAAACAGCCAGAGACAATATGTAAACAAATGAGTATTCCAACAAAACTTATTTATGAACACTGAAATGTGAATTTCACATAATTTTATTAAATATTTTGATTTTTTTCAACCTTTTAAAAATGCGAAAACCATTTTTAGCTTTCAGACTACATAAAAACAGATGATAGGCCAAATTTGACCCAGAGGTCATAGTTTGCCAACCACATTCATCACGTATTTTAGTAAAAATCTAGTGCTTTAGAATACTATCTGCTTGCTAGATTTTATATGAGTTAATATTTATGAAAAAATTTGTAAAAGACAGATACCATAAGGTGTCAGGCCTACTAAATTCATGCAGGGTTATGCTTCGCCATTGGGGAGCATGGTGTTTTAAATGTTTTTTGTTTTGTTTTTTTCCTTAACTGACTTATATTGCATAAGAGCAAAATGGAAATACTTATTACTCATTTTGAAGTTCTATTTTCAACCACCAGTTATCATAACTCAAGCCAGGAATTCAAAGAGAGAAAGTGAATACCAATTTCTCTAAGCACTGAAAATTAACAGTCTTTAAATAGCTTACATCAACATATGCAAGGCTAACAATTTGGCTCAATATGATTTTTAAGAAATATTACTCATGAACTAAACAGAATCTTTTGGGGAGATTAGAGAATAATTTGTAGGCTTCAGAGTCAAACAGCATTTACCAAGGGCCTTTTTGGTTCTAATACTTTTATATTCAATAAGCAGTAGGCAATTCCAGTGACAGAGATGAAGAAAATGGTATAGGAAGTAAAGTGACCTGCCCTCTAGAGAAGCAGAGGAGGGGCGCAAAGCCATGCTTCCTGACTCTTAGTCCAGTGCTCTTTTCACGATCCCTTCCTTTTCTAAGATTTGATGAGTCAATTTGATTTTGCTCAGAGAAAGAATCATACCATAGCCTGTGGAGTCTGTATCTGTTGAATTGTATGGTGGAGCTGATGCTAAAGGTATCTCTTGTGAATTGAAGGGGACTTTCGTCGAACATTTTTGTTGTTTCACCTGGCTGGCAGCCTACAAAAGGAAAGAAAATTTGATGAATGTCAGGAGAAGACTTTAAAATTCCTGTATTATTACCAAAACAAGGGTGCACTGCAATAATGTCTTTTAAGAATTTAGAGTGGGAGGGTGACAAGAGAGAGTTAAAATAATTTTTGTCCCGTTCCCCACGCTTCTCTATTGAAATTTACATCTAAAATGTTTTGGTGAAGAATGACTCAAGGAAGAGAAGAAGGATAAAAAGCTGAAGATACTCTACCATCGTGGTCTGTATATGAAGCTGGGGCTGGGAAGCAAAACAAAAATTTTTACAATTTCTACTTGTTCTGATGAAATCAATGTGAAGACCGTAAATCTGTGCTATGTTCACTGAAAAAAGAATCTATGCTGCAGATGTTCTAAGCATACAACACTATCCGTCTTTTCTGGACACATGCACAATAGTCAGTGATGCATTAGGTTGGTTAAATGAGCAACATGAGAGGCAGGAAGGGACAATAAACATCCACTGAAGGCCTACTAAATGCTAGGTACACCAATTACATTTAATTCACCTAAAAGAACTCTACCTTATTCACCAATGGGTCACAGTGCTTGGAACATAGTAGGGCCTCCATAATGTTTGACAAATGAATGAATGAGTGAGCAAATAAATGCATACAGAAGAGCAAAACTGAAGACATGGAAACTCAGAATAGGAAATGAATTTGTAATTCAATGAAGGTAGAGACTTTTGCTATGTGAGTTTTAGAAAATTAACTTGTAATTCTGGATATTTGTTGATGATATCGCTAATGAATATTACTATTAAAACACTAAGAAAGAAACAAAAGGACCCCATGCTTGCTTAACAGGCAGTTAACAAATATAGGTAGTGACCTGACCTGCCTTCTGGATCTGGAGTTAGCCAGGGAACCCATCCCCAGATGGAAGATTCTGGTAGAGGCAGTGAAGCACCAGGCTGTCCCTGGAGTCTAGAAATAGGATCAAGGTAACTAACTGCTCCAGAACAATAATATCCCAAGATTCTGTCAGTGGAAGGTTGTGACTCAATACAAGGCATTGTGCAGTATGTAATAACTAAAACAATAACACCCACTGTATATCTGTATTGTGCTTTCCAGTTTTCAAAAACACTTACATCCATGAATTCATTTAACCATGAGAACAATCTTGAGAGTTAGATTATACTACTCTCTTTTCCAGATGAAGAAACCAAGACACAAATGTCAGGCGACATATCTGAAATCATACAGCTAATTAGAAGAGGTAGGACTAAAAGCTGATAGCTGAAGAATGCTACAAGTTTAAAGTGTTTATCAAACAACTGCTGGGCAATAATTGAGCAGATGTTCACTTTTTTCCTGTAATTTTTCTATCACCATCATTTAATAATGACTGTATACTTACAAAAAGACTCATTGAAATACATATTTTTGCTAATTTTAAAGAGAGAGAAGTGGAAGAATGACAAATAAGGGGTTACTACCAGAATATTGAACAACGGACCCACCTAGATTTCTGATTACTCTAAGGACCACTTTTCCCGGCCTCCTTGACGCTAGATGTGTAAATAAGTCCTGGTCAATGCGGTGTAAACAGACAAGAACTGTATAATTCATGATCACCCTCTTAAGGAGAAGGATCTTATCTTCTCCTTCTATGTCACTGGAAAATGGGTGAGATAGTAATAACTGGAGCGACCATCTTACACCAAAAAATGGACATCCTGTTTTGAAGATGATAGCGTCATCAAAATAAGAATAGATAAGAGGCGCTTGGGTCCACGACACACTGGGGCCAGCATATCACCCTCACACTGATCACATGCAGCCTGTTCTGTAAAGAGAAACTTCTTGCAGTGACCGAGCCTAATCTTAACTCCTACAGTACTCATGTCCAACTTCCATTTTGTATCATCTCAAGAAAGAACATTAATAACAAAGGTGAATGCAAGCTACAGAGTTCTTTTATGAAAAAATCCTGTGAATTTTAAAACAGGAAAGCACAAGAGATAGCAATCACTACAGTTTGACCTTTATAATAGCAGGAAATGTTTGTTCCTCATCTTTATATCCCAGTTCCACGTAGCATCCCATTTCGTTGCGCATAACAGTTTTCCAGTAGATACTGGTAGAATTGAACTCAATTAAAATATAAGGAAACAGTCCACAGAAACCAAAGAAAACATTGAAACAAGTATATTTAGAGGTAGACCTTCTTGTCGTTGGGAGGTGTGAGGGATGAACTTTGTGCTCCTGTAACTCACTCACTGACACAAAACCAACCTACTAAGTATGAAAGATAAGAATGATTGGATTTGCTGTTAAATGTTACTGTATTCGAACACGAGAGTTGGAATGGACTTTATAAGTCATCTAACCTAACTAAACCAGTGGTTCTCAACCCTATCTTCATAATAGGAACTACTACGGAGCTTTTAAAATTTATGGATGCTGCAACCTCCATCCTAGACCAGACAAGTTGGCACCTAGGTATGTGGAGCCCAGGGAAACTTTTTCCTTTTTTTTGAAGTTGAGACTTATTCTTTAAACGATGGATTCTTAATCCAGAATAAATGGTTTCTAAGAGATCCACAGAGGGAATTCTGGGAACTATAAAACCTCTATGGCTGTATGAATATACTTATCAGTGTTTTTCTGGGAAAAGGATCTATAATTCATCAGGTCTTCATGATAGGGAAAAAAATTACAACTCAGAAGAAGAAATGAACTGCTAATGCTAAGTTTGCTGGTGGCCACAGGCAAGTCACTTAATCTCCTTACACCTGAACTTCCTTATCTGTAAATTAGAGGTGATACCTCTACATCTTTCATGATTGTTATGAAGATTAAAGAGAAAAGTAAATAAATAAGCCTAAACCTGTGCCAGTAACAACTTAGGAGTTCAGTCCATAATAGTTATTTATGTTTTTATGTCCTTTGATAACATTAATAAGTGATCAGACAGCTTCTGATTGAAAACCTTCAGGGATGGAAAATTCCATTTCTACAAGGAAGCTCATTCCATCTTGATACAACTCAAATGTTTGGGAAGGTCTTCATAATGAGCTGACACGGCCCCCTTGTAGGGCTTGCCCAGTGATCTCTGAGCCATTTCTCTTCAGCAGCCACAGGAAAGGTATATAATCACTTTCCCAAAGGATAATGCTTGAAGTGCCATTTTTCGGCAGGGAAAAGAAAAGCCAAATGATGTTTAGGATTTGCTCCAGCTCTAAAATTCTATAGTTATAAAATTTTAGGGATATTTGATATGTACTTTAAGATAGGTGGCAGTATATAAAGTCTTAACAAAACAATAGTATTTGCAAATACATTACATAAAAAAAGGTGGTTTTAAACTTTAAAAAATAATTGCTTACAGGTTTTCAGTTGAACTAAATTTGGTTATTTTTAAATACTTATTTGCTTTTATTTAGGTTTTTCGCATATAATTTTGGAGACTTTTCAAAGGCATTTTCTTTGGCAATGTTTGAAATATATATTTTCTGTAAGCTCTAGTAATTGATAGTTCCTTAAACATAAAAATAGTTAATACAGTTATAATGTAAATTTTAGCAGGACGAAAGTATAAACTAGCACATAGAAACGAGAATCAGGACTTAAAAAAACACAAAAAAACTCATAGCAACAGGAGAACAAAAACTTGACAGACAGACAGAAGTTTATAGTTTTTTAAGAGACGTGAAACTCAAAATAGGGAAATGCTCAAGTTTATACAAGTATGAGTTCTCCCATTAAAATTTTTTACTTATGACTTTATGTAAAGCATGGTGCTCTCAAAATTTAAGTGTAAGAGTATTTTCAGAGAGGCTTCATTTTAAAACACCTCATTAGGGTGTTGGTACAAGGAGATGTACAGAGTATATTTCCACACACTTGCACAGAATCGGTGATACAGTTGTGGGTTGACTTCAGGTTGCAAGACATACTATAACCTCCTGCTAAGTAATCAAGGATCTGATTTCATTGCAATCACCTCCTTTTCTTCTGGAACCTATTTGTAATGCACACCATCCCAGTGAAGCAAAACCTAAAGTGCAAGTTACATACATTGTCCGTTGGGCACTCCAGCACCTTCTGCTGATCTGCTACCACACCTTGAGCAATCACCTGGGAGATGTCTTCCTGAAATGTGAAAGGTACAACCAGTCAGCGGCATTGTAGGGCTCAAGTACACTCTCTAACTTTAGCAATCAAGTGTGATTTAATGGGGCTTTGGTCTCCTACAACAATGGCCAACACCCCAGTCTTAAAAGTTCCATTCATTCCTCTGGACTAACTCTCAGAAATGAACACAAACTTGTCATTTCCAGATGCTTTTCTGGCCCTTTAAGTTCTGTTAGGCTTTAAGCTTATCAGATATCCTTTGATAGTCATATCGACCAGAGTCTTTTCTTCTTCTGTCACACCAGTAATTCTTATGTTTGTATTTATTCTCAATATTAAATTATTTCAGGGTTCAAATCTTGATATTAGAATTTTCCCCACTGAAGATAGTCAATTAGAGGTAGAAAGTATACTCAACTAAAGACACTGGGAGATATAAAGACAAGTTAGTCCTGAATCTCGTGGAGAAGTACAGAGTCCAGACTTAGGAAAGAGGCAAACTACTAAACATATGGGAAACCTCTGCATAGCTAAAAGGAAGTTAATGGAACTAAACAATGGCAATGGGCAATGATAAACTGACTAGAATGATCATGTCCGCCTCCTACCACATCCCAACCCTTTTTACAGGCAAATTTACAGGAGAAATTATCATCCGAGGTTTACTATGATACATGAACCGCTGTATTTGGTTTGGACACGTGGAGAGAAACTGATGTGGGTAGAAGAAAGGATGAGTTTACTCTAGCCCTTGGTAAATGTCTGTGAGAGACACTCAGGTAGCAGGTCTAGTGCACAGATGGCAGGTAGGTAAGCTATTTGGGGATGAGAAGCATAATTTGTATAGTAGAGTGTTAGGAATTGGTGACTCTAGTTCCATGACTTGAGAGCTCTGCAACTCTGAGCAGGTTATCTGACATCTCCAAGACTGAGTTTCCTTACCTATACAATTAGAAAAAATGAGTAGTTACAGTATAGAAATGCTGAAAGGATTAAATGGAGCAATATATGAAAAGAACTTATCACGGTACTTGGCAAATAACAAATATTTAATAAAGATGCTAATGATGAGAGTAACTGGAATCAACTTATGATAAGTGCATGTTCCTAACTCTAAGGGCAAGTGAAAACAATTACCGGGACAGGACACTTTCTCTTTTGGGGAATGCTGGCATATTGACACCCCTATCCCACCCCTACCCTGGTTTCTCCTTTTTTGGATGTAATGGCATAACCCTTTTCTTCAATAGGCTCCCATAAGATTTGTAACAATATAGCAGGTAACGATCAGGTTATGCCCAGCCGTTCATTATTACTAGATTATATTACAATCTCATCCTGTCTCATCAATTCCCTATTGGTTTAAAATCCTACCACATAATATCCTGAGACCACAACCTAGGACCCCTGGATGACTGTAACTATCCTTAGCTGCTGACTTGTAACTTATTTTTTAGGACCAGAACCATCTCTCAGTTAGATTCCCTCTTATTTCCCCTAAATGGGAGAAAGATCCTAGAACTCTTCTCTACCACCCCTGGCTTTTTTTTTTTTTTTCTCTTAACTTTGCTCCTGAACAAATAATACGACCTAAAATGAATTTTAAAATTACCTCATCCCCTAATTCTTTTCTGAGCCCCTCCACAGCATGACCAATTTATTTGATCGCTATTTTTTAAATATTATTTTGTGTTTTATAATTTCTATGTGTCTTTCTCTCATATACTAATATGGCTGACTTTTATTCTATTTGTTTCTCTTATTTGTTTCTTTAACATACAGTAGAATAGAATATAAGCTTGATAAAGTGTTAGTGCTATATAGATCAAAGTTCAGGAACTTAAATCTTAAATGCACCTGGGTGGATTTCAGAGCCAGTCATGAAAAGAAGGACACATGGTGAAGGTAATCCTGTGGTTTCCTCTTTAAAAGACCAAAGTTGAAAAGGGAAGATATGAGGTCAATAAATGGTGCTCATGGGAATTTATAGAATAGAAGTTCTAAACTGCCTTATAAATTGAAACCATTGGTGTTATTCCTTCCAGGGTGGATCGAACGACCTTGGAAGAGTAAAAGTTCCTTTATTTGAAAATGATACTACAGGTCTGCAATTCTACCTTTGTTTATACCCAGATTAACCAGCAGTGTGACAAAGGAGCTGACTTCTCCAGCTAAAGACTTAAAAACCCAATTTGCAACTAACATAAATGTACTACCAGTTTGGTTGAATTTGTCCTCATCACTTGCACCTGTAAGTAAAAGAAAAGGACTCTGGAATAGTAGCCAGAAAAATCTGGGTTTGAATTGGTTCCACTACTTATTGGCAGTAGTAGTGCTTAGAAACCTTCATTTTTGCAACAGTAAGAATGTAAAATCAGCTACCTGAACAAAGGCTGGAAGCAAAATTAAATTCAACACATGCTTATTGAGCATCTACTCCGTGACATCAGTGAAAAGGACTAACAGAGCCTTGAACTTATGACATTTACATATCTGATGAGAGAAAAAAATATGGCAACTCTGAATTACAGCTAAATGGTATATGTATGAAGGAGCCTGGCAGAGGGCAGGTGCCTGAGAAGTGTTAGTTTCCTTCCCTTTCTCTTGTCCTCAAAAATGTGAAAGGATGACATGAGGAAATCAGAGCTCTCAAAAGCACCTGGTCCAGCACACTCTTTTATTTCTTATACTGATTACCCTTAAACCTCTAGGACAAGGGACAGGGCTGGTACATGACCATTGCTAATAATAATGACAGCTAAAACTTGCTGAGCACTGACTGTACCAGTTGCTAAGCTGGGTATGTTACACATTTTAGATGTGGGTGTACGTAACAGACCTGACTGTTAGGTACTATTACCATCCTAATTTTAGAGTTGATATAATTGAGTCACAGAGAAGCTAAGGTATTTGCTAAGCCAGAATTTAACCCAGACACATCTTGCTCCAGAGCCTCCTGCGGCCCTTAACCAAGGAGTAGCCCCCAAGGGAAAGAGAAAGTGTTATTTACCTCCTCCCAAACACACACAAGATTCTTAGGACTCAGCCTCAACACAGTAATTCCACCTTAGCTTCACCGTTAGGTGAGAGCAAGTCATGAACAAGCAGTCATGGCTTCATCTGAGCCTGTGCAGGAAAAAAAAGTGACTTGGCTGAGTCACTTTCCTTTGTGTTTAAACATAAGTTTAAAACTTGCTAATCTCCCAACTACTACACCAGGGAGCTCTTAGTGCCTTCAAAGCTGAGGTCTTGGAACATACTAAGGCATTAACTTTGCACAGGGGACCCCCAAATAAGAAGACTGAGGAAGCAGTGCGGAAAGATCATCCCATTTCACGACACGAACTGATCTGTGTGCATTATGGTATAATCCTCAGTGTAGTACTGTGAGCTCCTGAAAGGAGGTGTGCCAGCCAGGCAAATTACTCTGATCAAGAGAAACAGCTTCTGGTGGGTGAACTCTGGGAAATGTGACATAATCAATAATAATGAGAACAGAGCAATGTCCAGCTTATAATCACCAAAGCTGACTGACTTCTGTCCCCATACCGGGTAATCAAATTGCCCGCAGTAATTGAGTGGACAGCAGAACCACACAAAAACATCCTGTGGATTTTCCAAAGTGGACTCAAGGGAAGCAAGCCAGCTCCTATCTGGCAGAGAAGCTTAGGAGCTTTTGGCAGCCATGCTCCCACCATGCTGAGGGAGCAAGCCTGCAGCTAAAAAAAAAAAAAAAAAAAAGTCAAAGATACATGCAGAGACATCCCTCTAGCAGCACTAGATATCTGGTTCCAACTGTCCCTGAGGTCTTGAGCCTTCCAACTCTGCCCTTCCTGCAGTTATATATATAGAATCTGTAGCCTATCTGTAAATTTCCCCTTCTGGCCATAAGGTCAGGTTGAGGTTTTACTACTTGCAACCAAGAGACTCCTGATTAAAATGAAGTAGATCACAGAAACCATGTATTAGGATAACAAACTCACTGAGGTCAGGCCTAAGGTAGCTAAATGGAGATGAATGAAGTAAACCGAGTTTAAGACAAACAAGAGAGAGTGCTTAGTCTAAAAGTATTCGAATTCAACAATTTAAAAAACATGCCTATCAGACAGACAACAAACAAATTGTCTACTGTTGATTTTGGTCCTTGGACTTCTACTCTGTAGCCTTTGAATACACTAGAAAAAGACCTTTGTCTGGGTCAGTCCCAGTCTAATTTCTATGCATTCATCTAACCACCTGGATTAGGTGAAATCACATAAGCAAAAGCTCCTGCTGCACATTAACTCCATCTTCAATAGTAGTCAACACCACGAAATACTCATCTAAAGTTGGATTCAAATCCTGTAGTAACACATTACTTGAGTGTCTCTGTACCTCAGTTTCCTTATCTATAAAGTAGGGATAGTAACAGGCAAATAAAATATGAATTAACACATGTAGAATGATGCCATTTGGAGCAAATGCTGTAAGAGCGTTAGCTGCCATTATTCTCAGCAGTTCTGGAAGCTCCCTCAAGGTGAGATCTATGTGTCCTACTCACTGAGATTTGACCTGTGGCTAACACAATGCCTGGGACATAATAGGCCTTCGATACAAACTTGCTTAATTTCCGCTCCCTTTAAAAGATAAGATAATCAACAAAGGTTTTAGATTATAGGATCTTAAAGTTATGACAGCAAATAAGGCTTTCCCAGAAAAGTGAAAACTTTACAGACTCTAAGAACACTGCTTGAGCAGCACCATATTTCCAAAACAGCTCTGGGATTCAGAAAATAAGGCAGTGGACACGGGTAAGAAAGTCTCTGCGTTCTGGGCTCTGAGCTGTCATGGCATTTTCCTTCTCTGGGAAATAATTATGATTGAAAGATTGCTTTCTCAATTTAGAAAAATCTGATAAGCAATAGCTTCCTTCTAGGCAAGATGAATTTCAAGGTGAATAACAAGTCTCTAGAGTGAACCAGTCAGTTAAAGTGGCTGGGAGTGTAAGTGGCTAGTGGAGGTCAAAAGTGTGAATTTGTGTTAAAAATGTGTACCTATATTTCTGCGGTGTTTGAGTTCATGAGATTACTTTACCTGCTACAATCGCTCTCTATATCATCTTCCTTTACAATGCAGAAGGGGAAGAGAATGGAAGAAAAAGCCAAAAGCTTTTCCCTCGTGACTTTGGTGAAGGAAGTAGACTTGACTGTAAATCGTCTTTTTTATGACCAGGAAAGGGAAATTATCATGTAGGCAAACCTCAAGTGATTTTCAGAAATACAAGATATAAAGTACAATGAGCTGTGAAATACGCTACATATTTGAATGCACTTGAACTCTGCCACTGGCAATTTGCATACTGTCACAAATGGGAGGCCAATGCTGACTCAGACACATTCTCTCCTGTTCCTTACAGGAAATTCCTAGACTCTTACTATAGATGCAGTTTTCATACTGGATCTGAAACAGAAAATAAGATTTGCTCAGTGACATTTGCTCCCATAGCCAAACCACAAATCCTGCAGATCTTGATGGAGTGCAAATTGGGGGTAATAATGGATTTTAAGCACGTAGGATTGGGAGCTTGTCTTAAAAATAAGCAGGATATACACCTGAGAATTCCAGCCTGGAAGACCTAACAAGAAGTCTACAATCATTAGAAATATCTTATGAACTATTTTTCTAAACTTAGATGCCAGCACTTTAAAAGCACTCAGGAATAACTTTTAGGCAGTCAAACTGGTAAATTGAATCTGTATCAGAAATTGCATGGCATGTTATTCCTTTAAAGTTAAAACTGCACAGTGAACTTCTTCCACAAATCTGTTTTTTCTCATGATGTTCTTCTTTTTTAAATTAGTGACAATAATAAGCTCCCACATATCCAGGTTTAAAATCAGTCATCTTTCAGTAATCCTTCTCCTTGCCTGCCTTCAT
Source organism: Pteropus vampyrus (assembly GCF_000151845.1). NCBI lineage: Eukaryota > Metazoa > Chordata > Mammalia > Chiroptera > Pteropodidae > Pteropus > Pteropus vampyrus. The sequence goes on along the minus strand of NW_011888932.1, from coordinate 925,370 downwards.
CTCATCATTTGCCAAGTACTCCTTGAGTCTAGGAACACTGAATGAAGCAAAGTAGATTTTTCTCAGACTTTTCAATGTCATAGGCCAGAAAATTTTCAAAAGCACTCTGAGGATTAGAGTTGCCTTTTTTTTTTTTTTGGCCAAGTAATTGAGACCAAAGAAATACCAGGTTGGAGCATATGAATTTGCTATTTTATAAGTCAATAAATAGTCAAATATCAGTGATTTCAGAGGGTTCAAACCCATTAAAGTCCTCTCTTCCCAACTACTACCATATATTATTACTGTAATGTCATATAGGAAGAGCCATTTCAACACTAAAACTTTAGATAGGGCACAGTCTTAAATGGGGATAGTATTAGTATTAACCTCATATGATTGTTATGTAAATGAGCTTAGAGTGATGCTTGGCGCATAGGTATTCAATAAGTGCTATTTACTATTGTAAGCAATTGCATTTTGGGGGTTGAAAATTTTACTCTAGTTTTTCAAGTTACACCTTAATGGTTCATGCAGGACAGCTAATCCTTATACGGCTAACCCTTAATGCTTTAATCAGAATAACAACATCAGCAGCAGCAGTAACAGCTCACACTTATACAGTGATTCCAGGAAACTCTGGCATGGTTCTACATAGTAGTTTATAGCTATTAACTCCTTTAATTCTCACAACAATCTTTGTTTCTTTCTCCCATTTTACAGAAGCAAAAACTGAGGAAGAGAGATTAAGTTATTTGGCTAAGGTTACATTGCTAGTAAATAGTACCAGGATTTGAATCCAAGTAGTGTGGCTCCAATGTTTGCACTCTGAATAATTTAGTTACACTGCCTCAAAAGAGTACATTACATGAATACAGATATTTCCCAACATGATAAAAAAATAGTTTTATACTTAAAAGACTGCAGTAATTATTTTAGGGACTCACAATCTTCTATGTCAAGATACCAGGGAGTCAAGGACCCTTCAGAATGAGTCCTAGTTCTTTCAATTTCTAGTTTTGTGATCTTAAGTGAAAGATTAAGTCCTCATCTTAAGTCTGGGATAAATAATTCCTGCTCTACTTTTTATACAGTTTTATTTTGGGGATAAAACTGAATAAGATCATGAACAAACAAAATATCATTTTAGAAAAAATTTAAGTTTTAAACTTTTTAAACATTTAAAACTGAATAAGATCATGAACAAACAAAATATCATTTTAGAAAAAATTTAAGTTTTAAACTTTTTAAACATTTAATTACAGGAGCCAGAAATCTGCAGCAGGAATTGACTATAAGGGCATGAGAGAACATTTTGGGGTGATGGAAATGTTCTATATCAATGCTTTGGTGGTGGTTACACAACTTCAAGCATTTGTCAAAACGCATAGAACTGTATGCTTAAAATTGGTGAATTTTATTCTATGTAAATTATACTGTTAATAAAGCTGATGAAAATTTTTTAAAAATTAAGCTAATGAGATAATAGATGAGACTTTATTTTGTAAAATGCAAAGCTCTATGAAAAGTTTTTTTTTTAAGTTCCTTTCAAAAGGCTTAAAAAAGTCTTAACAGGCTCTCACCTAGACTTCTGAAATAGATTCCAGACACTTCCCTGCCTCCAGTCTTTCACAATTGGATTCTATGCTTCGCTAACCATCATCTGATCAGTTGCCTAAAAACAAGTTATTCTTCCTTTAAAAATATTTTAGAGAAATCCAATATCTACTTATGTTATTATAAATAAAGTTATTATTCCTTGACTGTGAATCTGGGGACTACTGAGATACGGTCTAATGCCAACCATAACTGAAGAGTGAAATAGCACTGGATTATGTGTAGACCCATGGCTTAGTCTTAGCTCTGAAAACAGGTAACCTTGGAGAAGTAATTCAATAGCTCTTTGGAGTATAGATTCTTATAGGTAGCACCTGTGTAAACATGTATTCATCTAGTTATAGAGACATTTATTGAACATGGAACATAAAAAGATGAATAAATTAATCTATAATTCATAGCATAAGGTCCCTCAGTTCTGCGATTGTACTGTTCAAATTCCATTGTCCATTGCTGCCCTACAAAAGCCCTACTCTCCTAACCCACACTGTTTGATTCACCTAGTAAATCTATTTATGCCAACCTCAGCAGTCAATTATCTTCTCATCTTCAAAAGTTCACCTTAAATGCCATGATTCTATGAAACCTTCCCTAATCCTTGAATGAGTTGGTTTCCTTCCACTTTTGAACTACTGTAACATTTTGTTTTTTTTCTCTCTAATACACTTATGCCTAGTATGAACTTCCAGATACAAATTCTATTATCTTCACTGATGCTAGAGGTAGGCTGCTTCAGAGCAATGCCTGTGTTTTTCTCCTGGTCACTTCTGTAGGGGCCAGCACAGTGCCTGTTGAGACATATGTCCCCATAGGAAGCAAGTAAGCAGCTTTTAGAGGATTAGAGCTTAGTGTTTCCAACTATCTTGACATAAACTAAGGTAAGAAGGGTCAAGACCCATACAGATCACGTGCTGTCCTCTGATATGGTGCATCCAGCAACAATTCTAGGACATTGCAGCAACGTAAGGGAGTTTGCACCAATCTTATAATAGAAACACTCACATGATAGCTAGTGATGAACTGTTATTAATACTTTATAACACTCATGACATATGCTAGCCACATGAAATTCTCACCTACAAACACAGCAATTTTGAATGATTCAAGCTAATGTTTTGCTAATTTATGTATTATCTATCTTCTGGCCCCATGCCTACCCTGGAATGAGTCCCCACGAGGGCAGGCATTTTGGTACCTTTTATTCACTGTGATATCTCCAGTGCCTGGAACATAGTGGCATGGGCAAATATTTGTTGAATCAATGAATGAACTTACTGAACACGAAGTATTTGCCTTACACTCTACTACATGGTTTATACTTTATAGCACATTTGTTTCCTCATAATATCCTGATTACTATCATTCTTTAGATGATAAAACTGAGGCTTAGTGAAGTCAAGTAACTTACCTAAGACCACACTCTTAACCAATATTTTATGCTAGGCCAGTTATATTCATGTTATAAAAGTTGCTCACATATGAGTTATCTTTCCTGAATTGACTAGACCATGCATAAATTCTACTGGAAATGCTAAGAAAGAAACTGCAGGTTACCAAAAAGAGAGGAAAGGGGAGGGGAAAAGGAGATAAAGAAAGACATGTCAGTGGGGTGAAACACAATATGAAATAATATCTAAAAACCACCCTCAGTCCTTCAGGTCTTCTGCCTGAGGGTGGGGCTCTTTAACTGTCCTGACACTTAGAGCCCCATCACTGGTGTTGCTTTCTTGGGATCAGGAGATGAATGATTGAAGGCTTTTACTTGCAGCCTACAAGCAAGCCTTGTCTTTGGGACTACTAGACTCTTCTACTAAGCAAGGGCGTGTTCTCACCCTTTTTACCATTTCCACTGTGGATGAAATTGGGGACCCCTACTTAGCAAAACAAACAAACAAACAAAACCCCAACCAAACAAACCACAAAAAACCGCTGTTGCTTTAAAAGACTGTTCCCTAACTTATCCGTGGAGATACAGTGCCAAAAAGAAAATGTTCATAATATTTGTAAATGAAGGAGTATTGAGTTTGAAATTTGTTGATGTTACTTATTCTCTTTCAGTGCAAATACGCAGTTTATCTTTTGCAAAAGGAACATCTTATTCAAGAACAATGGTCATAACCTGTTGTTAGTCCCAAGATTCTTGATGCTGGGGTTCTCAGGTTTCATGTAGGGCTGGTCCAGGGTGGCCCACTATAATTTCCACTGTTGCTAAAATGTCTTTCCCTTTAGGCTGAAAGACTCAGTTCACTTTATAGGACATGGAATCTACGCCAGTCCCAATATATATTTTCTAAAACTTGAAAGAAGATAAATGGAAGATTTCTCAAACCCCTTAAAGTAAAATGAACAACTCTGTGCTGTCATAAAATCAGGGTGACCCTAAGTGATTAATTCTTCAAGATTTGCAAGACATTTTGAAACACAAGAAAAACAGCCCATTTTTCTTTCTAGAACTTGTTGTCTAATCCTGTAAGTGGTAGGCTGCCCAACAGAAAGGTGGGGTATACGCAAAGGCATCTGAGTCAGACCAAATGGGACTAATCTCCAGGTCTACAACATACAGTGAGTGGCCTCTGGCAAGTTAAACGTTGATATCTACAACTCTGTTTTCTCATGTGTAAAAAAAGTTATTGTCGCCTACATTACATGGATTAGGAAATGAATGTAGAACACAGCATAGTGCCTGGTACACAGTAAAAGTTCAATAAATATGAAATAAAATATCAAACATTAAGATACATAAGGAGGAAGAGTTCTCTAAAACTGCCTCTCTCCTCATATTCTAGCCTCTGGGTGAGTTTAAGTATCTTTTCCAATGAATCAATAGAATGAATTTAATATCTCTTTCTGTGTCTCTTGGACTAATTGAGCATAGCCTTTGCCTTAAAGAAACCCAAGATTTACAAGAGAGGTTGCATCTTTAGTTCCAGACAGTACAATTCAAATGGGAGAAGAAGCATTTACTCTTTGAAGTAAATGGGTTATTCACCATACACAATAACTTCCCCTGTCTCAGAGATCAAGATTCCTAGAGAAGCAAATACAACAGTTGATCCTTTCCAAGGTGGCACAAAATATAAATAATATACCCCTAAAAACAACACTGCATAAAAACCATAAAGGTCTCACCAGTTTGGAGCTTTCACTTTCAGGCAACTGTTTAATACCACCTTCGAGACTGCCGTCTTCCTCACTACTAACAGGTTCAGTGCTGCTCTGATCCTAGAAGACATTAAAAAGAAAATGGCAAAGCTGTCATTCTTCACTCATAGTTCCTTGTTTTATTGTTGTAGTAGATATTGTTTCCTCTCCAGAAGCCATTCCTATTTTCTTCCTTTCAAGTAGAAGTTCCCTCCCCACCCCCGGAGTAACTATCCCTGTTGCTCACAGATATACATTAGAGAAAGCTGATTCCTACTTTCTGTTCCAAGAGGGCTGATTGCCTTAAGGTTAGTCCCATTCTTTTTGCCAATGATTTTGTCAGGAATGGGCATGTGATCCAGTTCTGGTCAATGAGACACAAAGAGAGGTTTGCTGGAGACTTCTGGAAGAGTCCTTCTTTTATCTTAAAAGAACCACAAGGAGTATCCATACATATTTTGTTTCAAAATATCAAGCAAGAATGAAGTTCAAAATGTCATGGACGGCCATCCCACAGCCAAAAGGAAACTGGATAAACCTGACATTGTGAATGACAGAGCAAAAACAGAGATGGAAAGAACTGGTTCTCTGATGGTAAAACTGGGCCATTGGATCAAGCAAACCTGAAGCCCAGCCTTATCCCTAGCAGTCTCCTAATGAGAGGTAATAAATTGACTTATTGTTTTACCCAGTTAGGGTTTGCCGTGTGTTCCCTCTAGCTAAAACTTTCTGAGATATTTATCTTCTGCACAAGACTAAACTGTTTAAAATAAGAAATCACATTTATCTTATTTATTTCTGATACTCAAGCCCCTAAGAATCCTGCCTGGTACATAGAAAACATCTCACAAACATTTGATTGAACCAATGAATAAACTGAGTATTTGTTTTCTTGATGACTTTGTCTGCAAAATCCTAAAAATATTTATTTAGTATAAATGAGACACCTGGTAATAATAGGCCCCATTAAGATTCCAAAACACATTAGGCAACTCCTCAATTGAATTATGACACTAAATATCATAGTTAATTAACCAGAAGTTTCTTTACTTTCTAAGGGCACATAAGGGAGAATAAGGATAATAATAAGTGGAATATCTACTTATATTTATCTACATTATTATTTTAAAACATTACCAGCCTGGATTACAAATTTTGATAGGATTGTTTATAGAAAAAATAGTTTTGATTTAGGGACATTCAACCTCATTTATAACTTAAGAAATGTAAATTAAAGCAGATATGGCACTCTTTTGTCTATCAAATGGACAAGAGAATAGAAAGAGAACATTCAATATTGATAATGTAGGGAAACAGAAATATTTAAATACCACTGGAAGAATGTAAACTTGGGTAGTCTTTTCAGAAAAAAATATATGTAGATAGTTATAGATGAAGGGAAAATAATTAAGTATATAGAACAATTTTTTTTTTAATTGCTTATTTCTGAAGAGTAGGATTAGGGATTGGGGAATTTTGCATAAGTTATTTCTATACTGTTTGATTATAGAAAAATTAGTGTGTGGTACTGCATGCTTTAAAAAAAAATAAGGGGGAGCTATCAGAAATACCTAAAGGAAAAAAAACCAAGAAAGAAAGTAGCGTGGGCATTAGAAATGGTCAGCTCTAGGTTCAAATCTTAACTATGCTGCTTAGAATTATATGATTTTCTGCAACTTACTTTCTAAATTTGAGTACTTGTTTTAAAGTACAGATAAAAACACCAAATTAAAAATACTACCCCATCGGGTTGCCTTAAAGATTAATGCATTAACATGTAAAAGGCCTGTTAGCACAATGCTAGGTACTTTTTTCCCCCTAGCTTTTTGTTGAGACAGGTTCATACCTTGTTTCATGTAGTCTCCATAACAATCCTAGATGAGTATGGGAAAAGAAAGTGTTGTTTAAATAAACCAGAGGAATCTTTACTTTTGTTTTTCTCAGCAATGTGAGTACAGATGATGAAATTTTTCTTGGTTTTAGAAAATGAATAGTAAAATAGGGGGTGGGAAACAGCTATTTGATGCTTTGACTAAGAAAATTTAAGGAACACCAGGCAAAGCAGTCTAGGTTGCAAATGGTCTATGTATCCATTAAAATCTGAATAAAAACACAAAAGAATACTTTTTACACCTACACCTATAGAATTATCATACAAAGCTATGTCTCAAATGCCACTTGATAAAACCTTTCCTTCTTAGTGAAGACATCCTCTTTTTCCTTTAAATTCACCTAATATTTTACATGAATGTCTTATATCACATATCATAGTCTCATTGGTGTTAATTACATATGTACAGAATTAATCTCCCTGAAGAGAGTGAAAGATCCTTGAATCCAACATCTGTGCCTCATTCATTTCGTTTGTGTGATACATTTTTAAATTAATCCTAGGTCTATCTCGTTTCAAACTCAATCAATGTTCTTTTTAACTGGACCATGAGCTCCTTCTAAAGCTTTTCTTCTGTTTTTAAAAGTTACCAGTTTAGTTTGAGATGGCTCCCTAGAGGAGGGTTTGAAGTCAAAATCTAGATGGAGAGGAGAGTCAGGTAAAAATAAGTTGGAACTGAGAGAGGTTAGCAATTAAGCATTTAGTTTCCTCAGAGAGCAAAGTTTATAGAGGAGTTTTCATGTTTAAATGAGGCACAGAATAAAACAATGTGGGTTCTGCTCTGAGAAGAGAATGACTCTCATGTGTTAAGGAGCCTTCAAAATACCCCGCTGACTAGGAGTGTAGAAAACAGGAATCAGTCAGAAATGGGAAGGGGAAAAGAGGTCAGCAGCATGATTTCCAAAGCACAATTGTATCATAGTGGTATTAAAGACCATCTGGCTGATGGATGGTGGCCTGTTGACACCCAAGATGATTCAGTTAATCCTGATGGCTGTGTTCCCTTCCTCTCTTGCTGATCTTCAAACCACCTGTCCAAAGCTGCCTGTTTAGCCGAGGCTTCTCAAGAAGAATGATCTTTGCCCTTGAAGACCACAATCAATAGGTTCCATGGTGAATTATGCTTTACAGATGAACAAAAGGAAAAAGGCAAGGCTGGTGATTATCCATTTAACACAGCCTTTACAAAAAAAAACCAAAAAACAAAATATTAAACAATGAAAAATGCTATTCAATCCCCACTGAGCAGTCTTTTCCAAATTTTCAGAATGTTCTAAACTCCCTGCCCGGGAATCCTCCAAAATCTACATAAAATGTAAAGTGATAATAAATTTTGTTTTATTTTTATACTATTTTATTTTTTTCATACTCATTATTTGTCTATCGTTTTACCCAAAGAGACAGAACTTTGACAGTAGAAATTTATGTTTGAGAGTAGGCTATCGATAAAAGTTAAATTAGTCAAGGATGTTATTATGGATTGGAAAAACAATTCTTATCAGATAAATGTTCCATAGTCTTGCTCTCTACCCTTTTCCCTCATTTAACATGACAATAGAGTATATTAGTAAATGCAACTCTTTTCCTTTTAATTTGATTTAAGATTTTACTAAGCAGAGTAAATTAAAATAACAACAAAAACTACAGCAACTATACCTCTCTGATATAATTGAAAAAATTTTTTAATAAAAAATAAAATATATTGGTTTAAATTTTGTCATCCCCATAATTCTTAAACCAATGCTCTCTTCAAAAACCACAAAATAATTTATTAGTCTCATTGCCAGCCTAAATTCACAAATATTTCTTTCTGTAAAGTCATGTTTATTAGATGTAACAAAGTGAATTTCTTCTACCTCCAATCATAAGCATTTTTCTAGGCTACTCGGAATTCCAGAAAGGCGGAGCACAATTAAAGATAAAATGGAAATTATGCTAACGGTGCTTCTGGGTAATCAACCTCTCCATTCTTCAGGAGACATGCTGCATCTTACTTAGTGTTCAAAAAAGCATGACTTCAGAGAAAAAGAAAAAAAAATGAAGGTTCTTGTTTCTATAATGATTTTCTAAAAGATTCAGCCTGTCTTGTTCAGGAATGGAACAAATATCTTGCAACCCAAGTCCATTTGAGCTCTTAAGTACTTCTTTCTTACGAGACACCACGGCGGTGGCTTCCTAATTGGGTTTCCTTCTTCAAGACATCTTTGACATTACTATTAGATCAATTACCTGCAGTAGAGCCCTGATCAGACCATTTCATTGTTTAAAATGCCTTCAACATTTCCAAGTGCCTAATGCATAAAATTCAAACCTGAGATCTAAATTCAAGCTTCTTTCATTTGACCTCAATTTATTTTTTCGATCTATTTTCTATGACACCCTGTCACATACCCTTATACTCTTTTTCCCATCCCACGCTCTGATTTTTCTTAGTTCTGTTTTTGTTTGTGCTATTCTCACATTCTTATCCAACCATATTCATATTTTAAAATCTAATCGATCAGAAATAGCTGTTCTCCTACTAGGAAATACCATTCATCTTCTGTGAACTCCTCCTAAAGCTTTATCCCTTAGGGTGCTTTGTTTTAGTAATATACATGCCATATTTCCCCTATAAGGCTGTAAGTTCTTCGAGGGTAGAGATGATGTGCAATTAATCTTTGTATGCTCTATAAAGTAGATATTTGGTAAATAGCAGCAGAATGAATTGAATCAATAAGAAGTTAAGTATTCAACAATGAAATAAAGCATCAAGGACACAGTAGAAAATCCAAAATATGATTCCTGCCCTTTACTTATTCCACAAATATTTATTAAGCAAGTACTATGTGTGAGGCACTAACAATTGAATGGTCAAGGAGACAATAAGCCTGGCCCTACAAAAGCATACAGTTTAATATGGTGCTTATAATCCTACATTCTTAAACATCAACATAACAAGGGAAATACAAGTAACAGAATCCTTGATAAAACCATTTAGAAATGGCTCTTTTTCTATAAGACCCAGGTGACATCACGCAAAAGACAAAGGATAATTTTTATCTTTGAAATGAATCATGAGTATTATTTAACTATGAAGAGAGTAAAGATTACTAAAGAGAATGGTATGGGATGAAGCTGGTCATAAAAATAGCATCACGCATTTGAGCACTTACTATATATATTGCAGGCGCTATGCTTATTACTCTCTATACATTATTTTATTCATTTTGAGTCATAGAAAACTTAGAGGAGGCTCCCAAAAAGCAATTCTTCAAGGAATTAGTGATTGAGAATTAATAAAGAGGAAGCAGGAAGACAACCAGGTGGAAGAAACAATAAGGACAAAGACCTAGGGGTGGAAAGACCAAGATGTGGGGGCGGGAAATCAACAGATACATGTAGTGTCCAGGGCTTTGGTGTGCAAAGAAGGCTGATTCGTAGAGGCCGTGGAAGTAAATATAAAGCCTTAATTCCAATCTTGAAACAAAGATTTGGTCTGATAGGCAAGAGGGAGGCATTAAACATATTTAAATAAGAGGACAAATACAATAAATATTGTCAAGAAAAGAAATCCTGCATTGTATAGAACTGTTGAAAATGGAAGATGCTGGAGGCTGAGAGTTCTGCTAGAGGGCTGTAATAATGTAAGTATAATTACGACTAATATGAGTTCTTACTGTGTGCCAAGAATAATGCTAAAAATTTCACAAACATTATTCAATTCTTCCAAAAAATTCATAGAATTAATTATTATTGTCAAAACCCTTGTAAATGTGAGGAAATGCAAGCTTACAGAGTATAACTGGCTCAAGTTCACTCTGCTAGTAAATGGCAGAACAAAGATTAGAACCTGGATCTGTCCAACTTTTAAGCTTATGTTTTTAATCACTGTGTCGTATAGCTGCCCCAACAATATTGTAATTACCAAAAGTAAAGCAGTTGGAATGCTAATAACCCCTTGTGTATGTATATAGCTGCACAGCTTATAAAATACTTTACGTACATTTAGTACTCGATCCTCATAATTACCTGTTGACACAGCAGGGGAGGCTATTCACCTGGCTTTACAGAAAAAGGCGGACTTTGAGAGGTAAAATACCTCTACCAAGGTCATATGCCCAAAAGGTTATTGATAGAGCTAAAACAGTAACTAACATCTTCAGCCTTCTTATTCACTGATCTTTTAGCATTCTAATAGCACACAACTGCATGAAGCAATTTTGTTTTCTGCCATATCTTTAGTGTCTAGAACAGTGCCTGACATATAATAAGAGCTCAATAAATATTTGCTTAATAAAGGAATGACTGTAAGATCCCATTGGTATTTAATAACTGCTATTTAATTATGCTGAACTAATATTGGCAAGTCCAACGTAATAATGACATGGCTATACTTCATCTATCTGGTTATGATTTAAATGGGCTGACTTTCTCGGCAATATGTCAGATATAAATTATGCTTAAGTACTTACTAGAAACAGCTGTGGGGGGAAAAGGCATAGTGAGAGGGGCCACGCAGGTGAATGGGGAGGAATGAGGAGGAATGGGGAAGTGGTCAGGGGATCAGTGCATAACTATACGTTAATATACCAACTGCAGAAAGGGTAACACTCATCATATGGTGGCAGTTATTGGAGGCCAATAGTCCAGAAAGAAAATATAAAATCCTCTTTATAATATAACTCATTGTGATGATGCAACTGAAGCGTCACATAGTTGACCCCTTTAGAGAAATATATTTATTATTTATTTAGATTTTAGATGCCTAATGTGATTTAATTATTTTTGAAAATAAAATGCAAATAATGGCACACTCAAATTTGATTTAAATATTATGATAAGGCTCTTAAAATTTAAGACTGGCATTATTTATATTTTACACATATTATCAGTCTTATTTATTTAAAAATAAAATCAGTCTCCTAATTTTTCAGAATATAGTAAATTGTATGACACCAAATTATTTTCCTGACTTATTACTGATTCTGTTGAAGTATAAGTAAAATTTCTGTGGTTAGCACAATTTAAAAAATGAAAACAATAGCTAATATTGTATAATATACTTAAAAACTGAGTTAAATATACTTAAATATCTGAATAAATAAAATAAATAGTTCACGTTTATTGAGCATTTACTTTGTGCCATGAGCTGTACTAAACGCTTTATATATATTACTTCCTTTACTCTTTATAAGTCTATAAAAGTTTGGTGGTAACAACCCCTAGTACAGATATGGAAGCTAATACTGAATAACACTCCTACCTTTGGTCATATGGGTATGCTATTTTGTCTCTCTAGACTCCAGTCTCTTCTTCTGTAAAGTGGAAATAATGATACTGTCTCTCAGAGGTCTGGATGTAAGTGAGACATGAGACAATGCGTCTAAGATAGTGTTTGACATAGTAGACACTATATTCAGTCATCTACTTATAAGTTGCTGCTCTTTCAGCAGGAGGCAGCAGAAACTACTTGGCTGGGTATAGACTAGAGAAGATATGCAGCCGATATCCGAAGTCATTCTCGACAGAAAGAAGACAACGGAAATCAAACAGAAGCCCCAGAAATAGTTCTCTCAAACTCAATGTTGACACCAACAGTAGACATTTTACCCACTCTAAGACACAAAAGCTGGATCTCACAGAAGCTTTATAATTTTATGACAAGCTAGTTTCCTTGGTCATCATAAAGGTACTTTTCTTTTGCAGTGAGAAAAAATATGGGCAATAAAAAAGTTCAGTTCCAAGGGGTTGATATTTAGATGGAAACTAACAATACTATAGAAAAAAATTATTTAAAAATATTGAACCCCACACATCCAAAAAGCTTATGACATTCTATAAACACAAAAGAATTAGGAATTAAGTACTAATGTTTATTGAGTAATTACCATGTGCCAGGCCCAAGAAATATATAGATATAGATATATATTTACAGATATAGCTATATATGTCTAATTTAATCTTAACCCTATGAGGAAGGAACTATTGTTATCTCCCTACAGATAAGTGGGGGTAGAAGAGTTTACTATAACTACCCAAGGTCACATATCTAACGTATGGTTGAACCAGGATTTGAACCGAAGTAGTATGGTTCTGGGGACCCTCATTTTCACCACCATGTCAACTATCTACCCTAGCTCTTAATTAGAATGAAAATACTCAGTGCTGGCAAAGCTGTCGCTATTCGTAGGGAGTCAACATATATCACTACAGTCTTTTCATATAGTAATTGGTCAATACAGATTAAAATTTTGAACTTGCATAGCTTTTGACTCAGCAACTGTGCATTGAGGAAATCTATGCTATAGAAACAAAAGCACTAGTACCAAATGATTGATGTGTGTGTGTGTGTGTGTGTGTGTGTGTGTGTGTGTGTGTGTGCGTGCGTGCACGCCTCACATGGATGTTTATTTTGGTATTCATTTACTAGAAAAGTATTGGAAGATCATCTGAATATCTGTCAATTCGAAAAAGATTATAATAGAGCCTATTAATATGTGGCCGTTATATTAAGCAAAAAAGCAAGTTTTCTCTTTTTAATATGGAATCTATTCCAGAAGGATATATAATATCTCTCTCTCAAACTTAACCTCTTAATTTTTGCCTCCCTGTTACAGAACAGTATTCTTCAACAGACTGTAATAAATGGTACCACTATTCAAAAATCTAGGTTTATCTATGATTCTCTTGTTCCCCGAAGCTTTCGTATTTAATCAATCAAGTCTGATGTAACATCCAAAACATCGGGAATCAGCTCACTTTTCTTTGCTTCTAATACCAAAACCTCATCCAACCACAATTAGGTCTCACCTGGGCTTCTGCCTTCCAGCATAATACTTTTACCTTCCTGTAGTCCATTCCCTACCAAATAGGCTGTATATCAGGTCGCTTCACTCCCCTGTTAAAAACCTAGTGGCCTCTACGGCACATAGAATAAACTCCAAATTTCTTCCTCTTACTCATAAAACTCTCCTCTTCTCATCTCATATTCCCTTCCTCTCTCTCTCATTACATTCCACTACACCCTAGGCTCCCAATATGTTCCCAGACATATTCATCAAACACCCTCAGCTCATTCTCACTTGAGAGCTATTTTTGTCCCCTCTACAGAGAAAGCTCTTCCCCCTTATTTTTGCATGTCTGGCTCATCATTATTTCGAACTTGTTTAAATTTCACCTTGTCCAAGAGGCCTTCCCTATGATCAACCAAAGTGGTCACAAGCCACATTCCCTATTTTAATTACCGGCAAGGCACTGACCACTTCTGATAATTTTGTTAGTTTATTTGTTAATTTTGTCATTGCAATGTAAACAGAACCATAGCAGAGAGCCTCATCTGTTTTATTCACACCTATATCTCTAATACCCTAAATAGTGCCTGACATATAATATGCACTCACTGAATACTTGCTGAATGAAAAGAATGTATATTATATAATCGAATATTTACTAAAAGAGACGCTATTCATACTAACTTTATTTTTTTAGAAGCAAAGGAAAAAGTATGGAGAGATACTAAACAGTAAATATTTCTTTGGGGAGGTGGAGAAAGAAAAATCAACTTTTTATTTTAATAAATCTGCATTGTTTGATTAGTTATAATAAGTATGTATTTATTTTTGAAATTAAAAAATAATTCAATAAATAAAAAATGTTAAGAGAGTATAATATTCTCTCAGCTGGGGAGATATACTGATTGTCTATCTCTAGAAGCAGATCAAAGTGACAGCAATCTTGGTGTATTAGGAATTTCCCTATTAAATGATGAAACTAATTATTTAAAGATACCTGCACTCACAGGTATTAAAGTGTTTTTGAAATGATAAAGAGATATGATTCAGTCATTAAAAAAGAGAATTTTCTAATAAATTCTGAAATGCCTAATTAGGACAAATTATATGTCCAGAAAAAACCTTAAGGAACTCTGAGGAAGGTAATACTCATATGATTAAGTTCTAATGTGTTTGTTTAACATTGTTTTATATTACTTTATAATCATACCTCAAACACTTTCTATTTTAATTAGGGAAATTCTCTAGTGAAAAAGTTCTATGAGTTTGGAATACGTGCTACTGAAAAATCAAAAATGTTAGACTTGGAAAAATGGTCATGATAAATTCACCTAATATATTCACTGCAAGCTAATTAGGAGCCATCTTACCTCAATAAAAGATGGAGAACTTGATGGTAATGGAAAGGGAGTAACAGCCATCTGATTGACTGCATCTTCATTTCTGTGGATATTAAAATAGGCAGAATCAGTACACATTATATGCCAAGTTCCTGGCTCAAATTATAATCATTACCTCAGTTTTCAGTTGGAAACGCATGCACGGCAATATAAAATAAAAAAAATCCATATAAACATATACTGGTTTCAAGCATGCAAAACTATTAGGCACAAAATGAGATGTATTACTCAATGGATACTAAGATACAATTACTAGTGACAAAGAATGATAACGCTAGGAGCTGGCCAAATCCTGTGTAGTACTTCAGGTGCTGCAGAAGATAATTTTGGAAAGGCATCAACTCTTTCAGCACTGAGGAGTATACATTTTTCAAATGAGTGTAACCTCTAGGCCCCACTAATGTCTACAGCATTTTGTTCTTTGAACTGGAAAGGTTCCCAGCCTCATTACTTGGCTTCTAACTTTGTTCTGCCAAATGAAGGATGATGGGATGTATATGACAGTCCCCACATGGGTGGACTCTGTGAGGAGGAGTGATGGATGGGGAGAGCAGAGATCCAGACAGACAATGCTGTGTGGGTTAGTTTAATTTTAGTCTTCATCATCCTAATTGAACCAGAGGTGGGAGCTGAAACTTCATCACCAGGGTGACAGGCACAGAACAACTCCTAGAATACCGGTTCTGATTATTTGGGCTTATTTCCACTACGTTATTAGCAAATGGTAGGTGGTGGTTTTGTG
Organism: Pteropus vampyrus; assembly: GCF_000151845.1. NCBI lineage: Eukaryota > Metazoa > Chordata > Mammalia > Chiroptera > Pteropodidae > Pteropus > Pteropus vampyrus. Next base: position 909,827 of record NW_011888932.1, on the reverse strand, counting down.
GGAAATTTATTCTTTATTCTTCTCTCATGATGCATGACCAATATAATTATCTCAACATTTATGTTAAGTTTGACTTTAAGGTTTCACAATATAAACCAAGGAAGCACAAAAGAATGCTTCTTACTGGTGTGTGAAGATCTAAGACTGCTCACACATCTCTTCATGTGACCAGTGTAAACAGGATAGCCACTATCTGACTTAGGAAGGCACTCAAAATCCCACCCTGTTTTATTTTTTACTTCTCACCAATTGGAAAAATATTCATTGGTCTGTCATTTCTCCTTTGGGGCTTTGCTCATATCACAGCCTTTACCTGAATGCCTCTCTTTGTTAAATTTATATCCCACCCATCTTTCTCCAATGTGAGTTCAATAACCTTAACTAGGTAAATTATTCCATTAAGTTCAAAGCCTGTCTATATACTGACATCTTCCAAATTCACATAGTTAACCCGAATGCTTTTCTGAGTTTAGGATCTGCATATCCAACTCCTACTTTACATTTCCACTAGATGTCTTACAAGCATCTCAAACCAAATAGAGCTTTACATCCCACTCAGTCCCCAGAGGGTTCCATAATCAATTTCTTCCCTACCTGTGTAAATGGCAATAATATCTGCCCAGTTGTTCAACTAAGAACCTGAGAGTCATTCTTGAAACCCTGAACCCCTCAACTGCATATCTAAACCATCAAGAAGTCTTGCTGATTTTACCTTCAAACATATCTTGAATCTTTGCACTTCTTCCCATCCTATTATAGTGCAAGCCATCATTATTTCTCACTTGAATGTAAGTGATCCTATTAATGTAAGAGTATCCACTTTACATCCACTTAATGTAAGAGCATCCTATTTGGTCTTTCTACTTAAACTCTTTATCCTCTCTCCAATCCATTCCTCACCCAGCAGAGTTGCTATGGTTCTAAAACATAAATCTGAGTATATTTCTATCTCTTATTTAAAATTTTCCTATGGTTTCTTATTGCACTTAGGATCAAGTCCAAAACTGTTAGGGAGGTTATAAGGCCTTGAGCAGTCTGGTCCCAGACCCTGTCTCCAGTCTCCTCTTGTTCTCTTCTCACTCACTCTGCTTCATTCCAGCTACACAAGCTTCTTTTCCATTTCTAGTTGAACCAAGCTGCACTCACCCCAGGAACTTCTCTCATTCTATTCCCTTCTGCTCTGCATGCCAGTTGCCCAAATCCTCTGTCTGATTTATTACTGTTTCTCTTTTACAGCTCACTATAAATGTCACTTCCTGAAACAAGCTTTCTAGGACCTCCATTTTATGCTTACAGCATCCAACACAATAATCATAGATTTATTGCTTTTGTAATTTACCTAAATGATTTGTATGAACATTTTCTTCAAATCTGTCTTTCCCCCTGATGGTAAGAACTCCAAGGACAAGACTCATGTCCTTTCTACTCTCTATTACATCATCTTGGGCAAACACAGTGCCTGGAAAATAGTTCGTAGTTAACAAAACTATTTTTTAAAATGTAATGATCACCCACTTCTATAAGGAGACAGAGTTAGGAGTTTCAGTTCTAGCACTACTGCTAACTAGCTCTATGATTTTGAGGAAATAACTTCTAAGAGAGTCAGTTTCATGATCTCTTAAGTAAGGAGTTTGAACTGTATGAATCCTAAGCCGATATAAATCCTTAGGGAATGAGGCAGAGTATAAATAAAGAGATGGAGTCTAGGTGCCATTTCTTGCTCTGATTTTCTCAGATTCTTGGATTACCTAGCACACCAGCCAAACCAAAGCAAAAGGGAGAAAGACTAAAACTATAAAGTGACAAAGAGCATAAAGAATATATCCATTTTTTTTTTTTTTTCTGACAGCGTTATCTACGCCTTGAGCACGCACTATTATGTTAAGAGATGGCTATTGCTTTTCAGGGAGTACAATCCATTTCTCGGCAGTTTGCTTATACAGTGAAGGAGTAGTCACTTACCTACCCCTGAGTAAGTAATAGCCTTTTCCCAGTGGTAATTCCCTTTTCCGTTCAGTTTCCCCCATTGAATAACATAATAGAGCTCAGCTCTAGCTTAGAGCTGAAAGCCAACAGGACATACATGTCTGCTCAGGATTCAAACCCACAGGGCAGAGTATATTTCGCAGTAATTAAGCAGATGGCTTTTCATATCTATTTCAAAGGTTATCAGCATTAAAAATAAGGCTGCACATAAATTCTTATTGAGAAATTATGATTAACTGGATCGAGTTAGTTCAAATCAGCTAACTTATCCCTTTATAATTTAATGATTTCCCTCCAATTAGTATGACTTTAATAGCCTTTAAAGTGCATATTACTTTTTTTTATTCTCAAAGAATAGAAAACCTACAATTATTCTCAATGGAGAGAAAAAAGCTGCTATAAGAAGTTACAGTTCATGATCCTCTATAATCTACTTACTAGTGAGTGTTCATACTCCTCAGCATCAAACTAGGGTAGACCTGACATGGCAGCAATTTTAAAGAGAAAGAAGTAGGAAGAGGAAGACCAAAAAAGAGAAGGCATTTACACTTCAAACAAGCAGTAACCCTGAGTGACTTCTGGGGACCCTTTGACTCCTTATATTCTATGATTCTTATAAGGAATGGAATCTGTTTCCTTTATAATTAACTTTTCCTTTTCAATATAATTAACAAGATTTTAAGCCCCTAGTCCCCTGTGAAGGACACAATCAAGAATTGTAATTGTTTGTTGGTGTTTTTATAATTATCTTTAATGGTTGTTGGGAGAGAGAGAATGGAGTTCTACCATAGATAACAGTGATAAAAGTTTTTCAGCATAAAGAACCCTGTAAGAATATGTTCTTAGGGTTGTACTTGCCGAGCTATATTACATTTATTTGTGCTGTTTTTTCTCCTTCTCTAAACACAGAGATGGGATCTTATTTCTTTGTATCCCCAGCTTGTAGCAGGGTACCTGGCAGACAGTAGATGTACTATAAATATCTGTCGAAGGAAAGTGATCTTAACAAGGCAGGGAAAAGATATGAAAACAGAACTACTAAAACTATGTCCTTGCTTTCCAAGCTGCTTGAATGAATTAATGGCAATGTGTTACTTGTACTCAACCAGTTGTCAGTATTTACCACATTAATAGACATTTCTTGGGGTGTCTGCCCAGCTCATGGTGATCCCTGGATGGGCTACATTAGCAGTGTCTATACTGGATAACGCTGACAGCCTGCTTCAACCCCAGGGGATGTAGGAGGCAGATACAGATACCTGCCTCAGTCTGGGCCAATAGATTCTCTCTACCAAGGACTCAAGATTTAGAAGAGACACAAAGAGATCAGAAGTATAGTATCTAAATAATACCAAGGCAATGCTCAAGGATAAATGGGGGTTAAGAACTCCCTTCTGTTGACATCCTTCTCTTCAGATTCTTAGTTGTATAGCTGTTTCTTAAGAGTCCACAAGACATCCCTGTTGCTCACAATACATTCTCCTTTTTAATTTAAGCTGGCTAGAGTTTACTTCAGTTGGTTGAAACTTAACAATATAGCTCTGATTTTATTTTGTATTTTTTTATATATATATATTTGTTTACATTTTAAACAAATATTTAAACTATGGATGTAAAGATGAATAAAATGAGATTCCTGCCTTTGATGACATTAGCAATGAATGAAAAACACAGCAAAGAAAACAGACAATTACAACACTGGAATTACTATCTAGGGACTGTCAATTTAGTCTTTCTCCAAAAGGATGCTAGGAACACTTTCAATTCAGTTTTTTTGTTTGTAGAATTTATTTATATTTATGATAAACATACTTTCTGGGTCCTGATTTTAATTCTATTTTATTATAAAAATACATTCATATTGGTAAAAATCATGTAATGTGTGTTGGGCAGAATTCAAGAAGGCTTCTAAGATTCCAGTCCCCACAGTTTACAGATTGAATGGGATGAATTTCACTTCCATGATTAGGTTATATTATACAGCACAGCTGACTTTAAGATAAAGGGAGATTATCAGGTTGGGCCTGACCTATCTGGAAATTTCACTTCTCAGAGCCTCAGGGTGCTGATATCTTAAATTAGGAGGTTGACTTACAGGAATCTAAGGAATGCCTGGGGTCAGAGATAAGAAGTCATAGATTAGAAGCACCATTGCTCTCTTGAAGATGGAAAGGGCCTGGTGGCAAAGAATGTGAATGGCCTCTAGGAGCTATTGGCTCTCAACTAAGAACCAATAAGGAAATAGAAATTTCAACAAAAATGAGCCTGGAAGCGGGTCTTCCCCCAAAGCTCCAGCTGAGAACTCAGCCTGGCTAACACCTTGATTTCTGCCTTGTGATACTCTGAGCAGAGAATCCAGTCACTCTGTACCAGACTTCTGACCTACAGAACTATGAGCTAATAAATGAGTACTGTTTTAAGCTATTAATTTTGTGGTAGTTTTTCATACAGCAAGAGAAAACTAATACACAAGTTTTTGATTTGGAAGACATGGTCACCAAAAACATAACATTTGAGCTCTTACCATGTGCCGTTGTTCTAAATGATTTTCATACAGTAATTCCCTTAACCTTCATAACAACTCTCTGTGGTACTTACAATTATTTTCTTCATTTTATGCAAGGAGTAAGCAACCTGACTAAAGTCAGAAAACTAATAAATAGCAGAACTGGGACTGAAATCCAGCAGTCTTTTTTCAAAACCTATTTTTTTAACTGCTATACTATAGTGTTTCCCATTTTAATGGCCTGTCCCAGAGCCACAAATATCTTCTTCTCTCATATACCCAAGCTAATGTTCCCAGACCCACATTCGGGAGAAGTTTTAGTAGGCCATAATTCACTCTTAAAGCTGTATCTTAGGATACGGATGCATGCAAGGTTCTAAGCTTGCTCACTCTAACTCTATCAACTTTTCATATTTAAGTGCTGGATGGGTAATGTAGGTGTCATACCTACATTACCCATCCTATATATAGAAGTAATGATTACAAAAGGCTTTAAAATATTCACTGCGTTTGGTAGTGTAGGTAGAGTGGTAAATGGTACAATGGAGTGTAATCCCTCAGTACTCTTTTGTGATAGTTATTAGGGCTGTTCATAAACCCTCTGGATTGTACTTTTCTTCCCCTTTAAAATTGAGCCAGTACTTGATTGACTATATTTCCTTTTTCTGCTTTGGTGATCATGGAAACACATATTGAGATGGAACCTCTGTTGCCTGGATACCTGAATGATTATGGTGAGCAGGACACCTTGCCAAGCCCTGATGAACATTTAACATGAGAAAGAAATAAACCTGCATTGTTTTGAGTCATTGAGATTTGGGGCTGTTAGTTACTAAAGCTTAACTGAGTCTATCCTGCCTCAAAAATACTCTGTTTATTCTATAATATTATTTTAAAGTCATGCTTATACCTTACTCAGAATTGCTAAAACTGGCAATAACCCAAATGTCTACCCTCAGGAGAACAGATTAGCAAATTATAGTATATTCATAGATTGGACTATTACTTAATAATTAAGGAACAAAACTATTGGTAAAGATAACATAGATAGATCTCAAAAAATTATGTAAAATGAAAGAAATCAGACATAAGAATAAATACTGTTTGCTTCTAGTTACAAGAAGTTCAAGAATAGTGAAAACTATCTCTATGGTGACAGAAATCAGGAAGTGTTTGCTCTGGGGAAAGGGATTGACTGAAATGAGCACCAACAAACTTTCTGGGGTGAATGAATGTTCTATGTTTTTGTTTTGGGTGATAGTCATACAGCTGTATGTTCTGTATTATCAAAACTCAACAACCGAACACTTACAATCTTCTGCATTAAATATAAATTATTAAAAAATAAAATGAAAAAATATTTTAAATAAATTCATGATTATATATTGTGTAAGACTACTATGCACCATTCTGGAAAGAAATCTGGACCTAAGCAGACCTAGGCAAAAATACAGTTCTATCTATAGTTTTATCAGGAAGATCTAAGCAAGATATTAAACAACTTTTAAAAATCTTAATCTATAAAACTGGGATAATATCTTCTAACAGAATTGTTGTGACATAATGTAAATGTCAGACCACTAAAGCATAATAAAAATACTTAACATTTAATGTTTTATGATTTTATGATGTTCAGTTCAGATGCTTAAATTTCCAGGTGCTAAGTCTTTAGTTACTGTTAATTCATTCAACCATCAACCCTTATGTACAAAGAAAATAATCACCAAGTCTAATGGTTTCATTCTAAACACTTCACCCTTTCTCGTCTTTTCTTCCAGTCCCATAGTTCCCATCCAAATTCATGTACTTTTCACATTGCCTGGACTATGACAACAGTATCCCTACTGGTTTCCTTGTTCTTCTGTTTTCTCTGTGTCTCAATCCATCCAAATTGCTTTTCTCTCAACTGTGAACCACTTGGTTGCATTCCTAGCAACTAAACTTGAAAATGTAATCTCAATAACCCAACATTACAGAATTCCCCCTCCTTTGGTGTTTGTTTTGCCTGATGTATTGTTATTTATTTGCATGTCTTGGAGAGCTTCTTAACTCTATGGTCTTAAATAGCATCTAACATACAGTAGGTACTCAATAAATGCTTAAATTAAATTCATTCGTGCAGTTTGGACTCGGTTATTTCTTATGTAAGTCTACCCAGGTAGCACTCCTGCAACAGTAATCTCTCCTCTGAAATTCTAAACTTACATGACTTTTCTCAGCACTTTCATTTTATTCTTTTAAGAATACTTCACTACATTCTTGGAATCACATACATGTCATATAGAGGAATTTGTTGATAAAACCCTATATTTTTATTCCTTAACCATCATAGTTGTAACCGTAATTCAAATCATAACTAAAATTCAAATTGTAATAAGAGATTTCATTAACATGTTATTTGAAACATCAATTCAACAACCATTGACTAATTCCTTAGAATAAATATGGGATACTCTTTCTAATATAAACTCTGAAAGAACATTACAAATTGTAGTCAAAAAAGATTAGTGGACTATTAGTGGACTTCAGGAAAGTACAATGAGCCTATGACAACAATTTTTGAATGAGGAAGAAAAAAGAAATCTGATATAATGGGTGATGTGTGTGTGTGTGTGTGTGTGTGTGTGTGTGTGTGTGTTTGTAGGATGCCAAAATTTATCATTTGTCAGAGACTGAGTTATCTCCAAGAAGCATTTCTATTTCTTTTAAAAATGAAAGTGTGTTCCATCCTACAATCCATAGAGAATATCAAGGGATCTCATATAGGCAAAACAATCTTGAAAAAAAAAAAAAAAACAAGTTGGAAGTCTCACAATTCCTGGTTTCAAAATTTATTACAGAGCTATAATAATCAAACGATGTGGTACTGGCATAAGGACAGATATATAGACTAATGGAATAGAGAGCCCTGAAATAAACCCTCACATATATGATCAACTGGTTTTTAACAAGGTTGCCAAGACCATTCAGTGGGGGAAAGGATCATCTTTTCAACAAATGGTGCTTGGAAAACAGGATATCCACATGTAAAAGAATGATGTTGGATCTTTCCCTTACACCATACACAAAAACTAACTCAAAATGGATGAAAGACCTAAATGTAAGAGCTAAAAATACAAAACTCTTAAAACATATGGGGAAAGCTTCATTATATTGGATTTGGCAATAATTTCTTGGATATGACATTGAAAATATAAGCAATAGCAACAAAAAATAGATAAATCAATCTACATCAAAATGAAAAACTTCTGTGTATCAAAGGACACAATCAATGGAGAGAAAAGGTAACCTATGAAATGGGAGAAAATATTTGCAAATCATATAACTGATAACAGGTAAATATCCAGAATATTAAAGAATTTCTTCCGCCCAAGAACAACAAAACAAATCAACGCGATTAAAAAATAGGCAAAGGACTTAAAAAGACATTTCTCTAAAGAAGATATACAAATGGCCAATCCACATATAAAAAGATGTTCAATGTCACTAATCATCAGAGAAATACAAATCAAAACCACAGTAAGATACCCCTTCACACCCATTAGAATGGCTACTACCAAAATAAATAAATAAAATAAAAAGGCAACCCCAATTCCCCACCCCCAGAAAATAACAAGTGTTGGTGAAGTCATGAAGAAAATGGAACCTGTGTCCACCATTAGTAGTAATGGAATATGGTGCAGCCACTATGGAAAACAGTCTGATGGTTTCTCAAAGAATTAAAGACAGAATTACCATATGATTCAGCAATTTCACTTCTCAGAATACATTCAAAAGAATTGAGAGTAGGATCTCAAAGAAACATTTGTATACTCATGTTCATAGCAGCATTGCTCACAAAAGATAGAAGGAACCCAAGTGTTTTTCCAGATGAATGGATAAACAAATGTGGTGCATACATACAATGGAATATTATTCAGCCTTATAAAGGAAGGAAATTCTGACACATGCTACAACATGGATGAACCCTGAAAACATGGTAGTGAAATAAGCTAGTAACAAAAGAACAAATGCTATATGACTCCACTTTCATGAGGTACCTAGTATAGTTAAATTCAGCGATAGAAAGTAGAATGGTAGTTACCAAGAGCTGGGGTGAGGGGAGAATGGGAAGTTATTTTTTAATAGGTATAGTTTCAGTTTTGCATCAAGATGTAAAGAGTTCTGGAGATGGATGGCGGTGACGGCTATACAACAATGTGAATATACTTAATGCCACTGAACTGTACACTTAAAATGGTTAAGATGGTAGATTTTATGTTATGCATATTTCACCACAATTTAAAAAAATTAACTAAGCAAGACAAAAAAATGTACATGTGTAATTAGAATATGTTTGAATTATGTAGACTATCACTTATAATCGTTATTGTTTTCAGGACTGCTCTGGTCTTGCCACTTGCAAGTTCACGTTCATGAAACCCACAGGATCTTATTTTATGCCAACAAAATGGCATTATATCAAAAGTAGAATTTATATGCCTGAATTCAGTCTGGATTGCTGAGTAAGATAATTTAATTTCTTTGCAATCTGTTCTAAAATGATTACAACTACAATCTAGTGCCTAGCACATCATTTAGGTACACACGCAAAAAAGTAGAATAAATGAAGAACACATGAACACAACTAAACAGGCCTAGATATTATTTCCTGACTGTTATTAAATATAGTGATGTGAGACATGTGAGGACAGAAAAAAAAATCAACCTTACTTTTGCTCTATTAATTGAAAAGTGACAATGAATTAACATTTAGCCAGGAAACCTTCATGTAAATGAACCAGAAATAACATAAATCATTATATCTCAATGAGAGCAAAAGTCCTTTCTGAAAAGACTCCAGAAGATATTTCTAACCATACAAACAGACTGAATATATTGTTTCCAATTTCCATTTGGAAGAAACCACCAAAATAGCTGGATATGCTGAATCTGAAATAAATGTCCAATGAGAGTGGAATTATGGACTCTATTTACTTGACATTCCAAACAATGTCAATCACTAATGAGGGCTGCTGGGAGGTACTCAGCATCCAGACCCACATCTTACAAAGGTGGCCCCAGGCAAGTTCCAAATAATTGCCAGTTGTGCAGAAGAAAAGGTGACTCATAAAATATTTGGCAGTGCAGACTGGTGGGAGGGTTCATGTGGGGAGCTTAGGACTAGATGGGATGCATGACTTAGCCTAATAAGTTTCCCAAAGAGATTTTTTCTAAAATGTAGATACTCTATGCCATTCCCTTCTTTATCCTGGCTGGCAAAGTCCAAATATTGTTTAGATATCCATTCTTTACCATAAGACTGTGTCCTGAAAAAGTGACACCCCCCATGTCCACTCCCAGGTATAAATCCAGGGTAAATTCTGCCTGATTCCCCTGAGATAATGATGGCAATCTTATTTCAAGAGCCAGTGAATTGGTTTGGCATTCACGTCATAGTAGAGATCCTTAGTAGAGACTTAGTAGGGTCTTGTGCTCTGCTAAAAAAAAGTCTCAAGGATAAAAACTTCTCAGGATCAAAGCTAAAAGCCTACATGTGCAGAAAGAAGCAAATATCTCACTCAGGATGCTCATGATCTGTTTAGGTAGTTCTACTTTTATCACCCATCCTATTCATTAGGATTCTTTGCCAGCAAGCAATAGAAATGAATTTGGGCCGACTTAAACAAAAAGGAATGTATTAGAGGGACATTGGAATCTCACAAAGCACAGGTAGGCTATATATCAGACTAAGAACAGATAAGAACTAAGAAACCACCAGAGAACAAGGAAGCAGGGAGTGGAATAATATTATAGCAGGAACCTCTGATCAAGGCCCTGTGCCTCCATGAATAAATGTCATCCATATAAAGTCACTCACATTACTTGCTTTCTATTCTAAACCTAAGGTATCATATTGCCCAAGCTTAGGTCACATAACTACCCACTGGCCACACCTCAGCAATGAGAGAAAGATTTGGGTCCATTAGAGGGAGACAGGCATCTAGATTTACTGTTTTTACTGTTCCACCATACTATACACATTGTGTGTGTGTATGGTATGTGTATGTGTATGTGTATGTGTATGTGTATGTGTATGTGTATGTGTATGTGTATGTGTATATGTATGTGTATGTTTCAGGGAAGGGGTCTACCAAAGGAAACAGGCATTCTACAGGGAAAGAAGTATAAATATTGACCAGCAAAAAAGAAAAGAAATGCCCACATCATCCCTGTGACCAGCATAATTTTAGGTGTTTCTGAGTGCCACAAGAAGTGAAACAAATGTAGTTATAATTTCCACCATCTGGTACTATGTTAAGGAATGGGAGTAGCAAAAGAAAAAATTACCAATTCTATCCTTGAAATAATAAAAGTGGATTTTCCAAGATATTTTACAAGTCATACAAGAAAAATGGGCTTGTTATTTGGTAGCATCGCTTTACCTAATTCACTGAATTCTAATTCATGAATGACCCTGTAAAATTTTTGGTCACTTCAGACTACCTAACTACAACCATCTTCAAAAGAGGAAAATTTACAGTTACTGTGGCTTTTCAAAAGAATATGCCATAGGCTTTCAAGATGATTCCAGAAATGTATGACTTTATGGTATCAGAACTAGAGAAAATGTACAGCTTCCCAAGGTCACCATAGTATGTCAAAGGGAACAATGGTTCTTATTCGGATATATAAATTCTAGACTTTGACAAAAAAGAAAACACAAAACACTCCAACTCACCTTGTACTTTAACTAAAAGGCTTATAAATTCTACTTATGAATATAAAATAATCAAAATTACTATTTAAAACAGATAGTACAGGAAACAAGTACTGAAGAAACTAAGCAAAAGTCAGCATTTCAGAACACATGAGAGACTTGTATGGGTCTACCATATGGTCTGACTAAATAGAGAAACAGAAGAGCCTTGAAATTGCAGGAGTGTGTCTACTTCCTTCCTCCCTGTGACTCTCAATAAAGTTCAGTGCTAATGACAGGCCTTTTCCTCAAAACTTCTTGTCCTATATCCATCCCATGAATGATATTTTATGTGCACATTAAAAAGGGCATTGTATTCTTTAATGGTCCATGAGAGTCAGAAAGATGGTTCCTCATCGTATTCAAAACAAATGACATACAGAGCTGTACTCATCCAATGGTACTTTCTTAAAGAAGGATTGTTTTTCTCCTAGAAGTGAATGTTCAGGTCAACTGAGCATAACATCCAATTCTGAAAACCTACAGGTTTCTATACACACTACATGACTTTGCTTACTTATCCTTCAGGTCTGAGCTTAAGCACCTTTCTCTGTGACAACTTCCCTTAGGCTCCAAAGATTAGGTAAGGTTTGTCACCTCTATGTCCCTACAGTATCATAGCACTTACATCACTGAATGAGGTATCAGATTATTTACACTCTGCCTCTTTCTTTAGGGCAGAGATTGTGTCACTGACTCTACAGCACCAGCACAAGTAGGCACTCAGCAAATACTTGATGAATAAATGCATGAATATTTTTTGATGAAAGTAATACTCATAATTGTGCCCACCATCTTTCCCCCTCATATTTATCAAAACAAGCTATAAAGAGTCAAGAGCACAATAAGGACTTTAAAAACAGGTATTCAATTTGCTTCTTCAGATGTACTTCTCCTAGAGAGGACTCTGACATTCACATTCATTTCAAGTCAATATCATCTTTTGGGGACATGGCCAGAGAATGACGGACCACACAATATTTTTAATTACAAAACAAGACATATGTTCAATCGATACAGGAAGGTGGATCCCATGGTGAGTCCACTTTTACTCAGTAGGGCTTGACAGCTAGCACTAAATCTTTCCAAGGGTTCCAGTTTCATTTGGTTTCCTTTAGCCCCAGGAATTTTTACACAGTACACGTAATTAAGTAATGGAGAGTGAGTTGTTATACATGACATTTAATTTTCGATAGTGGGGGAAGGTATGAAAAGAGCTGCAGGCAAGATCATTAATCTCCTTGGATCCCTGTACTGCCAAATATAGCAATTCCTTCTTCATCGTATTAATATAGCTCTCCTCCTGTACTTAAATTGGAGTGCTTGTGTAGAGGGGATAACATTAAATAGGAAAACCCATAGAATCAAATGTGTGGCACGTAGTAATAACCCAGATTGTAATATACCTCTAGGTGATCTAGAGTAGAATAATTTAGTGTATCAAAGTCCATCTGTGGCTTACGGCAAATTTACATGATTACAAGACTGTTGAAAATCTAATGATGTAGGAAAAAAAGGAGGGGGGAGTGATATGTAAGTCATGTATACATAGCAAAAACTTACTAATTTTCACTAATGACTCACAGACCCTTTGTGAATTACAGATCAATCAGTATATGCATAAATACAAGTGTTAAAAAGAAGATGACAAGGAACTGATCATACAAATGTACACTCACTATACTAAAGGCCTAAGTTAATTAAAATGTTGCCTGCAGCATATTTTAACAGTTTTCTGTAATTACTGCTAATCATACTCCCAACTATGCTGCCAGTTCCCATTTTTATCTCAATTGTCAATAAATTTGAAAAAGAGTTACCAAGGTATAAAAGCCAAAACTTTCTATGTAATGGAAATGTACAGAGAATCGATAATTTCAGCTAAGGAAGAAAATATTGCCAAATAGAAACACTAACTGTAAAGAAATACAACTTATAAAAATCAGTTTTTAAAGTAACATTACATAACACAATGCAAGCTATACAGTTAAAGAAAGGGATAAGTGCATATGTCACACCAAGATGACTTAAGTGTTAACTTTCTGAAACTTGATAACAAATCGATATTTAATTGCTTCAGGATTTGGTTCTAAAAAGGCAAAATTAGGGTTCTTGTAACAATAGTCTGAAAGAGATAATATATAGGCAGAAGTTGAAAGATGTTCCTAAATGATTACTGAACTAGACAATCAGCTTGAAGGCGATAGGAGGATATGTTGCATAGTGTCTAAAATGCACTAGTTACCACATATGAATAGGACACCAGTCTTCCACTACGCCTATACTGGTGATGTGCATGGCTGCTGAACAATATTTTCTTCTTTGATTTCCTTATGTGCTTTAAATTCTGACACTATTTGATATTACTCACCTCAGTAAAACCTATTATAACATATTTTGTTGTCGTAGGGATTAATTCATGTTAATTGATTTCTCTTTATACGTTCCTCAAATAAAAAGTATTCTACTCCTTGTTAGAATACTAGGTCACCATTTAAAAAAAAAAGGGGGAGAAGAAGCTGCTGAAAGAGAACTAAAAGAGATGTTTTAGGCAGGTGCCCATATCTCTTATTCTAACATTTACCAAAAACGGTTTTATATAATGTCTGTAGTTACCTCTTCCAGTGCTTAATTATTATCATGTTAATTAAAGCATTCTTAAACCGTAAGTGTGCTTCACTTTAAAAAATATTCAAGATTCTGAAATTAGATAAAGCATACATGAAGGAATAATTCTTTTTCACCAAGACGACTTCTTTTTTTCTTTTACCTTCTTCCTTCCTTTTACCACCTTTTCCTGACATCATCATCATGATCATCTTCTTAATCACTATAGCAATGAACATTGTTGAGCCCATATTGCTAGGCAATTTATATGTATTAATACAATAGACATTCATGAGATAACCATAGCACCCCCATTTTATAGATGAGAAAACTGACCAGGTTCACAGAGCCAGAGTATTAAAACTAGTTTCAAACCTAGCAAGGTAAATCCAGGATTTCTTTTTTTAATTGCTTTATAGTTCAGTCTTGCTTTAGAAAAGAATCTATCACTTTAACTAAAATGAATAGTTCCTTCCCTATGGAAACTGAAGCATTAATTAATAATATGTTGGCATATAGGTTACCAAATTTATCTACTGAATCAAACAAAAGGCTGTCAACAATGCATACATATCTCTTGATTTAAGCTCATTTTCCTTTACAGTCAAAAATTGGACAACAGATTGTTCAGAATTACATCTTTTCTCTCCCTATAAAAGACAAAAAAAAATCTTCCTAACTTAGATTATATGGGAAAGTGGTGAGGAAAGGGACTAAAGCATGAGCAATTTTGTAAAATAATGCATTATATATCTATATGTATTTTTAAATCCACAAAATCAATCAAACTAATTTACTATGATTGTTGACTTTGGAGAATACATAATCTAGAATGCTTAGTAGGAGCTGAAAAAAAATGTATTCAATAAAGTTTTCCGAATGTCCACCATATGCCAGGCATTATAATTTAATGATCATGCAAGAAATGTTCATAATTAAATTACATATTTTGAATGCACATCAATACTTCTAAATTGCTTAAAATCACTTCCCGTAAATAAGTATTTAGCAGTAGGCTCAATCATCCTTACACCATTAATTTACTCAACAAATTCTTTCCTTGATTCTGATCCCCTCTGAACAATCAAAATTGAAATCATCAGATACAATTAATGGGGCTCTATTACTATTATTAAAATTCTACTCAGTTTTCTCTTCTGTATTCTAAATAAATTCAAATCATTTAACTTTTCTCGAAGGAGGGTTCTATTTCTGAATTACTTAATTGCATTAAATGATTTCATTTTGATCCTATTCAATTTTCTTTTGCTCTCTTTAAAATGGGATGACCCAATATGGGTAATAAAAGCCCCACAAACGCTGAAGAGGTAACAGTAACGTTGATAACAGCACTTGCCACAGTCGCCACATGGGCTGAGCACTATGTACAGACACTGTTATGCACAGACACTGTTGAGAGCTATGTAAGTCTTCTCATGTAACCCTCACACAACTTTATACAATGTTTTCAAGCCTAAATGGCTTGAACTCTTTGCTTATATGGACTTCTCTTGATAGACATCTTAAACTCTTGAGTGGTGGGCCTTTCCACAAGTCTGTTCATGTTTTCATTATCCAAATCTAATTTTGTAACCTCTGGTTACAGGAAGAGCGAAGAAACCCAAAAAAAGAGATTGGTGCCAACAGAGGATTTCAAAGTGAGTAAGCCAGAGGAGGTTGTCGACACACAAAGACAGGAAAGAGGAAGGTTTTAACTCTTGGACACAAGAGTGAAAAACCAGGAGACCAGAAAGTGCTACCGAGTGGAAGAAAATGTCGCCAATGTTAGGATTTCTTTAGGAGCATAGCAGCAATACTCCCCAAGGCCAAAGTGATGCGTGGAAAGGAAGATTTCATTAGTGTCTGTGTCTGGGAATAAAACTATCCCCTTAATCCTAGGAGCCCCCTGGGATTGGATAAGTCTTACAGATAGGTTACTAAAGAGAAGGGGGAATAATAATAATAATAATCAACATCATAAAATACCTGCTAACACTCTTTTAGCTTTTACTCTATGCTAGACACTGTACTGAACATTTCAACTTTTTGAAATAACACAATGAGGTAGGTGCTTTATTATCCCCATTTTACACATAACTGAGGCACAGAAAGAAAAGAAACCGAGCAACAGTTAACATACAGTGTTAATTATATTACCTAAAAATAATTCAGGTTTACCGGTCATTTCAGTCCAATAACAGAGAATCAAACCTCATTCCATTGCTGATAAGGCAATGATGGCTACCACCGATGGGGATTCCCACTTTTGACTCACTTATGCCAAAAGGGCTCAGTGAGTTAGCAGGCGAGGTACAGGTAAATGTGGAGCCCCAAACACATCACATGACTCTAGACAGCAGAGCTCATATCTCCTCCCCTCTGGATTTCTCACCAGCACTCTCAATAGGAAGCTCCTAAAATTTTCCTGAGTTCTGTTTTCCTGCCTATTCTTTGATGAAGACATAAATGAGTCAGCAAACGTACTAAATGATGGTTACAGAAGAAGTAGAAGCTAGAAGGCTATTATGTTTATAGGAGGATAATGAGATCCAGAAAGAAAAGAATTTTTAAAAATTGAAATACAAATATTAGCTTCAACTACATACTATCAAGTGACACATATATAACAAGAAAGCTCCATAATCAAAAGTCTATACTTTTCTTAAAGTGACAGTTATAAAAGAAAAATGTATTTTTAGATCACAGTGATTTTGTTAGACAAACCAAAGATAAAGTAGTTTAATGTAAACAGTAACATCTCCAGAACAGACCTTAGATTTTAGAAAACCAGATCTGTCTTACCTGATGAAAACAAGCTTGACCTTTGATGGGGCCGTCTTGATAATGGCAGATGCATTTTGGTGACTTCTTCCATACAGGATCTGATTGTTTATCTGTTCGGGAAAAAATAAAATGCAGTCAAAATGCAATATGTATATTTTGTATAAAATATATATGTATATATTTACACATGTATACAAGACATATGTATATACTTGAAATTAAACAATAAAGTCCATTCATTTTTAAGTGGCTACATATCAGACTCTTTAATGCTAAAAACCTTAATATTCTTTGTGCCATAGATTCAAAAACCAATTCTAAACAGCTATTAAAATCTCTTAATTTCAGTTTTGAATGCAGTTAAATTTCAAGAGAGTAGTAGTTGAACTAGATGCAAAAAGTTTATGATATATATTTCATTTCCTACAGCTTTTCCAGATTCCCCAAAAATATAGAAAACAGACCGAACTGTGGTATTCACCAGTGCTCTGGACAGCCCATTAAACGTGATTCTGTAAACGGGTCAAAGTTATTATATAGTATAAATTATGTTATTCCAGAGGAGGCAAACCTTATATCCACATTTTAAGTCAAATTTTAGATCAATTGCACAGAAACATTTTACTGTCCACAATGAATAAGCAATCTGCTCTCATCCAAGATGTGGCAGGATTTTTAACTTGATTAAATTCAACTAAATAAGAGATAAAAACACTTACATTCTAAATTTTTCACTCCAGATTTTCCCACTGATAAACTGTGATGACAGTCATAATCAACTTTTTATTTTATTTCATCCAATTGATAATACCTTACGCAGTTTTGGCTTTTATTCATCTGTCTACTTAATAAGTAGTTAATGACCTATACTATACTATCCCTACGTAACTGAGACCTTGATAATTTCTACTATTAAAGAGATGTGTATTACACTGTATAACGAATAGTAAAATGGGACATATGCTTTTTTTGTAATTAACATCTAATTTGTCCTTGATGAAATTTTGCATTTGAAGACAGACACATCTGAAAAAAGTATCATTTTTCTCATAACAGTTGTAATAAGTATATGGAAATGAACACTTCAAAAGATGAAATGAAAACATTTCTCATTGTCTAAAATGAAGCTCCTCCACCACCTTGAAGTGGTAAAGCTGGGATTTAAATCAAAGGCTGCTGCAAAGAATGAACTCAAACTACCTCCTCGCAATGCCTCTCATTCTGTCAATTTTTGTTTTTCACCAAGATAAATCAATCTTTCAGAAATCTATTGATCTCCATACTATCATTTCTCTGAGCCTCAGTTTCCTCTTCTTTAAAAGGAATCTAAGCAGCTACTTCATAAAATTATTGTTGAGAATTAAATGAGATAATGTTTTTAAATTTTATTTATAATAATGCTTGATGAAGGATTTTTATATTTTTATATATTCCAAACTACTAATGTTTTCCGTTAAGGTTTCTACCTTTTTAATACAATGTATTTAAAAATGTGCTCACTCTTTGTATAATGCTTCAATGGTAGATACCTGCCATTATACGTTTGTCCAGATTTATAGAATGTACAAGAGCAAGAATAAACCCTAATGTAAACTATGGACTTGGGTCATAATGACATGTCAGTGTAGGCTCATCAATTGCAACAAATGCGTTACTCTGGACAGTGATATTGATAATGAGGGAGGCTATGCATGGGTGGAGATGGGGTATGTGGGAAATCTCTACCTCTCTCTCAATTTTGTTACTCTAAAAAAATAAAATATATATTTTTAAAGGATCCACCCTCTAGATTTTATATTTTCTCCTAATACTTTCATGCTTTTTTCTTTTTAAAATTTTTTCTTGTATTTACATCTTCTTACCTAACTTAGCTATAAGGGATATGGTTAAATAAGTCATATAGTCATTAAGAGTAATGTGGAAAAAAAAGCATACTTAGTGACATAGGAAATGTCCTAATGTATTGTAGCAAAACCTCGATAAACAATAGTATGTCCAGCATGATTACTTTTTTTGGTAACCAAATTTTTCAATCTCTTTAAATTTACAATGAACTACAAATAAAGATCTTTAAATCATAATTTAAAAATGAGAATGTGCAGAGTACTCGATTCAATGCCTGGCATTCAGGTAATTATTTGCAAATGTCTTCCCCACTGTACCTGGACTCTGCTTTCAGAAAGTCTTTCATAAATCTCGACCTATCAAACCTTGCAGCTTGAATTTTATGGCACTTGGTTTAAAAAATGTTACCTTGTTGCACTTATACCCCACCGAACATGGTGAAGTCAATCCCTGTTAAGTTGAAAGCACCAGGCGGGCACATAACATTTATTGGACTGAGCTAAACTCTGAGGGCAGAAACCAGTGTCCTCCTCTAGACATTCCCCAGCTTGTCGTGCATAGCTTGCACACAGTGACACTGGATGAGGATGGATTAAACCACAGAGCCCTGAATAGAAGTGGCACTTCCATTAATCAACTGCTAGTACGCGTTCTCTGAGGTGGGCTCCAGCCTTCAACGTGATAGAGGTTTAAAAAAAAATGTTTTTCTTTTCTAATTAGCAAAAATTTGAGCATATAAAAAACTTGAGCTGTTTCATGTTTATGGCTAGGCCTGCTTTTTAGCTGGGATCCTCCATTTTGATAGAACAGAATACATGGTACTATGATTTTAAGAGAGAAAAATTACAGCCCAAATGAAGAAAGCAGGTCATTAATCTTCATTTACCTAAATCTACAGTTATGTCTTTCATGGTGCGGTTTCTGAATGTTGAGAGGCTCTGGCAGTAGAATGGCAAAGCATCTTGCTTATATTTTTTCCAGTGCCAACAACTGTGGTGTTTACTGCTAAGGCAGCTGTTTCCTGCCAATGTTCAGAAGCCTCTGGAGAAACTCTGCTATTCAGTGGAAAACTGGGAA
>NW_011888932.1:871223-890233 GCF_000151845.1 Pteropus vampyrus | reverse complement strand
CTTCAATGGTAGATACCTGCCATTATACGTTTGTCCAGATTTATAGAATGTACAAGAGCAAGAATAAACCCTAATGTAAACTATGGACTTGGGTCATAATGACATGTCAGTGTAGGCTCATCAATTGCAACAAATGCGTTACTCTGGACAGTGATATTGATAATGAGGGAGGCTATGCATGGGTGGAGATGGGGTATGTGGGAAATCTCTACCTCTCTCTCAATTTTGTTACTCTAAAAAAATAAAATATATATTTTTAAAGGATCCACCCTCTAGATTTTATATTTTCTCCTAATACTTTCATGCTTTTTTCTTTTTAAAATTTTTTCTTGTATTTACATCTTCTTACCTAACTTAGCTATAAGGGATATGGTTAAATAAGTCATATAGTCATTAAGAGTAATGTGGAAAAAAAAGCATACTTAGTGACATAGGAAATGTCCTAATGTATTGTAGCAAAACCTCGATAAACAATAGTATGTCCAGCATGATTACTTTTTTTGGTAACCAAATTTTTCAATCTCTTTAAATTTACAATGAACTACAAATAAAGATCTTTAAATCATAATTTAAAAATGAGAATGTGCAGAGTACTCGATTCAATGCCTGGCATTCAGGTAATTATTTGCAAATGTCTTCCCCACTGTACCTGGACTCTGCTTTCAGAAAGTCTTTCATAAATCTCGACCTATCAAACCTTGCAGCTTGAATTTTATGGCACTTGGTTTAAAAAATGTTACCTTGTTGCACTTATACCCCACCGAACATGGTGAAGTCAATCCCTGTTAAGTTGAAAGCACCAGGCGGGCACATAACATTTATTGGACTGAGCTAAACTCTGAGGGCAGAAACCAGTGTCCTCCTCTAGACATTCCCCAGCTTGTCGTGCATAGCTTGCACACAGTGACACTGGATGAGGATGGATTAAACCACAGAGCCCTGAATAGAAGTGGCACTTCCATTAATCAACTGCTAGTACGCGTTCTCTGAGGTGGGCTCCAGCCTTCAACGTGATAGAGGTTAAAAAAAAATGTTTTTCTTTTCTAATTAGCAAAAATTTGAGCATATAAAAAACTTGAGCTGTTTCATGTTTATGGCTAGGCCTGCTTTTTAGCTGGGATCCTCCATTTTGATAGAACAGAATACATGGTACTATGATTTTAAGAGAGAAAAATTACAGCCCAAATGAAGAAAGCAGGTCATTAATCTTCATTTACCTAAATCTACAGTTATGTCTTTCATGGTGCGGTTTCTGAATGTTGAGAGGCTCTGGCAGTAGAATGGCAAAGCATCTTGCTTATATTTTTTCCAGTGCCAACAACTGTGGTGTTTACTGCTAAGGCAGCTGTTTCCTGCCAATGTTCAGAAGCCTCTGGAGAAACTCTGCTATTCAGTGGAAAACTGGGAATAAGAACAAGAAACTCAAGATAGAGTGAAACTTGATTTCACTGGATTAAATCTAAAAGGAAAATGCAGATCTCTGGATTAAAAAATCTAAGACAAAACCTCTTTTTTGGCCTCAGAAATGACACATCTGCAGCCTGAGTTTCAGGAGAGGAAGATCTCTTTTGTGTGGTTTTTTTTTTAGGTTTTCTTTAACACAAAACAATTTCGCTATTTAAATAAAAGGTATATAGCTTGTAACTACCAGAGCAATTTTTATATTTCTTCATCACTATAGGAAATGCACTCCAGAGAAAATTCAGTAAGTAATTAGGAAGAATCTGATATATTTTATGTATAATTAACTTGAGACTGTCACTTATTCTGAGAAGCTGCTGTTCTCTGAGGGCACTATTCTTTAAACAACAGATGTAGGACATCTTCTAAGTAGAGCATTGGGGGGAAAAAAGCATTCTACACAGCCTGGAAGTCTTTTGGGTTAACACTAATTAATAATAGCAACCATTTTATTGAGTGCTTACTCTATGCCAAACACTATGCTAAACTCTTTAGGCACAGTATCTCATTTAAATATCAGAACAACTGGGATATTATGTACTTTCACCAAATAATGAAACTGAAACTCCAAGAGCTTGAGTAATTTGCCCAAGGAGATTTAGCTATTAGTTTAAAAGCCTATAATCCTAAGGCACACTTAGAGGTCACATCATCTATACGGTATACCTAAAAATCATGATT
Organism: Pteropus vampyrus; assembly: GCF_000151845.1. NCBI lineage: Eukaryota > Metazoa > Chordata > Mammalia > Chiroptera > Pteropodidae > Pteropus > Pteropus vampyrus. The sequence continues at coordinate 888,091 of NW_011888932.1, read as the reverse complement.
TCTAAAGGTGATCTTTACAAAGATATCTATTAAATAAACTCTGAGCAGAAACAGGAGGATGCCTACTACCTTAGCACTTGGAGTTTTGAGAGACAGAGTTCAGAATCAAGCATTTCACCACCACACATAGAAGAAATACCTGATTGTTGACTGTCAGGCTTTTTGAAGTCCCAAATGCAATATGGAGTCCTATAAGACTGTATCTTTCTGTTTGTGCAAACAAACTGCAACCAGAATAATATACACTTACTACATTTTTTTCCATTGTATATACATGGATTGACCACCATTTAAATTTTTTCCAACCCGAGCTAAAACAATTGAAATATTTAATTTTGAGGCAAATAAGCTCTCATTCTTTTAGATATGACTTATCATTCAGATTATCTAGAAATTGGAAAATCATACTTTTCCATTTACTTCCAGTAAATTGAGAAGTAGAGAAACTAAGTGCCTTTCCCAAAGTTTCTCTTTTCAAAGTTGATGCAATGATATGTGAAAAGAATAATAAATTATTTAGATATGTCTTTATTTTTAATATCTCATAATGGTGAGAAGAACTATCTTTACTCTTGATTTGGGGTTCCCACTCCATCCAAATAATTTATTTATTATCTGAAAATCCGAGATTTTGCAACTTTTACTTTTATTTTTTATTTATTTATTTTTTTCGGTGAGGCAACCTTTGGTTGACTTCACAGATTGCAAGGACCTTGTCAGTCTACAATCCCTTATTTTTTTTTTTTTTTACGCCTATAGCACCTGGTCTTCCTAGGTAGTCTCCCATCCAAGTACTACCCAGGCCCGACCCTGCTTAGCTTCCAAGTTCAGACGGGATCAGGCTTGTTCAGGGTGGCCTGGCCATAGAGATTTGCAACTTTTTCATTCAAGGAAACCATATATCATAATTCTCCTGGGATAGTCCAGTTTATGCATGTTGTTCCAATTATTAATAGTGTTCCTTCTCAAAAGTAACCCAGTGGATGATAAATTATATCTTTATCCCACGTTCATCAAGCCATGATTATGGAAAGTATATTTCATGCCATTTTGTCTTGATTTCTGTATCACTAAATGAGAAAGCCAGGCCAGACTGGGGTAGGGAGGTTTGGTAGAGACTTCGGGGATCTTTGCCAGCACAAAACCACTTCTCTTTGCAAGGGATGGTCCTTCAGACCTTCCCATCACAAATACCATTTATGATGCTGAGCATCCATGTTTGAATTGCTCATCATGTCATTCAAGGGGGACATATGTTACAGACTGAGACAATTAAGACTATCTATTGGAGGGGGTTAAATTGGGGCTGAGACATAAGTAACGATTCTCTATATCTTCTCTGAGCTTCTGTGAGATGCCACATTCTGCAACACGGATGAAGGAGCAGGGAAAACCATCACTTCCTGAGGCCCTCATGCATCTTGATATTTAGGTTCCAGGAGGGACACTCACACCATTACAATAAATTCCTTTTTTGGTTAAATTACCTTGAACTAATTTCCGTTCTTTGCCACTAAAAGGTCTTCATAGATACAGTACCTGGTGCTCCCTTTAATTCTAAATATTAATTTATACATCCCAGTGACATCTCTCTCTCTGTATTTCCTTGTTTTATGCCCTCTCAAAGACACTCAGTAACTTACCTTGGCATTCAAAAGAGAGAAAAAAAGGGGAAAAAAAGACAGAGGAAAAAGGCTCTCTGTCCAAAGGAGCTTTCTAATATGTGTTTGACCCACAGTTCTAGTTTTCTTATCTGTGTTTGGGTTCCTCTTCTGATTACTGACAAAAAAGGCCTCCTGAGATCCTCATGGTCAGTAACTTCTACCTCAGCTCTGTGGCCCCTGGTGCCAGAAAGACAGCAATGTTTTACCATGGGTAAGTTAGCTCATCTTTTCCTAAGCTCTGAATTTCTTGTTCAACAAAATGTCATTCAGGAGCAAATTATAGCAGCTCTGGATACTGAAGATGATAGCACCCAATGAGAAACATCTGTATTTGTAAAATTTATAAATCATATTGTAAAAGGTTTTCATTGTGATTAATTTTCCCCTCATGGGTTGGTTTCTGCTACTGTAGTAAAACAAACAAACAAACAAACAAGTAAATAAACAAAAAACCCACTGACTTGAGGTAAACTGTCTATATTTAGGTACCAGAGATGAGATACTTAATTGCAATATTTTATAGTTTGTAGAAAAAGCAGAACCGAGGTTAATCCAGAAAAGATTCACCAAAAGTAAATGGATGTAAATACTTTTGTTATATTACATAAACTTGCCTTCCCTTTAGAGGTGTTTAATGAGATTTGTTTCAAAAAAATTAAATATTCAAAAATGTCATAAAGAAATAGGTATTCAACTACTCTTAATTTTCCTCAGTTCAACTGAACATGAATATAAATTTATGCTAGAGAGCAGCTCAATTAAATTTATTCAAAAACTTTACCAAATTGGAAGTAAAAGTTAATTAACTTAAGCTCAAATTAGAAATATTAATTATACAAAATCTAAAAGTTAGTTCAAGCAACAGATTTGCCTGAGGTTTGAATATCAAGTTATAATATATTTAACAAAACTCCCTCCTCCTATGCTTTTATTAAAGTAGAAAGATTTATTATGAACCATGATAATTATTATTGAAGAACTGAATTGGATATCAAGTAACTGGAATTGCTGACAGTGAAATCTGAGAGTCCTTCTATCTAATTCGCTTTCAAATATATTTTAAAATGCACATTTTAAGACATTAGAATCTGCAGGTTAACATTTTCTATAATAAACTCTTATTGAGTAAAACACACGCAGAAAAAAATGAACAAATCATAAGTGTTTATAACTTGATGAATCTTTTTATAGGTTAAGTTTTAATCTAACAATTCAACTTCTAAAAATTTAACCTAAAAAGATTAAAAACCTGAGTGTCTGTAATGACTATACTTATAATAGAAAAAGGAAAAACTATACATTTGACAAAAGATTTATTATATTTGCCATCGACAAATGGAAAACTGTGCCATTAAAAGGAGGTAAAGGAAGAGGACATGGATCTAGATCCACTGCCATAAAAAGATAATATTATTGAGTGAAAAAAGTAACAAAATATCATATAATCTATTTATCTCATTATTTTCATTTATGTAAAATTCTTCTTTGAGTCTAAAGAAAGCTGGCTGAGTATCTCTACTAAATGTCAACAATGATGGTATCTCTGGTGGGATTTAAGATGACTTCCATTTGTTTTTCTATATTGATATTTTATAACTACTTAGTAATAATACCGTTTAATAAATGCTTACAACATACAAGGCTCACATACTACACATGTGCATACACTCAGCTTAAATACATCATTTCACTTATATTGCACATAAATCAGTAGAGGAATGCATTAGTACCTCATTAGACAGATGGAGAAATTGAGGCTTAGAAAGTTTAAGGAACTAAACCATATTTAGAGCCCGTATTTACAGCCAGATCATTTTGAGTCTAAAAGCCTTTCCTGATAATGATCAGAAAATATTCCTAAGAGTATTTATCTGGTGTGGGGAGAAAAAGCCACAGGATAAGTAATACATTCTTAATCTTATGGAATTTTAAATCCAATTAACAGAAATAGAAACCTCTTTATCACCATGTATGTTTTAGATACAAGATTCTCTGATAAAGTCACTTTGTAGGAATTAATTCAGGCAGATATGGTCCCTGACCTCAAGCATCTGGTATTCTAATAAATGACACAGTCTTGGGAACAAGTCATTGCACTGCTATATGATGGATGTCGGCATAAAGCAAAAAGTGAATGTCTCTTCTTGGAGATGGGTGGGTTGGTCTTGAGAAGCTGACAGAAACTTAGCATGAACAGGGAGAAGTGAGAGGCAGGAAGGGCACCAGGACTAGGGAAAAGCATATGAAAAGAGATGTAGGTATTACATGTAGGTCTCTTTGTAGAAAGTATAGGTACTTCAGTAAAGCTTTTGGGCAGGAAAGCAGACTAACAGAGAATAGAGCTAGCCAGGACTTGTTCAAAGAATACCTTGTGTACTTGAATATTTTCCGTTTCCAAAAATCTTGGGCAACAGTCCCTATGAAGAATGATCTTCATTTTCCAAACCACTGGGAGAACCGAAGGGAATAAAGGGGTGCCAAGGCCAGGGTACCAAACAGGGAAGATGACTAAAACTCACATGAAAACACAATTTCATTAGAACGAAAAAGTATTTCTGAATAAATTATCACATTAAATTTTTTCTCAAAAAAGACAAAATAATATATATCAAGCTTCAAAATCTTAATTCTTTGGGCAAAGGAGCAAGTTGTAAAGACTAAGTTTAATGGATGTAGTGCTAAAAGGAGATCTCTGGCAACTTCAGTTTAATCTATCTTCTGTGCAGTACAATGTTCCCAAAGGAACACACGTTCATTTAAAAGGTTTAAGTGTGAAAGATTTTTCTCTCTTGAACAAAACTAATTAAATTGAAATAACTTCTAAAGGCAAAGTGATAGTAATGTGTAGCTCACATCTTTCTAAATTGGATATACTAAGAAAATAGTAAGATATTCTTTTGCATCCTAAATGCCGACAATTTAAAAAACTATTGACTTCAAGGAAGTGAGCAGAGAAATATGTTCACATGTGGCTCTTTTAGTGTTTCTGGGGAAATTGGTCCAGTTGCTATAGGCTGGTTCATTGACTAAATGAAGTAGGTACCTGTAGATATTTCCTATTACCTGCAAGGCATAGGAAGGAACAAGTAACTGGAGGCAGAAGTATAATCTACCTTTCAGCAGCTCATTAATATTGCAGGGGAATCATGTTTTCCTGGGAGGCTGAGGCATTACAGCTTAATTCTATTTACAGTATTGTTAGTCACATAAATAATTACAACACAGGTGATCTGATCCAGAATTCCTTTTTCTAAGAACATCAGCACACTAAGAGTTAAGATGTTCCCTAAACTAGTAATGCACAGCTTAATATTTGCTGCTTTCGTAGGAACAATCTGATTAGAGCTCTACTCCAATTCCCTCTGTTACTGGAAGTTTTTTCTTTTGCCTTCAAAATAGTTTCCTTGCAGCTTCTACAGACATAGCCACAAACCCAATCCATCATTAAAAGACTCTATCAAAGTCCCTAACTCCCCTCCTTCCAATCCAGTTTCCTTTTATCTCTCTCTTTTATTTTTAAACATTAATCTTGTCAGTGAATCAGTCCTACAGTGGCAGGAGTATGCCACATATATTTGATAACTTTTAAAGTATATCTCATACAGAGTCTAGCACTGCCACACTGCTCAGCAGGACAGGTAGGTTAAGTAGGTGCTTCTGTACTTCTGTAATGAGAATACTGAGACTTACAAACTCAGTTCTAGGTAAGGTTGTGGCAGAGTCAGAATCTAAACTCAAGTTTCCCTGTCCCGAAGCTTCTTTCCAGTAAGTATGGGGCCTGTGCAATGGGCAACACATATGTTTAACTTGATGCCATGGGACTCCTGCTACTTCATTTAATACGTATCCTAACCACCCATATTCTGTCCCCAAATACCTTCTTCCTTCCTTTCCTTCCTTTCCTTCCTTCCCTCCCTCCCTCCTTCCATCCCTCCCTCCCTCCTTCCCTTCCTTCCTCCTTCCCTCCCACATTCTCCCTCCCTCCTCTTAAATCAATCAATCAATCAATTAATTAGTTTTTTATGACTATGTGGTCTCCCATCCAAGTACCAACCAGGCCCAACCCTGCTTAGCTTCCGAGATCAGACCAGATCGGGCTTGTTCAGGGTGGCATGGCTGTAGATGCTTCCTCCCTCTTTAAATAACTCCTCAGCACCCAGTTCTAAACTCTGTACAGTGGTGAAGGCAGAGAAAGATCCAATTCGAGTGTTAACTTTAAAAACTCTGCCCCATCAGAGTATAGTACTATTTCCTCAGTCTTTTCTTATGTATATATGTATGACAAATGTGTGAAGAGACAATGAAAAAAACTACACCTGTCAGGTTGGCGAAGGTCTGGTAATATCCAGTGTTTTTTAGATTTGGGGGAAATAACCTTTCTTACATACTGATAGTAGGGCGGAAAGACGATTTATTCCAACAATTGCACAAAGGCATATACACCAGTATTTTTTAATATTACTTGAACTGACACAGAAAATGATATACCATTCAGTAAAAAAATGTATGTACAATATGATTTTGTGTACATTAACTATAAAATCTATATTTGCACAGAAGTATATGACTATGCAAGCAAGAAATGGGAAAAATGGTAAGTTGACAGTGGTTACTTCTGGAGCAGCATTACAAAGGTAAAAGAGGGAAGATTATTACTTATACCTGTACAATTAGAATTTTTTATGATTACATGTTACTTTAAAAACATGTAAAAAAAGTGTAATCTCTGTTAAAAAAAAGAGAAAAATAGCAGTAAGAAGCACTACCTTATGACATCTCAGTATGTTAGGGAATCAATCAGAATTAAAACCTATTTGTTAACCTAATACTTTTGAATCATAGCCAGAAACATCAATATGGATAGGCAATATGATTTAGAAAGTCAAAATAATTTTAAATTATAAAATTTAAATATTGTGCAAAATGTTGAGCCTTCAGCTGTGAAATCATCCTATTCTCCTGTCCTCATTTTTCCAGCCACAGCTCCTAAGTCTAGGTCAATCCCACTCTCTTGGCATTTAGAAGAGATGGATGGAGACAGACTCAAGTTAAAGGGCAGGAAGCACTACAGACTACGTAAAGATCTTTCCTTTCCCTTTTGTGGATTCAGGAACACATTCATTGCTACTTGTATTGGTTGTCAAAATTTCTAGTTCCATCACTGGGCACACCGTTTTATTTCATGCAATTGGTGTGTAATCTGAATTGAATAACAAATGGTTATATTTTCTACAATAAGTTTGCAGAGGTACTTGGTACTTTGTCAATGTTCTTCTAGGACAAAGGCAAATATTTACATCTAGATTCCTGACTAGATTCATATGATATATCAAACTAGGTAACTTTCAAAAAAGCACATCAAGGCTCCACCTTCAAATTTTCATCTAGTGGGCTGGGGTGAAAGGCTGTTATTTAGGCAAAGCTGTCCTATAATGCTGATATACAGCCTTGGTTGAGAGTAACTTATACAGTGAAAGAGATTTATTTGGTAAAATTTTTGAGAAAGGATTTACAGCTTTTCTGTTCCCTAAAACAGAAACACCTTAGGCTAAATCACATGCTGAAGCTTGAGAAGCAAAAATTTAGATTCCACAACCACAAAATATTAAGTTGAAAGGTTTTTAAAGATATTGAGTCCTCTTTCACTTTACAGTTAGAATACCAGAGAGATTAAGGAATTTATCTGAGGGAAATAATTAAATATATATCCGGTCACCCCAATAAATTTAATAAACAATAAAACATATATCTGGTATTAGAAGCCATCTCTCTTATAAAAAATAGTACATTTTCAATAAATAATAACTAATATTTATTTTTCTACTGTCTACTTTTGGATTTCGAGTTGATTATCTAAAGTTAAATATTTGAAAAAACTCTATACTGAGATGTCAAAGCTAAATAAGTATTTTATTTAGAAAAATAACAAAAATAATGTCATGAATTTATGCCTAAACAGTTGTGTTAGGTCTTAAAAAATGTCTCTGGAAGTATACTGACTAAAATACATGAGCAAAAAAATGGCATGAGGGAAATACATGTCCTTATTGAGGATTTATTTAAGTAACTCAGTGTAGCTGGATCACAGTGATAGAAGCTGGAATGGTAGGTTAAAGATATCTTTTGAAGGACTTTGAATATTACGGTAAGAAACCTAAATAGGTGCAGAAAAAGCATTTGACAGAATACAATGCTAAATTGTGATTTAAAAAACCCTCTTATCAAATTAGAAATGGAAGAGAAGTTCCTCAGTTTGATAAGGGGCACCTATAAAGAACCTACAGCTAAGATCTTATTTAATAATCTAACAATAAATGCCTTTCTTTGAGATGAGAAAGAGAAAAGACAGAAAGAGAGAGAGAGAGAGAAAGAGAAAGGAAGAGGAGAAGGAAGAGGAGGAAGAAGAAAAGATAAGCCATAAATCGTATAACTGATAAAGAACTAGTATCCTAAACATATAAAGAACTCTTACGTTTAATTCAATTATAAAAAGACAAACAACCTAATTTAAAATAAGGAGAAGACTTGAATGGACACTCCACAAGAGAATATATCTGAATGGCTGCTTAACACAAGAAACATGCTCAACGCCATCCATCGTCAGGAAAATGTACGTTAAAACCACATGAGGAACCATTATACACCCACCAGAGCAGTTGTGGAACAACCAGACTGCTCATACGCTGCTGGTGGGAATGTTTAATGGCCTAATCACTTGGAAAAAAGGGTTGCAGATTCTTTTTAAGTTAAACACACAAATATCCTGTTTCCTAGTAATTTACCATTAATATTTACCCAAGAGAAAAGAAAATATTCATCCTCAAAAAGGCCTGTCACACAAATGTTCATAGCAGGTTTATTCATTATAGTCAAAACTCTGGAAAAAAATCCAGATGTCCACCTACAGGTAAACTGATGAACAAACTGTGTTAGAGTGACATGGTGGAATACTACTCAGCAGCAAAAAGGAACAAACTACTAATCCATGGAACAACATAGATGAAACAGACATGCTGAGAAGGAAACTGTACACAAAAGAGTACAAACTGTATGATCCCATTTATATGAAGTTCAGAAAAGAACAAATTAATCAAAGGTAAAAAGAAAAAAATCAATACAGTAGTTGCCTCCCAGGATAGGGGTGGGAGGTTCCAATGGGAAAGGACATGAGAAGAGTGTCTGGGGAGACGAAAATGATAGATGGTAGAGTTGCACAGGTGTATATGGTTGTTAAAATTGTACAGATAAGATCTGTGCATTTCATTTTATGTAAGTTTTGCCACACAAGACTATAAAAATGTTAACTGAGTAGGGATGGGTATATGTAGGTACAGATGATACATAAAAGGCAGGCTGTTGGTAATTGCTGAAATATGTGATGGCTACACAAAAGAATTTTATTATATTATCCATTTACTTTGTAGATGTTAAAAAATATCAATAAAGTATTTTTTGTTGTTGTTTAAGGAGGAAGAAACATATATGGGTATATGTTTTCCTGATAGAACACTTTTTGATTTTTAATACTTAAGCTTCATAGAATTTACATCTCTAAATACAGTATTTTTCAGTAAACATTTATATAGGAAAAATTTATATCCACATTCTCAATATAAAATAAAAGATTTTAAATAAAATGTCGTGAGGGAAAAGTCCCGAGGTGTTTTCCAAGTACAGAATCACAAAGAGAGGTTTTGAATTGCACATTCAGTATCAAAAACTGGGATGTGCGGTTTGGATGTTGGTTGAACTAAAAGAAAGCAAGTTATTGTATATGAAACAACTGTGTTAGCAATCACACTACTTGGTGATTCTGTAGCGATATTAGGCACTTTACATCCTAATACTATTATGTGTTACCTAAATACAATATTTTTATGGTATTTTAGCTATATTTTAGGAAAGGGGGAGCGTGTTGATTTGTAATGAATAATTTTTCCTGACTTAAAATAATGAGAAAAAAATAAAAATAAAATAAAATAATGAGAAATAGGCTCATGGTTACTGTTTTGGTGGAATGTCTGATTTTCATGTTGGATTACTGATTTTAAGCTCACCTCTTAAAAACTATAATTAAAACACACATATTCAATCACATTTGTGATGAGTTTAAGCAGTTGTTTGATATCGTCAGCAAGTCGAACTTGGAATAAGAATTTCATTAATACTCTTCTTTCAGTTTCATGACTTAAAATTGTGAAATTACTGTGACTCCAAATGTTCATTGTGCAAATAAAGCAAAATACAGAAATAAATTATAAGTTGAGGCAGATAGAAGGAAACTTTTCTCAATAATTTAAGAGCATGTCTTTCCAGACTGCATTTTAAGTGCAGTCACTATGATAGCAATGAGTAGAAATGGAAGGAAATGGGAAAGAAACTAGAAAAAAGAGGGAACAGAGGCCTGGAGAACTATCTCAAAGTTGTGTAAGACCTAAGAAAAAACTGCAGAAAGGAGAGGAGAGTCTCAAGAGGTACTGCTGAAAATCAATTATTCCTTCCAAAAGGCAAGTTTCTTTTTCAGCATACATTCCTATCCCTATTTTTTAATATTCTTTCCACATTAATCTAAGTTTCTTAGATTACCTTCATATTTACTTTCTGCTTTCATGACACTTTCTCTCCATGATTTTAAGATAATGTGGCTCACTGTACAGATCCCACATAAAGCTTTTGTAGAGCAATAACGAGGACTGCAATAATAAAAAATTAAATGTCATTCTTCCAGAAGATCAGTAAGAATATAGATATTTAGCCTAAATATTTCAGCAGCATAAAGACAATGACATGTGACTAAGTAATTCAAAACTCTTCCCCTAATAAGCCAGGGACAGAAACAAAAATGGCAGAAACAGAGCTCAAAGACTTCACTGCAAGAAACACAGAAAAAAGAACGAGGCTTCTCAATATAAGCTAGATTTTACATATATTTCTTGTAGCCTAAAAACAAAACTTTAGTTCTGTAATAGTGCTGAGGGGGAAAGCTCTTAAATTATGAAGTTCAAGAAGCTCTCAAATTGGGCAAGAACCACCTCTAAAAAATATTATTTTTTCTTCCCAGGTTCTTGAGAGAGAAGTATAATTTCGCCAACTGCATTCTTCTGTTAATGAATTCAAAGTGGCACTAAATATTAAGATAAAAAGAGTAACATGGTATTGCATTATGAGAAACTACCTCAGATATTTTAAACTAGTACTGTATTAACTGCATTAATCTAGATCTACCAAAACTACAAAATGATGAGAAATTCACTTTCCTTCTAGAATCATTATTAATCTAGAACTGAATAACTTAAGAACAAAGCCCTTAAGGGTTGGAAAAGCTAGTATTTGCATACTGATTCTGCTCCTTCATGTTTCAGTTTCCTTATGTGTAACATAAGGATTAAAATAGCACCAACTTCCATTGGGTTTTTGTAAAAGTTAAGAGAGAATGAACAGAAAAAATTTAGCACTGCCTCATAAATATGTTTTCTTAATGAGTACATCTTTTTGTAACTCAACCTGGATATAACACAATGGATTACTTAGGGAAGATAAGTTAGCAAGACAAAAAAAGCTATCAGTTACAAGATGGTAATGACCTGGGGGATTGCACTCTGAAGAAAGGAAAAATGTTGCACACATCACAGAGGTCCCATGTTTTGTGTGTGAGGCTGATCACTCAGCTAGCATCACATATTTCTGTTGACTTTTGAATTGTGAATTAGGTTGTAGATTATTTTAATAGTCACAAAATGGGGTGACTTTAGCTTTGTATATGGGAAGGTCATGTTCAGGACATTCTTTCAGTATTTATTTTTGCCAGGTCTGATCAACAAATTTTTTAACTGAGATACAGTAGACATATAATAAATCACGTATTTAAAATGTAAAATTTGATGTGTTTTGATACTCATGAAACCATTGCCACAATAAAAAAAATTGGTCAATTTATTTTTGTACTTTTAGCTATTATAAACCTATTTATGTTAATAAAACTGTAGGAAAATAATTTTATTGCAATTTTGAAATCCTTCACTTTCTGCTCATTAAACTAGTGTTTCTGCAATGGGATATTTTAATACATGAAGTCTCTTAGAGCATAATTATTGCATTAAGAAGTACACTTTATAAAATTACATCTATGTATGATAATAATCTAAAGAAGCCAATCTAAGATGACAGACACTTCTGACTGTAAATTAGAAAGAATGGTATCTATGGATGCACGAATGGTAGTGATTTATTTACTATTGTTTTACGCTTCTAAATCACATCTAAGTCTTCTTAAAGATTTCAAAAATAATTCACTGGCAACCAGCAGAGAGTTAAGGATCAGCTGCTGGGACTGTTGAGGTGGTAAAGGCCCTTGGGTAAGAGTTACATCATAAAGCAGCTACATGTACCTGAGTCAGTCATTTAATTTTCATGGCTTCGATTTTTTTTTTCCATTATTAAATAAATACTACGAGACCATAGGGTCTGAGTTTACCTATAGTTGTATATCTTTATCCCTGGCAAATATGAGAAGTATTCATGCTTTTTATTTTTAACGATTTTTAAATAAACATACACACATGCAAAATAACAAGATTTAGTTTGGGCTATCTTGCAGGTAAACGTTACAAAGGGAATGTCCTTCTTCTATCTTGAAGGATGTGGGAGCCAGACAAGACACAGCTCTACATGCTAGCCCAATCAATTGTGCACTTCCTGTGCCACCCACGCTGTTCCTTCTGGCTGCTTCTGTAACCTGACAAATCACTCCAGTTCCCCGCACAGCACTATGGGCTCTCTCTTCCCACACTTGCACTGTAGGGAAGATTATAAATAAACCTTATGTTCATATGACAGCACCATGCCCGGGCCTGTGTATTTTCTAGGACTAATTGCTTAGGGAAAGCCAATACTCTAGTGCAAGTCTTATTCCAGTCTACATGGTAATTATATGCTAATACCTTTTGAAATCAATTCAGAACCCCATATTACTATCGCAGTAAAGGGCAAAGAAGCTGAGATTTAATCACATTGTCTTCTGGGGGCTTAATGTGAGATTTTTTTAAATACGTGAACTGGGCCATCGATTGACAGAACCTGCTGACTGCTTTTCCACTGTAACAATGCAGTCCCACAGCAACAAAACTGCTGGCGAATGTTGTGCCAAAAATCAGTCACGGACAGGGCTCTAGTAGGGAGGCAGAGTTTCTGAATTCAAAGAAGTCACACGTTTGTTTGACAGGTCTGTTTTCTACTTCCTCTAAATTAGCCTCATCTTAAGGCTTAAAAGAAGTCAGATTAACTATCTATAAAAGGAGACTGGGAGCAAAGTAATAACGACAGCAACAAAGCACTAATGAGAAATAATATGAGCAAATGGCGGAGTTGTAAAAAATAATCGAGACGTGGATAACTTTACCTCGACTGAGGAGAGAAACCACAAAAACAAATGGAGTGTGGGTGGGTAAGCAAATGCACAGATGTGCTCTAACTTGGAAATCTAGTAAGTACACTCTAAAAGCCCACTGCAAATGCCTCCCTCCTACATAACGCAGTGTCCTTCTACCATCTAATACACTGCAATATCCAAAGAATAGCTATTGTAACACTGGCTTTAGCTTTCCTGGCACTCATTATTAAATCAATTTCTTATTCTCAGTTCAGAATCACACTGGATTTGATATCATGCTATATACAAATTCTTTACATGTCATAGAGAAAGGACTGAAATTTTTTCTCAGCTATAAAAAGAAACCAGGGAAATGCTTCCCACAGGAATATTTCCCCCCTAGATAAAAAGAGTAACATGGTATTGCATTATGAGAAACTACCTCAGATATTTTAAACTAGTACTGTATTAACTGCATTAATCTAGATCTACCAAAACTACAAAATGATGAGAAATTCACTTTCCTTCTAGAATCATTATTAATCTAGAACTGAATAACTTAAGAACAAAGCCCTTAAGAGTTGGAAAAGCTAGTATTTGCATACTGATTCTGCTCCTTCATATTTCAGTTTCCTTATGTGTAACATAAGGATTAAAATAGCGCCAACTTCCATTGGGTTTTTGTAAAAGTTAAGAGAGAATGAACAGAAAAAATTTAGCACTGCCTCATAAATATGTTTTCTTAATGAGTACATCTTTTTGTAACTCAACCTGGATATAACACAATGGATTACTTAGGGAAGATAAGTTAGCAAGACAAAAAAAGCTATCAGTTACAAGATGGTAATGACCTGGGGGATTGCACTCTGAAGAAAGGAAAAATGTTGCACACATCACAGAGGTCCCATGTTTTGTGTGTGAGGCTGATCACTCAGCTAGCATCACATATTTCTGTTGACTTTTGAATTGTGAATTAGGTTGTAGATTATTTTAATAGTCACAAAATGGGGTGACTTTAGCTTTGTATATGGGAAGGTCATGTTCAGGACATTCTTTCAGTATTTATTTTTGCCAGGTCTGATCAACAAATTTTTTAACTGAGATACAGTAGACATATAATAAATCACGTATTTAAAATGTAAAATTTGATGTGTTTTGATACTCATGAAACCATTGCCACAATAAAAAAAATTGGTCAATTTATTTTTGTACTTTTAGCTATTATAAACCTATTTATGTTAATAAAACTGTAGGAAAATAATTTTATTGCAATTTTGAAATCCTTCACTTTCTGCTCATTAAACTAGTGTTTCTGCAATGGGATATTTTAATACATGAAGTCTCTTAGAGCATAATTATTGCATTAAGAAGTACACTTTATAAAATTACATCTATGTATGATAATAATCTAAAGAAGCCAATCTAAGATGACAGACACTTCTGACTGTAAATTAGAAAGAATGGTATCTATGGATGCACGAATGGTAGTGATTTATTTACTATTGTTTTACGCTTCTAAATCACATCTAAGTCTTCTTAAAGATTTCAAAAATAATTCACTGGCAACCAGCAGAGAGTTAAGGATCAGCTGCTGGGACTGTTGAGGTGGTAAAGGCCCTTGGGTAAGAGTTACATCATAAAGCAGCTACATGTACCTGAGTCAGTCATTTAATTTTCATGGCTTCGATTTTTTTTTTCTATTATTAAATAAATACTACGAGACCATAGGGTCTGAGTTTACCTATAGTTGTATATCTTTATCCCTGGCAAATATGAGAAGTATTCATGCTTTTTATTTTTAACGATTTTTAAATAAACATACACACATGCAAAATAACAAGATTTAGTTTGGGCTATCTTGCAGGTAAACGTTACAAAGGGAATGTCCTTCTTCTATCTTGAAGGATGTGGGAGCCAGACAAGACACAGCTCTACATGCTAGCCCAATCAATTGTGCACTTCCTGTGCCACCCACGCTGTTCCTTCTGGCTGCTTCTGTAACCTGACAAATCACTCCAGTTCCCCGCACAGCACTATGGGCTCTCTCTTCCCACACTTGCACTGTAGGGAAGATTATAAATAAACCTTATGTTCATATGACAGCACCATGCCCGGGCCTGTGTATTTTCTAGGACTAATTGCTTAGGGAAAGCCAATACTCTAGTGCAAGTCTTATTCCAGTCTACATGGTAATTATATGCTAATACCTTTTGAAATCAATTCAGAACCCCATATTACTATCGCAGTAAAGGGCAAAGAAGCTGAGATTTAATCACATTGTCTTCTGGGGGCTTAATGTGAGATTTTTTTAAATACGTGAACTGGGCCATCGATTGACAGAACCTGCTGACTGCTTTTCCACTGTAACAATGCAGTCCCACAGCAACAAAACTGCTGGCGAATGTTGTGCCAAAAATCAGTCACGGACAGGGCTCTAGTAGGGAGGCAGAGTTTCTGAATTCAAAGAAGTCACACGTTTGTTTGACAGGTCTGTTTTCTACTTCCTCTAAATTAGCCTCATCTTAAGGCTTAAAAGAAGTCAGATTAACTATCTATAAAAGGAGACTGGGAGCAAAGTAATAACGACAGCAACAAAGCACTAATGAGAAATAATATGAGCAAATGGCGGAGTTGTAAAAAATAATCGAGACATGGATAACTTTACCTCGACTGAGGAGAGAAACCACAAAAACAAATGGAGTGTGGGTGGGTAAGCAAATGCACAGATGTGCTCTAACTTGGAAATCTAGTAAGTACACTCTAAAAGCCCACTGCAAATGCCTCCCTCCTACATAACGCAGTGTCCTTCTACCATCTAATACACTGCAATATCCAAAAAGAATAGCTATTGTAACACTGGCTTTAGCTTTCCTGGCACTCATTATTAAATCAATTTCTTATTCTCAGTTCAGAATCACACTGGATTTGATATCATGCTATATACAAATTCTTTACATGTCATAGAGAAAGGACTGAAATTTTTTCTCAGCTATAAAAAGAAACCAGGGAAATGCTTCCCACAGGAATATTTCCCCCCTGTCATCCCTGATCTAGAGCCAAAAGCCACATGAGAAGATGGGTTATAACTCCTTAAGAATCCAGTATGTGCATTTTTCATTCTCTCAGCTTTTCAAGATGATGCATGGAGCTACTGAGGAATAAGAAGATGGCTCCTCTCTGGGACATACTTTCAGAGACAAATGTATTAATATAAACAAACTGAAAAACTGAAATACACAAATCCACATAAAATATTATTTTATAAATAATATCATCTACAATTTATTAAAGTATTACTATGAGCCAGACATTGTGGCAAAGCTTGACATATCTTCTATCATTAATTCTCATAACGCCCTTTCAGGTTGATTGATGCTATACAATCCCTTGACTGTAAGCTATATGAGGACAGGTATCGCGGATTTTGTTCACCAATAGAAAATCAGCACACTCTTCATATAGCGCCTCCAAATGACAGATGCACAGTAAGATACTTGCTGAATGAGTAAGTTCCATTTGCTAAAGGAGGTAACTGAGGGACAGAGAAGATAAATAAGTAGCCAAACATATGTGACTCGAGAATCTGTGTTCCGATATATTTTTATCTGTTTTTTTTTTTTTTTAAAACGAGAAATAGTGGTGAGTAGAGGGGGATTATCTTATTGTCATGTTTCATTGTCTTCCTCTTCCCATCTCTGAATGAAGATAAAAATGCTGAATAGCAACAAATGGGCCAAATTCAGAAAGTCAAAAGAATAGGAGAGGTCCAATATGGCAATTTGCTAATATTCTTTTTTACCCAGCAGAGCTTTTCCAGTCTCTAGCCTAGAAAACAG